>NC_133657.1:27088446-27688446 GCF_009905375.1 Apium graveolens | reverse complement strand
GAACGAATGAACCTAACTTCTGCGAAACCTAATCACTGTTTCCCAAAAGTTGGGGGGCAAATGATAGGGAATAAATAAATCATAATTGCGTAGTTAATATTATATTAATTACACATGATTTAGGCTACAAGGCCGAATAAGAAGATGTATGATATTCAGACCAAAAAGGTTAACACATTGATCAGGCCTGATGGAACAAAGAAGGCCTAAAACCCTGATTATTAATTAGGGAGAAAATAACTATTAAGATAAATCCTAGTGGGGATATAAATCCTTCTAGATTGGCCTCCAAGGAACCTCATAGGATAAAGAATCATCTTCCTACTTCCTGGGACTCCAAAGTCCATTCTAATTCAGAGACTTGACCACCAAGTCTCTTATACCAAGTCTAATTTAAGGACTCCCAACATCTATATAAGGGGCCTCACCCTACAGATCAGAACTACGTTTTTTGACTTGATCCTTGGCAATTAGCAAGGTACGTAGGCATCTTGTTAAGGCAGATTGAGTCACAAAACACAAGAGCAGTGAAACCGAGCCTCGAAGCTCACGTTCCTTAGTAATAAATACAGCAATTATATATCTTAGTTTTTAATCCATAACAGTTTTGAACCAGAATCTGACTTGCTATTTTGTTGTTCTATTTCTCTCCACAAAATCTGACTTATATCTGCAATTTGCTTTTCTATTTTGATATTTGATTAGTTATGAATTCTGATGAGTTATTATAATAACTATCCTAAAATCTGAGCTATTTAACAGTGCCTTCTCTTTATTGACTATGCAGTCTGAAGAAATATTTAATGGAGCCATTAGAGAAGTGAAAGAAGAAACCGGTATAATTGTACATCCAATTTTCTTTGTCACTCTTTACTTGATACCTTGAAGCTAATTACTACTTTTTCCATCTACACAAAACATTCCTGGAAATGGTTACCTTCAGGTCAAACATTGATATTTTTGTGCTACCTGAGGTTATATGAACTTAAGCAGATAATGTTTTTTTAAATGCACTCTGAGAAAATATATTTGTTTGCAATGGGAAGGCATGCTCAACTTGTGGCTTTTGAGAATCAGATTTAACGTTTGTGGGTATGCTTAAACCACTGTCTAGTGACATCACAATTGATGAAAAAGAGATCGAAGATGCTAAGGTGACTGAGTTCTTCATTTCATATTAAATTAACCATAACCAAAATGTATAGACAGAGTCTAGTCTCTAGAAATTGAGAAAAATAAACTACAGAGATGCAGCAACCTGCTAATACCATATGTTGTTATCAATTAATGTACTAAGTTTTGCTATTTGGTTTAGTGGATTAAATTTACGGAAATGATTGAACAGTCATACCAGCTGATTTTCCTTTTACTTATGTGACTATTAATTTATTTTAGGAATTGTTTAATATTTACTTGAACCTTTTGACAGCAGAATCGTACTAGCTGATTTTGATATTAGTTGCCAAAATCCATTAATATTCTGATTTTCCTTTTAATCGTGTTATTGTTTTTGCAGTGTGTGGATTCCCACCCAGATACGAGAATGTTGTTCCTTAATGGTAAATATATTTATTTTGTTCTAGCTGTCTATATCTTATTATCTGTCGTGCAGGGCTTGTGATGCTTTGAGAAGTTTCCAGCCAGATATGCTGAGAAATTCTACATTTAGCAGCTGCCTGAGGGTAAGTACTTTTCAAAACAGGACTCGTGATCAGCATTCCGTTGCTCTGGTTTGTGTTCTGTTATTTTTGTGGATATTGAAATGCTGTTTTTTTGGTTACGTAATTGTATATGATTTGTGAATTGTTTGGTTAAATGGGAAAGGTCAATGAATTAAACAACCATTTTGAGAAGTGCCAGCAGCTTTTGAACTCCATTTCTGGGTCTATCAACGAATCGGTAGTTGCTTGCTTAGTGATTTTGCTTTTGACGTATAAATTTTGTTCTTTCGCCTTGCAACTATTTTTATACGGCTCTGGCATTATCTTTGGTCGAAACAAGTTTTTCCTTTATTAGTTTCTCAGCCAATAATGGCTTACATATTATACATTCTTGACTGGTTTGTTGATATGAATTACGCATATGTTAAAAGGGATTCAATCATGTGATCAATATTCTTTAATATTTTGAATTTGTATTTTTGCTCCTTGCATTTGTTTGAGTTGACTACAGTCGAAATTTAATTTAGCTGACGAGATGTTTATTGTTTACGTCTTCTGGTCATTGGATAGTTTTCTTTACAGCTGATAATTTGGTGGGGGCTGACATCTAAAGTTTTTGAGAGCAGCTTGGTCACCGATTATAGGCTTGTGGAGTTGAAAAGATGGCAATAAAGCTGATAGTTAATGAAGTTGGTGATTGCTAGTATATAAAGTTGGTGAGTGCTAGTATGTTTCATAGTTGTTCAAACACTGATATGGTCCTCAGTTGCTTTGTAGTTTAGTTTTATGTTTTCTCATCAGGTTCTGATTGCATAGGTAGAGCATTTTGAGCGTTGGGTCCGGATAAAAAATTCAGAATTATGCGACAAAACACAATGAATGCATATGGTGCAGTTGTAGATGACTTTGGTCTGGAAACAGTGTGGGACAAGTTGATGGAAGAATTTATTCGTCTCATTTCTAAAAGTAATAAGTTTGGACTGATATTTAGTTAGGTTTAAATGTGTTAGTTTAGTCATATAGTTTTACGGATCAATGTGTTGACAATTTGGTTATGACAAAATAGTATGGAAGTTATATTTATTTTAATGTTATGAGAATGATATCATTCAATTTTTGTTGTTAATAACGAATTCAGTTTTAGTTATACTTTTGGAGCAAATGTAATTTGGTTATTTTAGTATATAAGTAGTGTAACACCTAAAAATAAAAATATTCATCACTTTTACTGTATTAAATTTGATGTTTAAGAAACAAATACAAATCAGTTTTTGTAATAAAATCGATGTCTTTAGGCACATTGACATCGTCCAAAACTGATGTCTAACATCTTAATCAATATCGTTTTTTAAAGAATAAAACCGATGTCTATATAGACAAAGACATCGGGCAAAAGTGATGTCTAAGAAGCACACATACATCGGTTTTTTTGGAAAAATATCAATGTCTTGAAGAAAATAGACATCATCCAAAACCGATGTCTAATACATCTTTGGACATCAGTATTTTTTTAAAAAAAATGATGTCTAAAAGCTCAAAGACATCGCTTTTAGGCGATGTTTAAGGTTTACAGAAACATCACTACTATTTTAAAAACCGATGTATAAGCCATTTTTTGTTATGTTAGTAGTTGTTCAATGTCATATATTTAATGTAATTATAACATAAAAATAATTATGTTTAATATATTTTGTAAAAATTGGGACCTTAGACATCAGAAAATTACGAAAAACTGATGTTTATGCTAGTACAGACATCGATGTCTGACCGATGTCTAGAATATACATCGGCGACTAAGACATCGGTCATAAAATACAAAGATATCGGCCAGAAACCGATGTCTATTAGCTTTTTTCTTGTATTCATTTGTCCCAAAACCTAGAGCAGAATGGTCTGATCCAGACATTGTACAGGTAAGAAAGGATAAAAAGGCCATGAACATTTTGTTTAATGGTGTTGATGGTGACATGTTTGACAATATCATAAACTGCAAAACTGCCAAGGATGTTTGGGAAATTATTCAAGTTATATATGATGGAACTGAGCAGGTAATGGAAAATAAAATACAACTCTTGATTCAGCAATGTGAGCACTTTCATAGTGAAGAAATTGAGTTACTCACTGACATATTTAGTAGATTTCAAAAGCTACTAAATGCTCTAAAGTTGCATGGAAGAATCTATCAAACAAAGGACTCAAACCTCAAATTTCTTAGATCTCTACCAAAGGATTGGAAACCCATGACAGTCTCTCTAAGAAACTCACAAGACTACAAGGAATTCACCTTGGATAGACTGTATGGAATTCTAAAGATCTATGAGCTTGAAATAGAGCAAAATGAGAAAATGGAGAAAGGAAGAAAGAAGGGATGGTCCATTGTATTAGTTGCTGAGCAAGAAAAGGAGAAGGAGACAAAGATTGAAGTTGTTGAATCTGCACCAAACTCTAGAGTTTGTGAAGGCAAAGGAAAAGGGCTAGTAGCAGAACATGAAGACTAGCTTAGTCAAGATGACATTGATGACATAGATGAGCATCTTGCTTTTCTATCCAGGAGGTTTGCCAAGCTCAAATTCAAGAAGAATTTTGGAGCAGCCAAGCCCAACAGGAATATGGTTGATAAGTCTAAATTCAAATGTTTCAAGTGTAGCTTGGCTGATCATTTTTCTAGTGAGTGTAGAAAGTATGATTCTGGTAAAAAGAAGTTTGAGGTTGTTCATTACAAACAGAAGTACTCTGAGTTGCTCAAACAAAAGGAAAGGGCTTTCATCACACAAGAAAATGACTGGGCTACTGATGGGCTAGAAGATGATGAAGAAACAAGCTATGTCAATCTAGAAATTATGGCCAAATCAGATGAAACAGAGGTCAGCTCATCAAGCAATCAGGTAATCACCACCAATCTATCACAGTTATCTAAAGTTGAGTGTAATGATGCCATAAATGACATGTCTACTGAATTATACCATCTGCGTGTTACTCTCAAGTCTTTCACTAAAAAAAATACTAATCTTAAATAGAACAATCTGTTTTTGAGTGAAAGAAATACTGTGTTAGAAACTCAATTTGTTGAGTTTGAAAAACTAAAAATAGAATGCAAGATTGCTAAAGATGAATTGACTAAATCCCTTAAGAAAGAGGATATTTTAAGAAAGCAGCTTGAACGAGAACAGGAAGTAATTAAGGCATGGAAATCATCTCCATGCTCAAATTACTAAAGTTCAAGGTATAAAATCTTTCTGTGATGCAGCCTGGAAAAACAACAAGGAGAAGCTTGATTCAAATTTGGTTGAAGGACTTTCAACGGATGTGAATTCGACGGATGATGAAAATTATCCGTCAAATAATCAAAAGGATTATCCGTCGAAAGACAGTGAACCACATCCGTTGAGTGAAAGTAAACCAGTTAGCAAAGCTAAACTAGCTAAGCTAAATGAAAAATATGGTCAGTTTTTAAGAACTTTGTTCCAGGAGAAACAAGTCAAGTGAAACAAAACAAGAGAGTCAATGTGGGGCATTTGTCTATTAAGCAACTAAATGACAGACTGGAGAAAACTGAAGTGAGAGCATAATCAAAAAGGAAAAACAATAGAAATGGGAAAGTAGGGATTAACAAACATAACAACTACACACCTGATAAATTTGCTCCTAGAAACGTTTGTGCTAAGTGTGGTAGTGTTAATCATTTGTCTGTTAATTGCAAACTTGCAATGCCTGCTTCTATATCTGTACCTCCTTCATTTCCCAGTATGCCTGCAGTGCCTGTGAATGTTAAGCCTGCACACAATTTGAATGCACAGTTTGCTAATATGCCATTTGCACAACTATGCAGCATTTAGTATGCCACAAATGCCATTTTGCATGCCATACTGGAATACCATATTTTCTTAAAATATGCCTTTCCATGTTAATCAACATGTGCATGATAATTCTACAAGGGTTCTACTCAATTTACTAAGGATGATCTTCAAATGCCCAAGTCGAATGAGGACAAACCTAAGAAACCTAAGAAAAAGGCTAACAAAACAGGACCCAAGGAAACTTGGGTACCAAAATCACTTGATTTGATTTTGCTGTGTGTAGGGAAATAGAAAGAATCTTTGGTATTTGGATAATGGGTGCTCAAGGCACATGACTGGAGATTCTACCATGCTCACTGAGTTCAAGGAAAGAGCTGGTCCAAGTATCACCTTTGGAGATGACAGCAAGGGTTATACTGTGGGATATGGCTTGATTTCAAAAGACAATGTCATCATTAAGGAAGTTGCTCTAGTGGATAGACTCAAACACAATTTGTTGAGTATCAGCCAGCTTTATGATAAGGGCAACTCAGTGACATTTAATACTGAAGCTTGTGTTGTGACCAACAAGAAAAGCAATAAAGTGCTTCTTACTGGAGTAAGAAAAGAAAATGTGTACCTAGCTGACTTCAACCCATCTAATACAGAATCTGTCCCTTGTCTGTTCAGCAAGGCAAGTCAAGATGAAAGTTGGCTATGGCACAAGAAGCTTGATTCAATAATTGAAGAACCTCTACAACTTCTATACATGGATTTATTTGGACCAGTCAATGTATTGTCTATCTCAAGGAAAATATAATGTCTAGTAATTGTGGATGATTTCTCAAAGTTCTCTTGGACATATTTCCTAAAGTCTAAAGATGAAGCTAGTGAAATCATCATCAATCACATAAGACAAGTCAACAATCTTCCTGATTTAAAAGTAAGAAGAATCAGGAGTGACAATGGAACTGAGTTCAAGAATTCTGTGATGAGATTATTCTGTGAAGAGAGTGGGATCATACATGAGTTTTGAGCAGCAAGGACCATACAACAAAATGGAGTGGTGGAATGGAAAAATAGATCTCTTATTGAAGCTGCAAGAACAATGCTAGAAGAATCAAAATTACCAACATATTTTTGGGTAGAGGCTGTAAATACTACATGCTACACTCAGAATATTTCTTCGGTTAATCAAGCATAATGCATTACACCCTACCAATTGTTCAAGAATAGGTAGCCAACATTAAACTTTCTTCATGTCTTTGGTTGTAAATGCTTTATCTTAAGGAATCAAACTGACCAACATGGAAAGTTTGATGCCAAAGCTGATGAAGGAATTTTTGTTGGATATGCAATTGGAAAAGCATACAGAGTCTACAATCTCATAACCAACATTGTTATGGAATCTATACATGTTGTATTTGATGACAAAAAGATTGAAGTACTACAAGATGGAGATTTCCATGAAATCCTCAAATTTGATAATGTTGAGATGTTTAGTGATGACAGTGATGATGAAAGTGATCAAGAACCAATGTCTAAGGACAATGCAGAAAAATCTATAACTAATGAAGCACACAATTCAACATCCGTCGAAAGACCAAGTGCATCATCCGTTGAAAGACAATATGCATCATTCGTCGAGAGGAAAGGAGCAACATCCGTTGATCCATCAATAGAATTTGAAGCCAAGTTAGATCACAATCAGAAAGAACTCCAATTTCTAGTCAAAGATCTATAAACTCAAGGGGAGTTTCTGAAAATCAAAACCCTGTCACACATCAAGACAACAATGAGGCCTCTTCATTTAGAGCTAATCTACCACTACAGAGAAGATGGACTAAAGATCACCCATTTGAACTGATTATTGGTGATGCATCATCAAGAGTGCAAACAAGGAAAGCAACTCAAGAGGAATGTCTGTATAGAAGCTTTCTATCTCAGGAAGAGCCTAAAAAGGTAGAGGAAGCTATGTTAGATCCTGATTGGGTTTTAGCTATACAGGAGAAGCTAAACCAATTTAAATAAATAAAGTATGGAAGCTGGTACCCAAGCCTAAAAGAAAGAACTTTATTGACATCAAATGGGTATTTAGAAACAAGATGGATGAAAATGGCATAGTAATTGCTAAGGGCTATTGTCAATAAGAAGGAATTGATTTTTTTGAAATATTTGCTCCTGTTGCAAGACTTGAAGCCATCAGAATTTCCTAGCTTATGAAGTTCATGCCAATTTCAAAGTCTATCAAATGGATGTCAAAAGTGCCTTTCTAAATGGGGATTTGGAGGAGGAAGTCTATGTCAGTCAGCCTCCTGGTTTTGAAGATCCAAATTTTCCAGAATATGTGTACTATCTTTTGAAAGCACTTTATAGATTGAAGCAAGCACCTAGAGCCTGGTATGACACTTTGTCAAAATTTCTCTTAGAAAATCACTTCACTAGAGGTACTGTTGACAAAACTTTATTCTTTAGAATGTTAATAGCTCTAGCATACTTGTTCAGATTTATGTAGATGATATTACATTTGGTTCTAGAGATGAAAAACTTTGCAAAAAGTTTTCCAAATAGATGCAAAGTAAATATGAAATGAGCATGATGGGAGAACTAACTTACTTTCTTGGCTTACAAGTTAAGCAAGTTAGTGATGGAATATTCATAAGTCAAACCAAATACATTTATGATCTTTTGAAAAGTTTAACTTAATGGATTGCACGTCTGCAAAAACTCCCATGGCCACTGCAACTAAAGTTGAATTAAACACCACTGAAAAGTCTGTGGATATTTCAAGCTATAGAGGCATGGTTGGTTCACTTCTATATTTAACAGCCAGTAGGCCAGATATAATGTTTGCTACATGTCTTTGTGCTAGATTTCAAGCTGATTCTTCAGAATCTCATTTAGTAGCTATTAAGAGAATTTTCAGATATCTCAAAGGAACACCAAAACTTGGCATTTGGTATCCTAGAGATTCTGGTTTTGATCTAACTGGTTATTCAGATGCAGATTATGCAGGTGGTAAAATTGACAGAAAAAGTACTACATGAACCTATCAATTTCTAGGAAATAAGCTAGTGTCCAGGTTCAGTAAGAAGCAAAATCTAGTCTCTACTTCTACAGCTGAGGCTGAATATATTGCTACAGGTAGTTGTTGTGCATATATTTTATGGATGAAAAATCAACTGTTGGATTATGGTCTACAAGTGAATAAGATTCCTATTTTCTGTGACAACACTAGTGCAATTTCAATTACTAAAAATCCAGTACAACATTTAAGAGCTAAGCACATTGATATTAAGTATCATTTCATTAGAGAGCATGTTATGAATGGTAATATGGAACTTCATTTTGTTCCAAGTGAGAAACAACTTTTAGACATCTTTACCAAGCCACTTGATGAATCCACCTTCACTAGGTTGGTAAGTGAGCTAGGTATGCTTAACTATTCTTAATCTATTTTTGATGTCAAAGCAAATTGCAATGCAGCCAGAGCAAAAGTTGATATTTCCTTTCTCAGGTAAAATTTTGACTAAGTCAAAATTTGTATCTCAACGGATGTTCATTATCCGTTGAAAATGAACATCCATTGAATTTTAACATCTGTTGAAATATCAATTATTACTCTGGGTAATTTAATTATCATCCGTCGAATTGCACTCAATCTTAGCCGTTAATTTTGAGCATTATCCGTCGAATTTACTTACAGTATGTATGTATATTTCAACGGATAATCTTAGAATTGTGACAGTTTTTCTTATTTTTAAACGGCTATTTTTGGGTTAATTTGATTGGTCACTTTATTTTACTTTTTGACAGTTTATTTCTTAGAAAGTATAAAAACTAATTACATTTCTACTCTTTGTTTTTATCTTTCTCAAAGCAATTTCTCTAACTTCTTCTTCCCAAAAGCAAAAAAAACTCTCTCTACAACTAATCTCAATCACAGAAATGGCACCCGTAGTCAAAATCATGTCCTCAGCCGGGTTCGTCTATGAAAAGAACAACTTTGTGGCTCTGGTGAATAAGCAAATTCCGGCATCTGAAGACTATCACAAGATGATGGACTTCATTCTAAACTGCAAATTAGGTTATGACATGCTTGAATCTCCAACCATTTACTGTGAAGTTGTCGAGGAAATTTGGTCTATAACTGTGTTCAATTCAAGGGACAAGACTATTACCTTCACTCTCAAAGGTAATGAACACTCTGTTAACTGTGATGCAACTGGAAAATGTTTTAAATTTCCTGAAAATAACACATCTGCTCCACACACTAACACTGATGTGAGTAACATGCTAGTCTCTATGGGTTATGCTCTAACTGCCACTAAGTTAGGTGAAGTTAGAAGACTAGGCCTTAGAAAAGAATGGAGTTTCTTGTGTGATTCTTTCATCAAAGTGTTTTCTGGAGAAGTCAGCAATTTTGAAGTTATATCTTACTCAATTGTTCACATGCTTTACATGCTTCTTAATGATAAGTACTTTAATTTCAGTACTTCTGTTATGTATGAGTTAGGGAGTAAATTAGGGGATATAAAGAAGAGTTCTAAGAATATTTATTATGCTAGATTCTTCATAATGATATCTAATTTTATTTCTGAGAACCTCTCAATTGAGAACCCAACAAATAAGTTAGCTTGTTGGGTCCAAGAGAAAAGAGTTATTGCTGATCTCAACAGGTCAAATCACCACAAGGATGTTCCCCTTGTATACATGTTGATCATGGAACAGCCTCACGTAAGTAAGGTAAATGCTTTTGTCTCCACTTCTTCTCAACCTATTTCTTTGCAAACAACTGTGACAATTGCATCTGTGACAATGACCAAACAGATGCCTACCCAAGCTACAAAACCAAAAGTCTCTAAATCCAAATCAAAGAAAGCCCCCTCTAGTTTCTCTCAAAAGAAACTACTTGAAAAATCTACTAAAACCAAGAAGGGAGTGTGAAGGGTAGTGAGATTGGTGAGGGACAGGGTGAACATCAAAGAAGCCCTAAGGATAAGGATGGAGAGGTGAGTGCATCCCAGCCTAGCCACAGTACAGTTTCTCAACAAATTATACCTTAATAAGGAAATAAGCTCATTGCTAGTTGCATTCTCCCAAAAGGATGTGACTATTGAACAAAGCTCTCAGCCAAGAGCACAAGTAAAAAGGGTTAGGGACACAAGCTCACCCCAAACTTATGCTAGAAAGAAGAAAACCAGGACACTTGGGGATACACAGGGTGCACACACTGTGAAAACTGTAGTCACAGACTCAGTTACTGCACCTTCTCAAATTCAGCTTGATGTGGCTCCTGTAAATGTGGAGTCACAACCAAAATTTTTAATAATTGAAGCACCTCACATACAAAACTCACCCACCAATTCTCTGGATGTGGACATGATCCATTCATCAATTCCTGATTCTCCGTCTTTAACTCTCATGGAGAAGTCAAAAATCCAAGCAAGTGAGCATCATCTTTTAGATGATTTGTTGGCTTACTTGCCATTTCTTTCTAAAACTACTGAAACATCTGTGCATAATCTCAAATCAATCACCATGAATTCTACAGTAGTTTCTACTTCAAACTCTTTCATTTCCACTATTTCAACGGATATTGTTCATCCATTGAGAAGTGATTGTATCTCGACGGATGTGCTTAACAGCAGTCATCCATTGAAACTCTCAACTACTATTTCGACGGATGTTTCTCATCCGTTGAATATCACTGCACCACTTCAAACACTAACAATTGTTACAAGTGCAGATGATCTAGTAGTTGTATAATAACTCTTAGGACTGAGGGAAGGGAGTGAATTGAGTGAGAGGCTGAGTTGCTCTCAGGAAAAATGAGAGGAAAAGAGTGAAAATATGCAAGCTATTTCTTCCAGTTTGGCAACAGTGAGTGAGTGAAGTCCCACCTTAGTAGGTGAAGGTGAGGGTTGGGAGCCAAGGGGAGACTTTGAAGCAAAAAGAGAGAGAAAATAAGAGAAAAGAAGGTACATTAGAATGGGAAGAGCCCATTATAAGTGAGTTAATGGATGTCAATGAGGCTGAAAAGAAGTAGCTAATTCAGCAAGAATATCAAGCTGTCTTAGACTATGTTTCTTATGAAGCTGAGGCATTTACTCACCCTGTTTCAGCATATCAAGTTTTGGCTGAAGAGGACAATGTGGCTGCTGAAAGAATGCTCAATTTGGTGCACACTACTGCCTCTATGCAAAGGGCCAAGGATGTCATCACAGCCATGCCACCCAAAGCTGATGATGTTGACTATCCATCTGGTGGCTCTGAAGACATATTTGGGGATGAAGATGATGATGAAGGAGAGTTCATGGACATAGGGGGGAAGCAGGCCCTAGCTCAAGGTCAAACACTCCATCTTGGGTGTTTTCCAAAGAATGTGATGAGCATCATTTCAAATCTACTCTCTTTTAAATCATTCAACAAACTCAGACAGCTCTTCAAGCTACAACCAATGCCAACACCAAGAAACTTTTTCAAGCATATCTCAATTCTCTTCAACTGCACCAAATACAATCTCTTCAACATAATATGGATGTCACTGCAATCAAGACAGAAATTGATTAGGTCAAGAAGGATGTTTCTGAGAGACTGGATGCTAAGTTTCCCAACACAACCATGCTTGACATCAACAGACAACTAAGGAAAAATTCTGATCTAGCCATCAAGGTGGACTTCTTGGATACAAGACTCAAAACTCTGGAAGCTTCAATAACTGCAATCCATCTACATCAAGCCCAACAAACACAACTCCTACAGAAACTGGTGGATGCACAAACTTCATCCTCCACTCAACTTGATGCTAACGAAAAGGGGGAGAAAGATTCAATTGTTCCAGTTAGCGAAGGAGAGTCAACTAGTGAGGGGGAGAAAATGTTAAGTATTCAAGTCAGTAAAGTAATTGTGCCAGTAATTGCTTTCTCTAAAGCACCAGCCTTGGACAATATTGATCTAATCAAGTTAGCAGCTTCCAAGTTGGAGTCAAATGAAAAATTCAAACAACTTGATGTAGTAGCTGTTGAGCAAGAGCTAGATGCACAATAGAGGAAGCTTGGTGAAAATATCAAGAAGAAATTTGGTCAAATTGAGAAGCAAGACAATGTCTTTTCTCACTGCTCCAATTTAAGACAAATTTCAATCAATGAAATGAGTTTAGGGAACATGGAAAGGGGTCAACCCTCATCAATCAAGTCTCCAAAGGCCAGTGTAATTTTTCAACCAAAAATGAATTATCCAAAGAATTCATACAAGAATCCATTGGACCCATCTTATGAAACTCCTAGACCAGATGAAAAGAAACTGCTCGGAAGGTCTATAGCTTTCTTCAAGGATCCTAGAGACTCAGTCCTAAAGAAAAGGATTGCTAAAATCTACAGAAATGGTAAACTGATCTGTGTAGTGGCTGGACATCCAAATTTTGCAAAGGCTAAGAATGAGGAAAAGGTGAGGCTCAAACAACAACAAAAGCAAGCTGCTTTAGATGCCAAGAACCAAGCTAAAAAGCCTGCAATCACATAACCTGTATTGCCAACTGAGACATCTAAGAATCTGGATGAAGGAAAGAAATAAGTGAAGGGTTTTAGCACATAAACGCAACGAAAACGTAAATTTAAATCTTAAAAAAACCGAAACCCTCCGCAGGATCCATGGGAAAAATAATATTTAATTCGTAGTTCAGTATGTTTACCTTAAGTAGCTTTACGTTAATGGAAAGATGGAGGTCTTTAATGGCGATCCAAAAATGATGAACGGAGATCCTTAGCAGCTGCTCCTCAAGTGTGAAGCACTCCACGGGTATCCACCAAGAAAACGATGTAATGAAGGAGGAGGAGATGAAGAGAATTAGGATTTTGTAAATCTTTTTGGTTGAGGCAAAAATAGGGTTTATAATAGTATATTTATAGGCAAAATTTTTAGCTGAAAATTTTCCCATAAAATATTGTTAATATTAACCCTTTATTATTCTCATTAATAATTAAAACACCTTTTAATTATTAATCCTTTTTCTAAACTCTTTAGAAATAATTCTCTCACTTGATTTAATTTCCAAAAATTAAATTCTTAATTAATAATATTAAGAACCTTTTTTTAATTAATTTATAATCAATTAAATCTCATTTAATTAATTATTAAATTTGCCAATTAATTATTTATTTTATAAATAAATAATTATCAGCCATTATTAATTAATTCATCCACCATTAAATCATTCTCTTTTATGGTGTGACCCTGTAGGTTCAATATTAAGCCGGTAGTAGAAATAAATAATAATAAAACTATTTTATCATTATTTATATAAATTCTCTAATTCATTAAATATGATTAATTAATTAATCATATTTATTCTACATCGTGAGGGATACTTCTCAGCATATCGCGACTATCCGGATAATACGAATTCACTGCTTAGAATACCAAGAACCTATTCAGTGAGTAGTTACCGTACAATTAATTCCTTCTACCCTGCAATGTCACGATTAAATACAAGGCATAAAACTTGTGTCAAGCCTATCTTATTTAATCACTTGCTTTCCCATTCACTATGCTTAGTTCTATTTAATGTAAATTAGAAACTCCTTTCTAATTTCATTCACTCTGGCCAGAGATTCCTGAACTAACATAAGTGGATTAGCATTGAACATTCTCTTCCTTCACTGGAAGGGGTAGATCCTTTATTGATCATACACTATCTTCGTGTACAAATTCCTATACCCAGTAGAGCCCTTATAATTATACCTTGAGACTAAGAACTAAACCAAAGCATAGTTCAGTGTACACAAGATGACTATGATGACCTCAAGTCTAAGGATACTTGTACAACTATCACTATGTGAACAACTGCTGACACGTGAGTGAACTCCATTAGTTGTTCAACTGTGTGAGTCATGTTCAGTGAACTTATTATATAATAAGCACCTACATACTAGCTATAGTGTCACCACACAAATGTCTATGAGAACAGACACCCTTCATAATGAAGCAAGCATAGTATGTACCGATCTTTGCGGATTATTAATTACCAGTTAGTAATCCTACGACCAGGAACTATTTAAGTTTAGAGTTATCATCTTTTAGGTCTCATTATTATGATCTCATCACAATCCATAAAAGTTTTACTCTAAATTATGGTATATCTTATTTAAACATTTAAATAGATAGAGCCCGCAATAAAACAAAATAAGTCTTTTATTAATATCAATGAAATCAAAACAGATTACATAAAAGTTATTCCTAAATCCTCATACATGATTGGACTTAGGACATATCTCTTTCAAGAAGAACCAAAGCAGATAAAGATAAAGTTTGGATACAAGGTCCATGCAAAAAGGAAGATAGATTTCAATGAAGACAAATAAGATTACATGCCAATCTAATATAAAACTTCAAGCCAAACAGCCATACCTACAGTAAAGGAGGCTGAATTCAAGGTTGATCCCAACATCACCTTTCATGGTGATTCTGTTGTTCCTAAGGATGAACCAATAGATTGGGACAGCTTGCCCCTTCCTGATCTCAACCTTCCTATCTTTAACAAACCAAGAAAGATAAAGGAAAGAGTAGTCAAAATAGTCAAGCCTACCAAACTTCAATCCAAGTCTTTGGTCAAACCCAAGCCTGCTATCAACAAAGGAGATCAACTCTACATCTGTGACATCAAGGAATTCTCTGACTTAAATCTCTATCTGGATGAGCTGGAAGAAGTTAGATCTATTGATGCATACATGCATCTTCCAAAGAGATTAGTCTTCAAGTACAAGGCTGAGAGAGAAATAACATGGGCACTTCACAGAATTCTCAATGAAGGCTATTCAACCTTGGTGGTTGTCATCTCCTCAATCAAGAAAGAATTCGAATTCAATATAGTTGCCAAGAAAATGGTGTTAAACAAGATTGAGTAGATAAGGAATAGCTGGAGAGGGCCAAATGCACTCCCAAGGGTACTGACAATCCCTTTTACTGGAAATAGGGTGCATTTGAGGCCATTTTGGATTATGGAGTTCAAGGATGAGAAAAACATCAGAAGATTCTTCAGATTGGAAGATCAGCTAAAGATTGCAAGTAATGAGGCTCTAGAGATATGCAAGAAAAGCTTGATCAGACAAATGAAGATGAATCAGAATTATATAGGCAACTTCAAAATCAAATTGAGGAAAACAATATGAAGTTGGGAAAGAAGACAAGGCAATCAAGGAAATGATTTAAATTTGCTCAGTCTAGAGGAGCATCTTGAAAATGAACTGTAAGACTCTCTACAAATCTTTCTTTGTAAGAATTTTCAATAAATTGCAGCACTTGTAAATTTTGATCTACTTTATCTAATACTTTATCCATAGAGTGTTTTGTTATCATCAAGTTTCTCTTAATTTATGGCTACAATTCCAGTAGACATAAATTGGGGGAGATTATTAGGAATATATTGTATACTTGATCATAACTTGAACAAAATACTTTGTAGATCTTAATTAAGTGATTTTGTAGCTTTCAACGGATGATCATTTCAACATCCGTTGAAAGGGTAGCTTATGTACAATAAGTGTAGTAACACATTCCTGCATATCCAATTGGCTTAATGTAACAGATGCTGTAGAATGTATAGGACATGTTAACTACTAGATTGATATGCAAGATAAGTTGGTTAATTATAAATATCGGAAGCCTTGTAATCTTGCATAAATGAAATGGAGTTAATTTCCAAGAAAACAGTCTCAACGGATGTTTTATAAAGCTCTCAACGGATGATCAACATAAGTCTCAACGGATGATCAAGCTGAGTTTCAACGGATGATCAAGATGAGTTTCCACGAATGATCAGATTCAAAGGAGCAGTTGATAGTGACTTGACAGTCACATGCGTTGATTGTATGCAAATGGAATGTGGCAGCCTAATTTAGGTTTTAGAGAACAAAAGAAGCATTTTCATTTCCATGCTAAATAGAAGATATTCAAAGATGCTGGAAAGAGAAGTGTAGCAACATATAATTAGACTAGAAATAGTTTATCTTATTATCTTGTCTTTTTATCATGTAACTTGGTGATATATAAATCAAGTGTAGCAAGTTGAAAAATAACAAAGTTAGAAAGCCATCTTTTAGAGAAATAGATAAGGCAAAATCTGTAAGGAATTTATCTGTTCTTGTACTTCAACTTGTAAGCAGCTGTGTACATTTGTAACACAGAGTTTTCTACTTAATATGTATCTCTGGTGGAAAAGTTCAATCCACCAGAAAGTTTTTAAATATTTGTATTTATTTACTTTTTGCTTTAATTTCAATATTACTCTCATTCCGCACTTTGGTTAAATCAATCACAGTTATATATTTATAGAAGAACATTTCATAAAACTAAAAAGAAGCCAGAATCTCATTCAACCCCCCTTCTGTAATTCTTGTTTGTATTGTTTGGGAATAACACGTCTCCAGGTCGCACTTCAGCCTTTGGATCTCAGCTTCATGAATCCTAATCCTCTTTTGGACATCTTAGGGATTCGTCCCTTGAGTGCTCCTGGGGCGCTGGTCAGTACTAGGCATCAGCTTTTTACCACCACTGATGCGATTGTTCGCGATGGGACATAAGTGTCTGTTCCACTATTGTTTCTGCTCCGTGTATTCACTATGGTTGTTGTATTCTTCCCATAGACGGCTCCAAATGTTGTGGAATAAAAACTAGAGTGCGTTAGTATTTAATGCTAGGGTTTGTGAGTTTCGAGTTTTAATGGCTGTTCTTCCATTCGGGACTATTGGTCCTTGCAAGATGCCTACGTATCTCTGTGTGATAGAGAATCAAGCCAAAAACGTAGTTTTAGGTTGAGGGGTAGAGCCCTTTATATAAAGGTGAGTCTAGGGTTAGACTAGTTTTAGGAGTCTTGGTGGCCAAGTCTCCAACTTAGAGGGTGATTAGGAGTCCTATAAGGAAAGAAACTCCAGATTCTTCTGTGTAGGACTTTGAGTCCGTTTAGGACTCATGTCTCTACTTTTCCAGCCGTATTGGGCCTAGTCAGTGAACAGCTTGTGTTCGTGGACCTTGACGACCTCAGCTGGTGGGCCTTGTCTACGTGGGTCGTCTCGAGTCTTCTACGAGTTCAGATCAGACATGTCTGTATTGGACTTCAGACAAGAAGTCCAAGTGTAATTAATGCGATATTTAATGTGTCTTTAGGATGTATTTTCTATCCATATCAGAATTATGTATAAAAAAGGAGGGGAATAAATAATTTTATTAAATAGATATGATATACAACATGTAAAGTGATGACTTATAAACAGTGTTAAAAAATTTGGAATACTCGGACGATACACGGGGAGTACTCGAACTCGGTCCTATTTTCGATCCGGTTTTCATATACTCGGTCATAAATCGATTTTTTACTTCTGGGTCAAATTCGAGCAAAACTCGGATTAATCGTAAAAACTCAATTTTAGGAGAACAAATTTAAAAAAATGAGTAATGTTCCCAAAAAAAACTCGTAAGTTGGTAGTAGTTTATAACAAAGAAATATAACTTTAAAATATTTTTAGTGTTAAAATGATTGTAAAATGATAGAAAAAATAAAAAAATAATTAATCATATTGCATTTCATTTATAAAATATAGCAAGTGAAATTGATACTAAATAAAAAGGTAACGGGCGTTTAAAATTTTCAAGTTTTATATCGATTACTCTTTCGAGATACTCAAAAACATAATTAATTATTTTGTATATTATTTATTTATAAAATACTTTTAGTTAAATAAAAATTAAAATTAAAACTAGTATTTTATTTTTTCGAGTTTTTAAGCGATTACTCTTTCTGAATGCTCCCCGGGTATTCTGACTACTCCTTACTTCATATCTTCACCGAGTTCCGATTTGTAGAACACTACTTATAAATAAGATATATAAGACACCACTAAAATATTGTGGTAGCACTTATTTATTTAACATGATCCAAATTTTAGCTTCGGACAAAATTTAACTATTCAAGCTCTTAATTTTTTTGTCGAAATTGAAAGTCTTAAATTGAAATGTAAGAAATGTTTACAAAATTTGCGCTCCAAAAATCCCCTAGTGCTAATGTTGTGCAAACGCAATCAACCTCCTTCCTGGAAACTGCAACATATTCCCGCACAAAATCTGACATTGTTGTGAACAAAGTATACAATTAGGACTGAAGTTCCAGGTCTCATATAGTCATATATCAAACCGTCTCAAGTGCTCAACCAGAAACCGGAACACCAGCTTTCAAGTTTCTGCTGTCTGGCATTAACTTAATTTACCTTAGAATAGTAAGATAGCTGATCTAAGCCTAACCGGTAACCATTCTCCTCCAGTCTTGACCATGTGAACAAAAAGAGTAGTGTTTGAAATGGTTTTATAGGAAGATAATACCAGATAAACTCTAGCAACTTTGCTGTCTTCAGCAAATATTATAAAAAATTCCTAAAACAGCCTATATATACCTACAATCCTACATTGTCTAGCTGCAAATACATCCTCAGCATTCTCACAAAGTCTTATAATATAGACATATAGCAAAGCTATCTATACTTGAGAAATGGCGAAATTTTCAAGAATTGCCTACTTCATGGTGGTGTTCGGGATGGTGGTAAATTTGATGGTGGAACGAGGGGAGGCCCTGAGCTGCGGAGACTTGGGTGCATCCATTTCACAGTGTAGCTCATACGCGACAGGTGCAGTGGGTAATCCATCTGATGGATGTTGCAACGCGGTCAAAGGAGTGTATGCATTGGCTAAAACCTCAGCAGATAGGAAAGTATTGTGCAACTGCCTTAAGCAATCTTCTTCTGCAGTCCCCAATATCCAGCTTTCCAATGTTGCTGCTATCCCTCAGAAATGCGGCGTTCCAGTCTCCTTCTCCCCTGATCCTAACTTTAACTGCAATTCGTAAGTTTATTCAATTTATAGATTTTGACATTGATGGCTACAAAGTCATTTAATAAAATTTATGCAAACCAGCTGTGTGTAATAATTGATCAATTTTTGTTTGATTTTGTAGTATAAACTGAAGTGGGGTTCAAATATACGATGGAGAAGCAGAAAGTGGATCAAGGGCGGTTCAACTATATATGTACTTCTTGAGTTCCTGTACCCTGTTAGTAATATAAATATGAAATAAATAAAAAGATCTCTCAGTACTTATACTTTGAAAGTGGAAAATGTCCTACATGCTCAGAAACATTGTCTTTCTGCAATATCTAGCAAGTAAAGGAATAAAATAAACTTATTTCCAACACTGTTCTAATAACATTAATTGAATAAATATCAATCGTCCCATCTAGAAACATAAACAGACCAAAAAAGGTCAGTGCAAGTATGAAGAAACCATTTTTAATTTAAAAACCAAAAATTTTACGAAATTAAATAAAGATAGCATGTTGAAGCTTTTAGTTGAATTAAACAAATATAAATAGAATTTAACTTCTGCGACAGTTAGAAACATTTTAAGTCTTGGAAAGTGTTTCACGGCCTGATGTCCATGTATATATCTCCGGAGGCACCGAACTACCATTACTTGGCAAATTCAGTGGCTTCCCATAAAATTCAGATATATCAAAGTGGTGATGCTGCTGCTGTGCCTGGCGGATATTCTGGTAATGGTGGTGATGATTTTGTGCTACTTCATGCTCTTCCAGGGGCAACCTTTCATAAGTGGCATTCATGAAAGTAGCAGCCATAATCACCACTGGACCAGATGCAATTAGTGCACCAACTACGCCACCACCCACCACTTGCCCCTGAGCACCGGCCAAGTATATACTGAGCCCTGGTGGGGCAGGTGGTGGCAAGATTGACCCTTGGAGTGACAGAATTTCAAACCGCCCGTGGAGGGTCAGAATGGCACCTGTTGAGCCCGGTTGGCGCAGTGAAACATCAGTTACAAAGCCTGTGGCACTGAGCACGGAAATTCCACGCTGTTTCCTCCTTGCAAAGGTCGTTAAGCTTTCAGTCACATCACATCCAGGGCTCACCTCCATGGCATGTGCTCGGAGCGCATTTGCACTGTCTCTGGTGAGGATTATGGGCGGCTTTGGCTTGTTTTTTGAGCCTGTAGGCCTGCCACGGGGTCTCCTCAGGGTATCACCTTCACTTCCAGGTCTGTGGTCTGTGCCCTTGTCAGGATCTTGGTTATTGTGGTTTATAGCATCTTTGCACACTGTGGTAAGATCTGCACTACCAGCCATCTCTATGCAGCGCCCTAATTTTCAGCAAGTCATTACTTTGTAAACTCTGTTTAAGTAGGGAAGCTGTAAATATAAATTTGTGTAAGATTAGGAGATGGTTAAGTAACATCTATTTTTACTACTATATTTTAACCAATTAAATTTTATCTGCCTAACTCTCAACAAACATATATTTCATGACAATTGTCTTTCCCAACAGATAAGAAAATTGTACCGGAAGCAAACATATATATATATGTTGCCAAACTCAAAAAATATATGTCAACCCACGAAAATTATCTTAGTTGCACAAAGTAGCTCAATTACATGGTTATAAGGAAAAAAAGTTAGCTCCAGTATATCATATTTAGCTTTTATCGGAAGTAGTTCATGTTTTCTAAATTTTGATATAATTCCTGAGCAGAAGAGGTATAACAGAGGAAGTATAGTCGCAAAAAATTCATGAATTTATTCTGTGGACAGCAAAATATTTTAACTTACAAACACAGTTTCTTGTAATGCTAACCTCAAATTATCTAACAAAGCGTAGATCTCTGTCACTTTAGGATGTAGTCTTCCACTAGCTATAAACTCATGAACTTCCCCATTCACTTCAATCATACTACATCCTGGCTGCTTTTCTATCTTCTTATTTTTCATCAAAATTCTTTCCTGCATTGCGTTCCTGAATCGACCAGTAGCTGCATACACATTAGACATAAGTATATGATTACTAGCATCATCTATATCAAATTCCTTGAGATGGTGTAAGGCCCATAGTGCCATTTCCATGTTTCCACACCTTCTGCAAGCAGATAGAAAAGATCCCCATATAATAGCATCTGGGTTCATAGGCATGCTTTCTATTAGTTCAACAGCTTCTCTTATATATTCAGCTCGGGCTAGTATGTCAACCATGCAACCGTAGTGTTTAATTGATGGCTCAATCTCATAAATTTCTGTCATTAATGAGAAATAATACTTAGCCTTATCAACCATACCCGAATGATTGCAGGCTGTAAGAACACCAATAAAACTAACATCATCTGGCTTAAGATCCGAAGACACGAGCCCAGAGAAAAGTTCAATAGCTTTCTCCTCGCATCCATTGACAGCCAAGCCAAAAATCATAGAGTTCCAACATGACAAGCTTTTAACAGGGCTTGCCTCAAAAACTTCTATCGCAATATCAATACTTCCACACTTGCAATACATATCTACTATTGCCGTAACAACAATCACGTTCAATTCAATATTATTCCTTTTGATGTAATCATGAACCCACTCACCCTGTATAAGAGATCCTAAACAAGAACAAGCATTCAACAAGCTCACTAATGTAAATTCACAAGGCCTAATCTTCTCCTCCTGCATTTTGCTGAATAAATTCAATGCTTCACTCCACATCCCATTCCGGACATAACCACTAATCATACTATTCCATGACACCGTATTTTTAAATGGCATTTTATCAAACAACCGCCTCGACTCATAAATCTCTCCACATTTTGCAAGCCCCATAATCATTGAATTCCAAGCAACTACCTCCAAATTCCCATCTTCACCAAACAATCTCCAAGTTTGCCCTAAAAACCCACAATTTACATACATATACAACAAACTATTCCGTATAAACGCATCGAATTCCAACCCTAACTTAACAATTCTTGCATGAAGTTGAGCACCCTCATGAGCTAACCCAAGCTGAGCATAAGCCTTAAACAATGAGGGATAAGTAAGTCTATCAGGCTCAACTGACGAAGTAACCAACATATCGATAAACAAAGAAATTGCAATTTGCGGAGTTGAGCATTGAGAAAAGCCTCTAATAATTGTGTTCCAAGAAAAAATATTTGGATGACGCATTTGATCAAACACCTGGTATGCATAATTGATGTCACCAACCGGAGATGTTGCGCAGAAGGACAGTACACGGCTAGCTGCAATGGTGTCCTTAACAAGGCCAGTTTTAATGAGTTGGGTATGAATCTTGCGAAGGTCTTTCATTGAGTTGCATTTTGTTTCTAACAATGTGAGATAAGGGTTGTCCGAAATGAACTTGTATAAATTGGAAGTTGATGGTACTGGCATTGATGAAGAACAAAAACAAGATGTCATCTTTACACGATGTACAGATATATTTGGTGCGTGTGTTGTATGTTAGTGTCCGTAAATTATATGGATAAGGCAAGTCATAGGTAACAGGTTAGTCTAGTTTTTAGTTAGGAGTGTAATTCCGAGTCTCGCGCCCGATTCAAATATTTCGGGTTCGAGTTCAATCGATTTTTTTGAACGTAATAACCTGCAAATCACATGAATCAAGTTTTACTTTAACTTGAACCTGGCCGAATTTTTAATTTCATTTGAAATTCGACTCGTAAAAAATTATGTAGACTCGAGTTTAGCTAAAATTAATTTCACTAAATATTAATTAAAACTCAAAATATGATCGGTTCGCTCGAGTTTGAGTCGATAATAAATAAATAATATTTAAAAAATATTAAATACTTATATAAAAATATATTTATAATAAAAATATTAAAAATAATAGAGGCTCGATAAGGCTTTCGATTTTACGAGCGGAGTAATTTGAAGCTCAACCTCGGTTGGATTAAAAATTCTAAAAGCTCGGCTCGATTATTTTCTAGTCGAATTCCATTTTTTTATGAAGTGAGTTCGAATAACTCACGAACAGTTTGACTTATTTACCCCCTAACTATGACGACTTATTTCATTGATCGTACTTAAAATTATTAATTTCTAATTTTTTACGATTTCTACTGTTCATTGCCGGTTTTTATTTCAAAACTATTTTCCGAATATTTTTCAAAAATTTGTTGGCATTTCAACTTTTAAATGCATATATATGATATCATACCTAAACTTTTGATAAAATATTTTTGGACCTGTCATTAAACACGATAAAATGGGTTTGAATCCAAATAATTGAACCGAAGCGTATCGAATCCAAATTCCTTAAATCGAGAGCTTATCTTAGTTCCGAATCATATAATCATAAAATCTGATTATTGTCAGAAACTAGCTTCAATTGATCTGGAAATTAATCCAATCGAAAATTTACCCGAAAATAATCTGAAATACTAGATCTGAATTTAACTTGAAACGGGACAAAACTGAATAATACATTATCTGAACTAAATATGACCCGAAGTAAGTAAAATTCATACCTAAATTCATTTCATCTTCTAAAGTACATTTATCAAAAATACTACATTTAATAAAAAGTTTAAGTTTCATAAATTGAAAAAATGAATAAGTTATAGTCAGAAAATATCCTAACAGAATTTAATCAGAACTGAATTTTGTTCGATTTTAATCCAAATTTCATCCGATTTTATTTCGAATTAAACCCTAACCAAATCACATCTAATCCAATCCGAATGATCTTCAAATATATGCTCCCTCCGTCCCACTCATTTCTTTACCGGGGTTTCTCATATTTGACACGTATTTTAGGACTACTATAGTGTAGTTACATAATTTATTTTTAAGATTTCTTTTTCTATAATAACTTAAACATCCTATTTTAATTCAGAAGAATTTTTTTTAAAAAAAATAGGGAAGCATATTTTAAAAGAGTTTTAAAATGGGGTGCTGAGTCTTCGTTCCCACTGATATAGATGGAAAGTAATCTGTAAAGACACAATTAATCCTGAATTAATTGTTTCCTAAAGCTGACTGGTCAAACCCGTGACGCCATGGCCCAAAGTAGGTCGTCACAGTCACGGTCACGGTCACGGTCACGACCTAATAATAGTCTTCATAGTCCGAGTAGATGTTAGGGCGAAAACATGCGCTAATAATACACGCAAGTATACGCGTTCGCAAGTAATATAGAATACTTTCTAGTTCGTTCCCACAGAGACTCAGACTAATTATTGTTCAATTAAACTCACTCACCAATGTATGATTACTTCTCAATATTAAGACACTAACACTTAGAATTGTTGACTAAATATTAACTATAATTAACTACTTAATTAACCACCTAATTAACACTTCGAATTAACAATAATTAAACACTCATGAGATCACAACTTCATTACTACTTCCTTCAATAGTTATTGTTATTACCCTTAGCATGCAACAGTGATGATATTAATCGAATAACACGAAACTGATAAAAGCCAACTTTCATTGTACTAATACCATTATACCAAACATCCACAATTAAGATAAAAGTTGAATAGACATCAATTATATTGAGTTCCTATATGTCTACAGAAATTGACAATATAATGATTTAAGCACAAGTTATTCCTTTTGATTACACAGGGCGAATAAAATGGTTAGAGTTACCCACTAATCATGCAACATCATACATGAACCTATGCTAGCATGGCAAGTTCTAAATCTCGAAATCCACCGTCACTTCACAAGAGATTAACACCCTATCTTATATGTTCGCGATGCACATAAGACGAATACGCACAACCAATACTAGATATCATACAATCATCACACACTAAGGTATTAAACAACTAACTAAAGAATACCATAGTAAATCCGTTACGACCCCATGATCACGATTAGCCCATGATAGCACTTATCGTCATCATGGGTTCATATGAAAACATGATAAATAAACACAAGAGAATAATAACTAAACTAATTATATTAAACCAGAGTACGTCACAAGAGTAAATAGGTTCAAAGCAAAGAAAACTAGCATCCAACGTTACAACGAAATAAAGAATCACAATAAAATATGCTTCCTCTTCGTTGCGGTGTGCTAAAACGGTCTTCTTCCTTGTCTCCTTCTCTCCTTGCTTAATACCACGATCCAACCTTGTGAAAACGTCTCTAAATCTACTTATATAATAGTCCCATAAAACTCAGATTACATAGAAGTTGGAAGCCAAACAGAAGTAGAAGTCTAAAACAAATTATTATTTTTCCCGACCCTGCGCGGCCGTTCAGCATAGCTGAGCGGGCGCTCAACTTTCTGTGCGGCCGCTCAGCATAGCTGAGCGGGCGCTCAGGACCCTACTGGAAAATTCCTGAGTTTGCTCCGTTTCCTCGCTGTAATCTGCCCCTTTCTTTCCTCTCGCAATGCTGAACACATGCCAAGACTTATTCTTGATGATTACTCCTCCGAAATGCAACTATTACCGTGAAATGCACAAACACTAGAAAAACGCATCAAATACACAAAATACTTAATTTCAAGACATCAATTTAAGCTATTTTAAGACGTTCTAAGTGGTATAAAATGTCACTTATCACACCCCCAAACTTAAATCGATGCTTGTCCTCAAGCGTCACAGACTCAAAAACACATCACAACATGCATGAATGCAATCTATATGAAATGCAGCGATCCCCCTTACTACGAACAAACCAACCAACTTACAACATCTCAACAAATGCAATTAAGCGACTAAAGATCAATCAAATCATGCCAACTAACATATAGCCAGAAACGTGGTGTGTGCAGATGCTTGACAGATATGCTTCGGAACTAAATCAATTATTATGACTCAACCATCATCAAGGCAATCACATGATTATACAAAGAATAAAAATTCTAGGCACAAAGTGACTTATAACACTACAAGAATTCTGGAGCTTATTACGGAATCATGCTTTTATTCATAGCAGCAATGCTTATTTGACCGTGTAATGAGTGAGGTCCACAAAAGACTTATATAATGGTATCCATGCAGCGAGCGTTAGGTTAGCGGATCCCAGACTCTAAAAGCCTTAGTTCACTAGGCACAAAGTCCACTAAGAACTTAATAACTCGAATACCAAAGAGCCCACTCGTGATCAATTATGCATAAACACATACTTCTTTTTTTTTTCTTTTTTTTCTTTTTTTTCTATTTTATTTCTTTTCTTTTTTTTTCAAAATTTCTGAGCAAGTGCGTTTCGCTCCATCTTGCTCAACCCTAGACTACTCGCAGAAACCTACGAGCCGGCTACTAGCCATTTGACGCCTAGCCACAATTAACAACAAATTCCATTTTTTACTCCATTTTTTCTTTTTCATGCCTTTATCACTAAGAACCTATTATCAAATTCTAAGCATAATAAATAGATTAAGCTCGAAAATAATCGGATCATAACAACAATATAGTCCTTACGCATTCTCTAAGAGTTAGTGAAAATACAAGTGCTTCTAGCATGCATATCAACCTACACGACTCAACATCACTTTAATGCCATCACTACACTCGCATCAATATCACAAATCAGTCGGTAAATCATCGCAAAAGGGATCATGGCATATGCATGAGCTACATGACCTGATAAACAAATAAAGCTATAAATAAATAAAAAAAACTATATGGCAAAAATTATGCAACTATATGAACTAACTATCATGAATATGCAGCTATATGACACACACACAAAATATTCCTTAACTACCACCCCCAAATTTAAAATCTTCACTGTCCCCAGTGAAGGTAGTAGAAAGGAACACAGGGTATACCTACTCGGAGTCATCATTATCATCACCCTCAGTGGGTGGAGTATCAGGCGGCGGATATACAGAGTCCTCAACAAAAACTGGCCACTAGATGTAAGCTCCAAAGCCCCGAAAAGCAGTCCCTAACGCAAGGGTGAGCTCCTAAGCAAACCTGCTCTGTGTCTCGTACATTGCATCCATCTGCCGTGACAGCCTCCTATACTGGGCATCAGCCATCCCAGCACCCTCCTGAGCTCTCGAAGAACCAGCCTCATCACGCCTAGGCCTAGCCATAGTAGCACCTCATGCTGAACGCCCTCCTGGAAGACGATAACCCAGCCCATGCTCCTCGGGCTCACCACCGGTCCACTCCTGTATCCCATTCAGCGTCCCAGAATCAATCGGAGCGGTCGGCAACTACAACTGCTCATGAGACGGCCAGTTCACTCCCACTGCTCGGCAAAGCTTCGTGACCGTGGATGCATATGGGATATTCATGTGCTTAGCTCCCCTCAAAAACTTCAGAATTCCTTGGTAGATAAACTCACCAAGGTCTACATAGTAGTCCTCATTCAAAATTCCCCACAACAACTGTGCTCTCTCAACTGTGACCTCATGTGCATGCGAAGAAGGCATAATATTAGCACAAATAAACGCATTCCATGCACGGGCATACCTGTTTATAGCGATCGCCGAAAAGTGACGATACTCATTAGTTCCTGTCTTGAAGGTCCAAACTGTGCCCGGCCTACAGAGAGTAGCACAAATCAAATCCAAGTCAAAATCCTCAGCAGTCTTCTCATTCAAGTTCTCCTCCTCGGGCTTCCTCTCTCGCTGTCCAATCACACGGCGAATCGCCGCTGGGTGATAATCAACCGTCAGCCCTCGGACCACAAAATACCCATTCTTCTCGGCCTTCGCGTTTGCATAGAACTCGCGAACCACGCTCATCGGTACTGCTTCAGGCGACTCACAGAAAGCTATACACCCCTTCTTTGCAATCATAGGTAGCAACTCACCATCCCTCCCTGATGGTAAAAAACCCCTCTCCTTCAGAATCGGCTTCCCCAAAAGCCTAGTGTACTCCTCCTCTGCAGCTTTTTCATTCAACCGAGGCCTCGCAGCAGTACCCCTCGATGAATCAGCAGTAGGGACTGTGCTGCTGCTATCAATAGTCCTTGCTCTCTTGGGTGCCATTGAATCTGAATAAAAGTGCTTAAGAATAGTGTTTTTGTGTTTGGGAGAGAGTTTGCGTGTAGAAAGTGTGTGGGAGATGTATGGGATAGGTGTATGTATATATAGGGTATGGATTAGGTTAAAATTAGATTAGGAGTGGGTTTGAGGGATAAAATCATGGGGTAATGGGAAAAGAAATCGTGGGTAATGGGACTGTAATTTATATTTTTGATTTTCTGAATTTTTTGGATTTTTTATGAAATAAAAAAAATTTCTGGCAGCCGACCCCTGAGCGGTTGCTCAGCTAGCTGAGCGGTCACTCAGCAGAGCTGAGCAGGCGCTCAGGGGGTCTCTGGAAAAAAAATTTCCGAGCCCGGTTTTTCTGATTTTTTTGTGGTTTTGGATAGGTTATTAACTTCTAAGGGTTCCTGTAACAACAAATCATGGGTTGCCTCCCACGCAGCGCTTCTTTTTCGTCATTAGCTTGACGTTGCGTACCTTCCTCAAGTTGACAATAAAACGACACTAACCACTTCTCGGTTTGTCGTGTCCCCAGAGTAGTGCTTCAAACGCTGACCATTAACCTTGAATGCTTGGTCCAGATCATTCTCAAAAATCTCCACTGCTCCATATGGAAACACAGTTTTGACAATAAAAGGTCCAGACCACCTTGATTTCAACTTCCCAGGAAAAAGTTGGAGACGAGAGTTGAATAAGAGAACTTGTTGCCCCGGCATGAATAACTTAGGATGTAGTTTCCTATCATGCCACCTCTTCACCTTTTCCTTGTACATTTTATTATTCTCGTACGCTTGGAGTCGAAATTCATCAAGTTCATTAAGCTGAAGCATTCTCCTCTTACCAGCTGCATCTAAATCCAGGTTCAACTTTTTCAACGCCCAATAGGCCTTATGCTCAAGCTCCGCACGTAAATGACATCCCTTACCATACACCAGTTGAAACGGGGAAATACCAAGTGGAGTTTTGTATGTTGTTCTGTAAGCCCAAACAGCTTCATCGAGCTTTAAAGACCAATCCTTCCTTGATGGACAAACAACCTTCTCTAGAATGCGCTTGATCTCTCTATTAGAAACTTCCGCTTGACCATTTGTTTGCGGATGATAGGCAGTAGCAACTCGATGATTCACATTATAACGCTGCATCATAGAAGTGAACTTACGGTTGCAGAAATGCGACCCTTCATCACTTATGATTACCCGAGGCGTTCCAAACCTTGTGAAAATCTACTTATGAAGAAAATTCAACACTGCCTTTGCATCATTTGTCGGTTGAGCTTTGACTTCTACCCATTTTGAGACATAATCGACTGCCAGCAAGATGTACTGATTATTGAAGGACGAGACAAAAGGCCCCATGAAATCGATTCCCCAAACATCAAAGACCTCGACTTCAAGCATCACATTTAACGACATCTCATCCTTTCTCGTCAAATTTCCCACTCTTTGGCAACGATCATATCTTAAAAAAAACTGATGAGCATCCTTAAACAAAGTAGGCCAGAAAAAACCTGCTTGCAGAATACGAGCTGCCGTCTTCTCACCACCATAATGCCCACCATAAACTGTGGAGTGGCAGTCTCGTAATATCCCCTCCGTCTCACAGAACGGGATACATCTCCTGATGATCTGGTCAGCTCCCTGTCTAAACAAATATGGTTCATCCCACATATACCACTTCACCTCATGCAGAAACTTCTTATTTTGAGCTGAGGTCAAATTAGGAGGCATTATATTGCTGACAAGATAGTTTACAATATCTGCAAACCATGGCTCTTCCTCCTGAACTGCGAACAACTACTCATCCGGAAAAGATTCGTTGATCAATGTCTTATCCTGTGAAGTAGACTCGGGATTCTTCAATCTAGAGAGATGGTCATCTACTTGATTCTCAGTACCTTTTCGATCCTTGATCTCTAACTCAAATTCCTGAAGTAAGAGCACCCAACGAATGAGTCTCGGCTTCGAATCCTTCTTGGAAACCAAATAGCGAATGACCGCATGATCAGTGAATACTGTCACTTTTGTCCCAAGCAGATAGGATCGAAATTTCTCGAAACCAAAGACTATAGCCAAGAGCTCCTTCTCAGTAGTGGTGTAGTTCATTTGGGCCCCATTTAAGGTCTTACTAGCATAGTAGACCACATGAAAGAGATTATTCTTGCGCTGTCCAAGAACTGCACCTACCGCATAATCACTCGCATCACATATCATCTCAAACGGCTCTGTCCAATCCGGTGCTGTAATAACTGGTGCAGTGATTAAACTCTTCTTGAGAGTCTCGAATGCCGATAAACATTCATCATCAAATTTGAAAGGCACATCTTTCTCAAGCAAGTTGCACAACGGCTTAGATATCTTTGAAAAGTCCTTGATGAACCGCCGATAAAAACCCGCATGACCAAGAAAACTACGGATTCCTTTCACAGAAATAGGTGGTGGAAGATTTTCAATAACTCCCACCTTGGCTTTATCCACCTCAAGACCCTTGCTAGAGACCTTATGCCCAAGAATAATGCCTTCACGCACCATAAAATGACATTTCTCCCAATTGAGCACCAAATTAGTTTCCACACACCTTTTGAGCACGACACGAAGATTATTCAAACATTCATCATACGAATTTCCAAAGACGGAGAAGTCGTCCATGAACACCTCAACGTTATTCCCAATCATGTCAGAGAATATATCCATCATACATCTCTGAAAAGTGGCCGGTGCGCCACATAACCCAAACGAAACTCTGCGAAAAGCAAACGTGCCAAATGGATATGTGAAGGTAGTCTTTTCCTGATCCTCTGGTGCAATACAAATCTGATTATACCCTGAGTAGCCATCTAGAAGACAATAATACTCATGACCAGCCAACCTGTCAAGCATCTGATCAATAAATGGAAGAGGGAAGTGATCATTCCTCGTGGCCTTGTTCAACTTTCGGTAGTCCATGCATACTCTTCATCCTGTAACTGTTCGAGTGGGAATGAGCTCATTCTTCTCATTTGCTACCACAGTGATACCTCCTTTCTTAGGCACACATTATACGGGGCTCATCCAAGAACTGTCAGAAATAGGATAAATGATGCCTGCATCCAGCCATTTCAGAATTTCTTTCTTCACCACCTCCTTCATAATAGGATTAAGTCTGCGCTGCTGCTCAACAGTTGGCTTACTACCCTCCTCTAGCAGAATCTTATGCATACAATATGAAGGGCTGATCCCTTTGATGTCTGCTATGGTCCATCCAATAGCTGATTTGAATTCTCTCAAAATCCTTAAGAGCTTGTCTTCCTCACTACCTGAAAGGTCAGATGCAATAATAACAGGTAAAGTAGATGCATCACCTAAAAAAACATACCTCTAGTGTTCAGGTAATGGCTTGAGCTTCAAGGTAGGTGCTTCCTCAATTGATGGTTTGAGCTTTCCTTCAGCATTCTTGAGGTCAGAAGTACCAAGAGATTCAAATGGCATGTCCAGCTTTCGCCTCCAGGGAGAAGCATTAAGATATTGTAATTGCTTGTTGCCATCTTCATCATTATTGTCAAAATCCCTCACTAAGGCCTTTTCTAATGCATCAGACATTAGCATATGATCGAGTTCTGAAGTAACCGCAGAATCAATCACATCCACTTTTAAGCACTCCTCATCTTTTGTAGGGAATTTCATTGCTTTGAATACATTGAAGGTCACATCCTGATCCTGCACCCGCATAGTAAGTTCACCTTTCTACACATCTATCAAGGTACGACCAGTAGCCAAGAAAGGTCTTCCCAAGATTATGGGAATCTTCTTATCTTCCTCGAAATCCAGAATAACAAAGTCTGCAGGAAAGAAGATCTTATCCACCTTGACTAGCACATCCTCCACTATGCCCCTTGGGTAAGTAATAGAACGATCAGCCAATTGTAGAGACATGTAGGTGGGTTTTGGATCAGGCAAATCCAACTTTTTAAAGATCGACAACGGCATCAGATTGATGCTTGCTCCCAAATCACAAAGGCACTTGTCAAACGACAACTTGCCAATGGTGCAAGAAATGGTGAAGCTACCTGGATCTTTAAGCTTTGGAGGTAACTTTTGCTGCAGAACAGCGCTGCATTCTTCCGTTAGAGCAACGGTCTCAAGGTCATCCAGTTTTACCTTCCTTGAAAGAATACTCTTCATAAACTTCGCATAACTAGGCATTTGCTCCAGAGCCTCAGCGAAAGGTATATTGATGTGAAGTTTCTTGAACACCTCCAGAAAGTTACCGAACTGCTTATCCAGCTTTTGTAACACCCCCAGATCCGGGGTCGGGGATCCGGGTCGTCACGGTCTTTCTTTCCACAATATCACTTCACTTAATTAATAATAATAACCTTATGTTGTGACCCCACACTAACACACACCACAACCCATTATAGTCTCAGAGATGAAATTGAAATAAGTACAAGTCTTTGAATCCACAATTTAAAATTATTACAACCCAAAATGATTACTTGATAAATTTACAGTTAATTGCCATTATCTGCCACAAGTTATAATTATACATAATTGATTCTCAAAAATAGAATGCCTGATCTACCAATAGATCTACCTCTGCAGCTATAGCAGCCACAACATCATCGGGAAGACGCGGGACGCTTCCCACGCGCTTGCGCTGGGTCTGCTGGAGTCTGGCCATCTTTCCTAACTGTTGTTGTGTGATGAAGAAATAAAGCAAGAGTGAGCCTTACAGCTCGCAAGATAATATATAGTGATAACAATAATATAAGTATCTAAATGGATACTTACTAGAATCTTTTATCGTGTGTAAGATAATTACTAGTATATACTTACTAGTATATGAGCCTTCTCATAGTACTCATAAAAATCTTGGTCAAAAGAAATGAACCAAGTTTGATATCTTAATGCGATGAAGTCGCAAAATATTCAGTATATATACATATATACTTTTCAAAATATTGGAAGTCCTCTTCCATGCATAATATACACAAAATCCCAGTGTATAACTGTATAAAAATATCGTTGCAAGGTGATCTCATATATCTAACCTTGTCTCAACGTTTTTCTGAAAATCTTTGTCATTCATAAGACAATTATTAATTAGATATAAGTTTAAAAGATGAGGTTACCAAATACCCCAATATACTTATATCTTTCCCAATACTACTTGAACTACCACCATTCAAGTTATAATCAGTTTCAAAAGTTCATCCCACTGATGAGACCACAAGATAAGACTTGAATAGATTCAATCTTTGAAATATTATTGAATGAAAAAGTTATGAGATACTTTATTTAGTCCCGATATATATATATCCACATATATATATCCCTTTAAACATTTCCTGGAATCTCTGTTATGCAAAGTATGAACAGAGTTTGAAACATCCAATGAATTTTGGAAAGGAAAAGAATTTTGGCATAAACCCGATATCTCGCTGATCAGGCAAAGATACCAATAAGTAACCTTTTCTATTGTAGATGGATGAATTCCTCACCGGTCATCACCCTGGCCGCATTAGGACCTCGCGCTCGACCGTACCCCGGTCCCTCACGCGTTGATGGACTGCCACCCAGCCACTTACACAATAATAGATCGTACCCCGGCCTGTCGCTTATGCCGACTCAATGAGATGGGCTTACTTCCCGAACGTTGGGCAAGTAATCAATTCATTTACCAAATCTGCAACCTCGTTGCGAATATAAAATACACCACAGAGCCGGATTCCCCAGGTTTTGAGCGAGTATTTAAATCCCCTTTAAAAGGAAGATCTTAAATATAAAAATGAGTTTTCGGATCCGCTCTGACTTTTAAAAATCATTTTGAAGACTCGAAAACACTTTAAAGAGTGTTTGGAGTAAAGCTGATTTAATGAAGTAAATCAGTCCCCAAAATATTAGAAAATATCTGAATATTATTAATTAAATAATATTCCCATAAAGAATAATCTTTATAAAAAAATAATTGAAGTAGAAGTATTAAAATTTATACTTGAAACGAGTATTAAATAACCAAAGATATACTTATATGAAAGTATTATCTTTATTTGAATAATCGAAAATAAGTTTGATTATTTACACCTTATTCTTTAATAAAATAAAGAATATATCTCAGCAAATAATCGGAGTCATAGATCCTCAAATGAATATTCAAATAATATTCAATAAATAAAATAAGCTGAGTCATAATACCTCGAATGAATATTATAAATAATATTCATTAAATAAAATAAAGGAGTCATACATCCTCAAATGAATATTCAAATAATATTCAATAAATAAAATAAGCTGAGTCATAATACCTCGAATGAATATTATAAATAATATTCATTAAATAAAATAAAGGAGTCATACATCCTCAAATGAATATTCAAATAATATTCAATAAATAAAATAAAAAGTCATACGCCTTCGAATAATATTCGAAATAATATTCAATAATAAAATAAAGTTAAAGTTATCGAATAAACCTTATTCGATTTATAGTTTGGAAAACTATAACCATATATATATATATAAATATATATATATATATCCTTATCCATATATACAAGATTACTCGGGATCCTCGACTCCCGGTTTTAGAAAATATTTTCACCTTTTGGGTCCCTATACTAAGGGTATATGCAAGTTACCGCTATCCTCTAGCATAGGTATTATCAACTGAACCAACAGATATATATTTCAAGAATATGAAACAGGCATGCATATATACCATATCACATGCTACAATATATCGCAAGAATTTGCTAAATAACCAACATGCATGTATCGCAAGATAATGCATATACAAGTGTATTCATCACAACAACAGTATAACGGATAGAATACTTGCCTGAGCGACTGGGGGTTACGAATGGCTCGGGACGAGTCTGGTAACCTATAAACAACAAGTAAGTTGTAATTAAACCAAAGTCACTTGTAAATCTATACTTTAACTAACTTAGACTCTAACGCTTGTTTTGCGCTCACTGATTCGCTTAAGTCACTCGGGTACCCTCGGCTCCACCATTTTTAATAATTTAACCTTTACGAGTTTTAAAGCGATTCCTTCTCGAGTGACTTACCAACTGCCTAAAACACTTACCATAAATGTTTCATGCATTAATTAACCCTTTGTGGTCTTTAACCTACATTTCAAAGTAAGGCGGGGGGAAAAAGTTTCGTTCGCGAAACGCCGTTACTTGAAACGGTCGTTTCTCCTAAACCGTGCATCGGAATCGAACGAACTACATATCAAAACGAAGCTCGTAACATGAGCTATCTAAACATGGCAGTGGTCATAATCTAGCAGGGGGTTCTCGGGTCCTAATGCTATGCACAAAAACAGTCCAAAGAAAATCGGACGTTACGACGGCTATGTTTACGCGATTTCCAATTTTTTAAACCATCCACAATCAACCCAAATCAACCTCAAATCCAACATACAACCAACATCCATCCTTATCACATCATAACAACCCCAACCAATCCAATTTAATCATTTATACTTATGCTTAAACTTAACTTTAATCATGCTTAAGTTCTTTTAAATCAAAACCACAACAATTACCATTCCATTTCACTACCATACCAAATCTCAAACTCTAAATCATAACAACAAGCTACAATAACATCCTACTCATCAAAATCACCTTATAATATATATGAACCTAGGGTTTGGAAATGGTATACCTTCCTTGAAGTGGTGGGTGGAGCTAGGAAGCCTTAAGAAGCTTGGAGAAGTTTTAAGAAAGCTTGGATCTTCAAGAAAACAAGACAAACTTCAAGTTAAAAATCTTGAAAACACTATTCATTGTCTTCTTCATTGATTAAATGAAGAAGTTAGAGAAATAATTAATGGCTTAAACTCATGATATAGCCATAACTAAGCATGAAGATGATTAGGGAATTTTCTTACCAATTTAGGAAGCTTTGATCTTTGATTTTGAAAAATCTATGCCTTGAAAATGCTAAAAAGCCGTGAGCAAGATGAACTCATGCCTTGGTTGTTTTGATTTTTTGATGGAAATGATTTTTACTTGGCTTGGTTGACTTGATTTGTATTTGATTTAGCAAATTACTACCTTGCCCTTGAATTTGTGTGGTTCTTATTCAACCACACCTCCTTCCTTCCCATGTCATGCTTACCTCATCCTCATGATGTCATCCTTCCTTCCTTGTCTTCTTTCTATTGGTTGGATGACATCATTCCCATTAATCCCTTTGATTAACTTCCTAATCGTTGCCTAATGACCGCTGATCTGTTATACGGTTCGCTTAACTTTCGCTTTCATTTATCGTTTGAAGGATCATACCCGGGATCTTATTACTTAGGTCCCCTTAACCTTTCTCAATACATTGTATTCCTTTTATGATCCTCTCTTATAATCCTTTAATTTAAATCCTTTTTATCCTGTTACCTTATACTCAATTCTCTCCGTATATTGTGGATTTCCGGGAAAAATCAAAGTGTTCGGAATTGGATTCTGACGATCTTTACATACACTTATATACCACATAGAGTACTAATAATATCCCATAAGATCAATAACAGAACCCCTACATAGCGTGGCATGAAAAGTTTTCTCATTCAGCAAAAACACTATTCATAAGGGTTTCAAAAATTTCCAAAAATTGGGGTTATTACAGTCTCCCCTCCTTAAAAGGATTCCGTCCCGGAATCAGATAGAAAACAAATGGGAATACTTGCTTAGCATTACACTTTCTAACTCTCGAGTCAATTTTCCCACATTGTGGTTCTACCACCAAACTCTGCCTAGTTTGATAATCCTTCTCCTAAGCACTTGTTCCTTTTTCACTCTATAACCCTTCCTGGTTGCTCCATATAGGTTACGTCGGGTTGCATATCTATGCGCTCATATGCCTCTATTTATCTGGCATCTGAATTACACTTCCTTAACATTGATACGTGAAACACGTTACGACCTGCTACATGTTCGGGGTTAGGGCTAGCTCATATGCTAACTTCCCAAACATCTTAATATATCCAAGGGTCCAACAAATTATAGACTTAGCTTTCCTTTCTTTCCGAACCTCATCAATCCTTTCTAAGGGATACCTATAACATTACTAGGTCCCCTATTTCATACTCTTTATCCTTTCGTGTGAAATCAACATACTTATCATGTCCATCTTGGGCTACTACCAGCCGTCCTCTGATTAGATCTATCATATCCTTGGTCCTTTGGACTACTGCGGGTCCGAGCATCTTGCGCTCTACAACTTCATCCTAACATAAGGGAGATCGACATTGTCTTCCCTCAAGGATTTCATAAGGTGACACCTCGATAATGACATATGATCTATTGTCATAAGAAAACTCAATCCGTGTTAAGTGATCATTCCAAATTCTTTCAAGTCTACTGCACAGACTCTCATTATAGCGTTTAGCATTAGAGCTTTTGCTTCTCAATACCCATTCTTTTCCAGTTCGTAATCGCTATCACCTTCCGTTCCTAATATTATACTGGTTATACTTTTGCTCGTTAGCGTTCTATAACCTTTTAATAACCACGTCAACCTTAGTATCACGAATGTGTTCCCATTCCGCATACTACCACCACTTTATTACTCCTTTTTCAGTTGTTTCTATTTTCCGAAATTTGATCAATCAAATAGAAGTAAAGGAATTTGTTGAGAGATCACTATGATCATGAACACTTGTTATATTGCATAGTTAGTATAGAAGGTGGCCAGCCTTTAGTACTTGACAAGCAATTAAACAATAGATGGTATCCTACTAGGCTTCTATCACACAGATAAATAGTCATTCGGCAATACCTCCCCTTCTGGAAGGGTTGTTCTTCTCAGATTACATGAAATGAAAAGAAGAGAAAAGAACGAACTGAAGAGAATTGTATATATAAAAAAATATATATATACTGCCACAAAATATCTGGCTTGGAACCTACCTCTGAATTATAGAGGTTTGTCATAGGAGAACAAAACATAAACGTATTTATATCAGCATCAAGTATTATAGCATCGTATTTCCCATGCCTAAATATTTCTATTCCGTCCATCATTCCATGGACCCACACTCTTCCTCGAGCTTATACATAATCACCTTTGAAACTCCCTCGACATCGAAAATCGAATCTGGGATCTCATTCTATACATCATCGTTACTATAATTCTATGCTTGCACCGCAACCTTCCTCGTATAATAATACGACTCTCTATTGATAAGAAAGAATAATTATTCACCAGGTAGATACTCTACTTAATTAGTCTATCAATGATAACTTATACACTACCACGACCCGATTAGTGGTACTCAATCTCAACACCCATTCCAATACAACTCTCACGATTGTAATCAGCTCACTACTCGCAGAATCATTGCTGCCTTACTATGGTCCACCACTGACCCACTGTCATCATTCACTTTCCATGAAATCTTATTAGCTAACCATACGGAGTCCATACATGTCGTATCAAATCCTTCTAAGGAGGTAACATAATCACCATTTCTGATTCATGAAGAACACTCCTGATCCTGACATACATACATGACATGAAGCAGATAAAAGTGCAGAAGAGTTTCAATCAAAGCAACGATAGCAGGTTAATACTATTCTTAATCATACGCCCTAAATAGAAGAATTAACTCAAGGGTTCATCTAGTCCTTTTTGAAACATGGTCCTGGATTATCTCAAGATAGGACCTTCTAAGATAGATAGCCCGTTCATGGCGATTACACGAATTAAACCTTTACCAACTACTATTACGGTTGGGTATTGCACAGTCATCAGAAGGAATGTCAATCTTCCAAACCATAATTCAACCTTCACATTTTTAACCATCATCACTGTATTCTTTTGGCACACGCGCCTATAATTATCCTCTTACCCTTAAAGTGTCGGCCACCTCTTTGGCCTTTCCTGATAGTAAAATTTCCTTACAGTCAATGTCATTTTAACCACCTCCAAATAAATTTTCTACCTTATTTCCGATCACTGCTTGAGTGAAGATGTTTTCCTTAAAATCAGATGGGAAAAAAAATATCACCATTTTTCCATAAGTTATTGCCTCAGTCTTTAGAGGCTAATCACTGTCAAGACTGACTCTCAATCATACTTAGAACATTTTTTTTTTCTTAAGTCCTAATTGCCCTAAACAATTTCGACCATTACTGGTTCGATCCATACTTTCTCGTGGTTTAACACGTGCCCCACTTGGCATCATTATAATTACGTCATATTTCCTTTATCCACATTTCTATTCTTGAGAATTTTGAATATTACCTTTTTCCTTATAAAACCTCTAAGGTTATCCTTCAATCGTTCCTCCTGTATTCCCTAGATACAGGGCATATCACAATACCATTTACTAATAGTAGAACCATTGTCTATATACTTCTGCAAAATTTCTCCACTGATTCTTAAAGGTTGTTGTTACCTTAACCCTTTCCCAATCATACTGTCAAAACTCATACTGTCCCTATTAAGGGTGACATGCCAACCTTTATGCAGTCCCCTAGGATTCATTTTAAGTTACCAATGTTCTATCCTTAATTCCACCTTTAAAAGGTACCTGCATCCTTCCACGAATAAATCAAGTCATATTTCCTTGATAGATTATCATATTCATCATTCCCACCTCGATAGTCTATACCTAACTTCATAATAGCATCCTTATTCAAATTGAGGTCAATCCATATGGCCTCCAAAAGATAACAACGGTTATCCGCTTGTCTTGCCTAATTTGGTAACGATAACAAGGATGTTCTGGAAGATATTGGTCGTGTTCAACGTGAACTTCTTCTTAATAATTCCTTATTTACTTCTGTTGTTTATCTCAACAGTCACCTCAATGTTGGGATATCTTTATACCTGGCGTCTCCCTTTCTGGGTATCAAGCCACCGGTCTTACATTTCCTTCTTGAAGGTCACTTCCTTCATCCAATTTTTCCTAATTTCTTACTTCCTTATCCCCTTAGTCTATCCGCGTCTCATTATTTATCCTTCGAATTATCTCAAGGTTTCCTCGAATCCTCCCAACTTACAGGGGATAAACTATATGTATCTCTTATGCCCTCAACCATCAATTTTAACTTATGGTGAATCACCCTCATCCTGACGAATGCATACTTTTCTATTTCTATTGCTACGAGTCGTTAGGGTTTCCTCATACCCAACTCCCTTATCATACCTCAAACTCTATTGCCGTTATATTCCTTTCCACTTCAATTTCTTTTTATTTTCCTTTCTCTTATCATTATTTCATGAACCAACACAACATAAGCATTGATTTCAAACATCCCGTCATTCTGGATTCGTGTCCTCAGAACGAATCTTGATAACTTTTACAACTTAGATTCATAATTTATCATACTCGTCTGCCTTTGTTCTGGCTCTAAAGCTTTTACACTATCTCCTTATCTTTGGGAATTACTTTCCCGAAAACAATTGACTGAACTTAAATCAGTTTATTATAATCTCTTGCTCCGTGCCTTCCTTGGCCTTTTACCGTCGGGTGGTCTCTCTCTTAGGAGGGTAAGTGATAAAAACAGTCTTTTGTGATTCGTCAATCATTTAGAATCTCAAATGATTCCTATATTTCCTTTAGCCAGGCTCTTGCCTCGACTGGGTCAGCTTGTTCCTTGGAACTCTGAGAGCTTAGCGATTTAAAGGTCCTGAAAGAATTTCTCACCGCACTGTCTCCTCAGGGTGGTGGTTGGGGATAATAGTCTAAGTTCTTTTTAGACAGGTCCATGAATTGCCGTATAGGAGTACCGTCTCGGGTCTCCTTTCCTTACTCGACTTTCTGTTTCCTTAGTATGAAATGTTTCATCCTACTCCCCATAATTGGGGTCATCTTTTAATTTAAAATCCTCATTTTCCACTCCATTATGTCATGGGTTCCTTCTATCTTGATGGCGACCTCCCTGACTATCACGTTCAGGGTTTGCTCTAAATCTTATTCCTCAAACTATGGCTCTCATCTAAGTTCTCATCCTTACGCTCTTGAACTTTTGGAACCCAAATTCTATAGGAATACCTCATTATTCCCTTATCATCTTTCTCGATATTAATCTTTTATCTAATTGTTGGCTCCCTGCCTTCATTCATAACTTTTTCTGGCACAATATGATCTTTTCCAATAATTCGGGCTGTATTGCAATCTTAAACAGCTTTTCGGTACCGGCTCCGGTTACCTTCACTTCTATTTCCATTTTCTCAAAATCTCTTATAAACTCTCCAAAAGACATTATCATCTTGAGTCTCTCCTTTTTACTAAGGGCATCAGCCACCATATTGGCTTTCCCCGAATGATAAAGAATCTCCCAATCATTATTCTTGATTAGCTCTAACTGCCTCCTCTGGCATATGTTGAGCTCTTTCTACGTGAAAATGTACTAGAGCACTTATGGCTTAGGTAATTCTTGCACTTCTCTCCATACAAGTAGTGCCTCCAATCCTTAGGGTAAAACTATTGCCACGAGCCTAAGCTCATGAGCGGGGATATCGAATTTCATATTACCTTAATTGTCTTGACATGTACGCGATTACCTTACCGTGCTGCATAAGCACGCACCCTAAGCCCTTGTGCGAAGCGTCACTATACTTCACAAAATCTCTTTTTCCATCCGGTAACGCCAGCATAAGGGCCATCACCAACCTCTGCTTCAGTTCTTGAAAGCTGTTCTCGCATTTCTCTGTCCATTCGAACTTCTCAGTCTTACGAGTAAGCCGCGTTAAAGGGGTTACTATCTTTACAAACTTGAACGAACCTCCGGTAGTGACCGGCCAATCCTACCTCTGGTAGTCGACCAAACCATGGTCATCAATTCATCAGTGGTCCTTTATCCAATCCTGTCAGGATCCTGCATGGGGTCCTCCTCAACAACTATCCCTACTAGGACAACATCCTCAATATCAACATCATCCGGTCCTACATTAGGACACTCTATCGGATCCACAATCCGATCTCCAATTAGTAATAAATATCATCACCTCAGGGTTCGGAGTCCCGCTACCATATACGATAACGAACTACGCTCCTATCACGATATTTATAAGGGTTCCCATAAGGGTTTTAACTGTCAGTGCTACGTTAGGTAGCCCGACTATGAACTTGGCAAGAGTTCTTATTATCTTAGTTAACTTATTATCTTAACGTCCCATCATCTCTGAGGTTTATAACGCTTAGCTCTGATACCATTTCTGTAACACCCCCAGATCCGGGGTCGGGGATCCGGGTCGTCACGGTCTTTCTTTCCACAATATCACTTCACTTAATTAATAATAATAACCTTATGCTGTGACCCCACACTAACACACACCACAACCCGTTATAGTCTCAGAGATGAAATTGAAATAAGTACAAGTCTTTGAATCCACAATTTAAAATTATTACAACCCAAAATGATTACTTGATAAATTTACAGTTAATTGCCATTATCTGCCACAAGTTATAATTATACATAATTGATTCTCAAAAATAGAATGCCTGATCTACCAATAGATCTACCTCTGCAGCTATAGCATCCACAACATCATCGGGAAGACGCGGGACGCTTCCCACGCGCTTGCGCTGGGTCTGCTGAAGTCTGGCCATCTTTCCTAACTGTTGTTGTGTGATGAAGAAATAAAGCAAGAGTGAGCCTTACAGCTCGCAAGATAATATATAGTGATAACAATAATATAAGTATCTAAATGGATACTTACTAGAATCTTTTATCGTGTGTAAGATAATTACTAGTATATACTTACTAGTATATGAGCCTTCTCATAGTACTCATAAAAGTCTTGGTCAAAAGAAATGAACCAAGTTTGATATCTTAATGCGATGAAGTCGCAAAATATTCAGTATATATACATATATACTTTTCAAAATATTGGAAGTCCTCTTCCATGCATAATATACACAAAATCCCAGTGTATAACTGTATAAAAATATCGTTGCAAGGTGATCTCATATATCTAACCTTGTCTCAACGTTTTTCTGAAAATCTTTGTCATTCATAAGACAATTATTAATTAGATATAAGTTTAAAAGATGAGGTTACCAAATACCCCAATATACTTATATCTTTCCCAATACTACTTGAACTACCACCATTCAAGTTATAATCAGTTTCAAAAGTTCATCCCACTGATGAGACCACAAGATAAGACTTGAATAGATTCAATCTTTGAAATATTATTGAATGAAAAAGTTATGAGATACTTTATTTAGTCCCGATATATATATATCCACATATATATATCCCTTTAAACATTTCCTGGAATCTCTGTTATGCAAAGTATGAACAGAGTTTGAAACATCCAATGAATTTTGGAAAGGAAAAGAATTTTGGCATAAACCCGATATCTCGCTGATCAGGCAAAGATACCAATAAGTAACCTTTTCTACTGTAGATGGATGAATTCCTCACCGGTCATCACCCTGGCCGCATTAGGACCTCGCGCTCGACCGTACCCCGGTCCCTCACGCGTTGATGGACTGCCACCCAGCCACTTACACAATAATAGACCGTACCCCGGCCTGTCGCTTATGCCGACTCAATGAGATGGGCTTACTTCCCGAACGTTGGGCAAGTAATCAATTCATTTACCAAATCTGCAACCTCGTTGCGAATATAAAATACACCACAGAGCCGGATTCCCCAGGTTTTGAGCGAGTATTTAAATCCCCTTTAAAAGGAAGATCTTAAATATAAAAATGAGTTTTGAGATCCGCTCTGACTTTTAAAAATCATTTTGAAGACTCGAAAACACTTTAAAGAGTGTTTGGAGTAAAGCTGATTTAATGAAGTAAATCAGTCCCCAGAATATTAGAAAATATCTGAATATTATTAATTAAATAATATTCCCATAAAGAATAATCTTTATAAAAAAATAATTGAAGTAGAAGTATTAAAATTTATACTTGAAACGAGTATTAAATAACCAAAGATATACTTATATGAAAGTATTATCTTTATTTGAATAATCGAAAATAAGTTTGATTATTTACACCTTATTCTTTAATAAAATAAAGAATATATCTCAGCAAATAATCGGAGTCATAGATCCTCAAATGAATATTCAAATAATATTCAATAAATAAAATAAGCTGAGTCATAATACCTCGAATGAATATTATAAATAATATTCATTAAATAAAATAAAGGAGTCATACATCCTCAAATGAATATTCAAATAATATTCAATAAATAAAATAAGCTGAGTCATAATACCTCGAATGAATATTATAAATAATATTCATTAAATAAAATAAAGGAGTCATACATCCTCAAATGAATATTCAAATAATATTCAATAAATAAAATAAAAAGTCATACGCCTTCGAATAATATTCGAAATAATATTCAATAATAAAATAAAGTTAAAGTTATCGAATAAACCTTATTCGATTTATAGTTTGGAAAACTATAACCATATATATATATATAAATATATATATATATATATCCTTATCCATATATACAAGATTACTCGGGATCCTCGACTCCCGGTTTTAGAAAATATTTTCACCTTTTGGGTCCCTATACTAAGGGTATATGCAAGTTACCGCTATCCTCTAGCATAGGTATTATAACTGAACCAACAGATATATATTTCAAGAATATGAAACAGGCATGCATATATACCATATCACATGCTACAATATATCGCAAGAATTTGCTAAATAACCAACATGCATCTATCGCAAGATAATGCATATACAAGTGTATTCATCACAACAACAGTATAACGGATAGAATACTTGCCTGAGCGACTGGGGGTTACGAATGGCTCGGGACGAGTCTGGTAACCTATAAACAACAAGTAAGTTGGAATTAAACCAAAGTCACTTGTAAATCTATACTTTAACTAACTTAGACTCTAACGCTTGTTTTGCGCTCACTGATTCGCTTAAGTCACTCGGGTACCCTCGGCTCCACCATTTTTAATAATTTAACCTTTACGAGTTTTAAAGCGATTCCTTCTCGAGTGACTTACCAACTGCCTAAAACACTTACCATAAATGTTTCATGCATTAATTAACCCTTTGTGGTCTTTAACCTACATTTCAAAGTAAGGCGGGGGGAAAAAGTTTCGTTCGCGAAACGCCGTTACTTGAAACGGTCGTTTCTCCTAAACCGTGCATCGGAATCGAACGAACTACATATCAAAACGAAGCTCGTAACATGAGCTATCTAAACATGGCAGTGGTCATAATCTAGCAGGGGGTTCTCGGGTCCTAATGCTATGCACAAAAACAGTCCAAAGAAAATCGGACGTTACGACGGCTATGTTTACGCGATTTCCAATTTTTTAAACCATCCACAATCAACCCAAATCAACCTCAAATCCAACATACAACCAACATCCATCCTTATCACATCATAACAACCCCAACCAATCCAATTTAATCATTTATACTTATGCTTAAACTTAACTTTAATCATGCTTAAGTTCTTTTAAATCAAAACCACAACAATTACCATTCCATTTCACTACCATACCAAATCTCAAACTCTAAATCATAACAACAAGCTACAATAACATCCTACTCATCAAAATCACCTTATAATATATATGAACCTAGGGTTTGGAAATGGTATACCTTCCTTGAAGTGGTGGGTGGAGCTAGGAAGCCTTAAGAAGCTTGGAGAAGTTTTAAGAAAGCTTGGATCTTCAAGAAAACAAGACAAACTTCAAGTTAAAAATCTTGAAAACACTATTCATTGTCTTCTTCATTGATTAAATGAAGAAGTTAGAGAAAGAATTAATGGCTTAAACTCATGATATAGCCATAACTAAGCATGAAGATGATTAGGGAATTTTCTTACCAATTTAGGAAGCTTTGATCTTTGATTTTGAAAAATCTATGCCTTGAAAATGCTAAAAAGCCGTGAGCAAGATAAACTCATGCCTTGGTTGTTTTGATTTTTTGATGGAAATGATTTTTACTTGGCTTGGTTGACTTGATTTGTATTTGATTTAGCAAATTACTACCTTGCCCTTGAATTTGTGTGGTTCTTATTCAACCACACCTCCTTCCTTCCCATGTCATGCTTACCTCATCCTCATGATGTCATCCTTCCTTCCTTGTCTTCTTTCTATTGGTTGGATGACATCATTCCCATTAATCCCTTTGATTAACTTCCTAATCGTTGCCTAATGACCGCTGATCTGTTATACGGTTCGCTTAACTTTCGCTTTCATTTATCGTTTGAAGGATCATACCCGGGATCTTATTACTTAGGTCCCCTTAACCTTTCTCAATACATTGTATTCCTTTTATGATCCTCTCTTATAATCCTTTAATTTAAATCCTTTTTATCATGTTACCTTATACTCAATTCTCTCCGTATATTGTGGATTTCCGGGAAAAATCAAAGTGTTCGGAATTGGATTCTGACGATCTTTACATACACTTATATACCACATAGAGTACTAATAATATCCCATAAGATCAATAACAGAACCCCTACATAGCGTGGCATGAAAAGTTTTCTCATTCAGCAAAAACACTATTCATAAGGGTTTCAAAAATTTCCAAAAATTGGGGTTATTACAGCTTTTGTTGCTGCAATCTCTTAGGGAAATGTGGTGGAGGATAGAGCTGTCTCTCCCCTGTATTACCCTCAGGTAGAGTGTGTTCAACAGTAGTCTTCCTTGGTTCCGCCGCTTTCTCCTTTTGCTTAGCTTCTTCATCTCTAACTTCAGCTTATCCTTCTTTTGCCTTTTCAGCATCAGCAACTTTCCCAGACCTTAAGGTAATAGCCTTGACTTACTCTTTAGCTTCCTTCCTGCCCGGCACTTCCGTGTCACTGGGAAGTGTTCTAGTTGACGATTGAGCACTGCATTGGCTATTTGACCGATTTGATTTTCCAAGGTCTTGATAGAAACCGCCTGACTCTTGCATAACAGCTTAAGTTCCTCAAAATCAGCACTAGTAGGTGCGGCTGCACTTCCCTGTTAAGGATATAATTACCTTTGAGCATATTGTTGCGGTTACTGGAATCCAGGTGGATTGAACTGTTTACTCACACATTGCTGATATGGTGGCTGAATAGCATTCTGATTATTACCCCAGCTGAAATTTGGATAATTTCTGTTGTTAGGATGATACGTAGCTGGTACAGGCTGCTGTTGTCGCTGATAATTGTTCACATACTGAACAGATTCGTTGACGAGAGAACACTGATCCGTAGAATGAGAACCTGCACAAAGCTCACAGACCATAGCTATTTGATTAACTCCATATGTAGCTAGAGAATTGACCTTCATAGACAGCGGTTGGAGCTGCGCTGCAACAACAGTGGCTGCATCGACTTCCAGAATACATGCTACCTTCCCAGGCATCATCCTCTGAGTTGGGTTTTGATGCTCATTTGCAGCCATAGTCTCAATAAGATTATAAGCCTCAGTATAGCTTTTGGCCCACAAGGCGCCTCCAGCTGCTACATCGAGCATGGGCCGAGATTGGGCCCCCAAACCATTATAGAAACCAGTGATCACCATCCAATCGGGCATTCCATGATGTGGACACTTTCCCAACATTTCCTTGTAGCGTTCCCAAGCTTCGCACATAGATTCTGTAGGTTGCTGTGCAAACTGAGTAAGAGCACTCCGCATAGCAGCAGTCTTTGCCATCGGATAAAACTTCACTAGAAACTTTTGCGCAAGATCTTGCCAAGTAGTGATGGACCCAGCTGGTTCAGAATGTAACCAGTCCTTAGCTTTATCCCTTAGTGAGAATGGGAAAAGCCTCAGCTTGATAGCCTCATCAGTCACGTCATTATACTTGAAAGTACTGCAGATCTCGACAAAGTTCCTTATGTGCATGTTGGGGTCTTCAGTCGCAGCTCCTCCAAAAGAAACAGAATTCTGCACCATCTGAATAGTGCCCGGCTTGATTTCAAAGGTGTTAGCTTGAATAGCCGGATGAAGAATGCTTGACTGAATGTCATCAATTTTAGGCCGAGAAAAGTCCATAAGAGCTTGATCGGCCTGAACAATACGATCACCCATGATTACTGGTTCTTTCTGTTCACTTCCTGAATCCGAATCTTCAAAATCTATCTTCTCCAGAAGATCAAGAACTTCGTCTGTCTCCTCGGCTGTATCTAAAGTCCTCTTGCGAGTACGAGAACGAGTTTGCATAAACGCTCGCTAAAGTACCTGAAACACAACCAGAAACAATAATTAACAAATACGTCTTAATCACTGAGTCCTAACGACCAATGATGGTAAGTACATAAACTAAACAAATACACCGAGTCCCCGGCAGCGGCGCCAAAAACTTGTTAGGGCGAAAACACGCGCTAATAACACACGCAAGTATACGCGTTCGCAAGTAATATAGAATACTTTCTATTTCGTTCCCGCAGAGACTCAAACTAATTATTGTTCAATTAAACTCACTCACCAATATATGATTACTTCTCAATGTTAAGACACTAACACTTAGAATTGTTGACAAAATATTAACTATAATTAACTACTTAATTAACCACTTAATTAACACTTCGAATTAACAATAATTAAACACTCATGAGATCACAACTTCATTACTACTTCCTTCAATAGTTATTGTTATTACCCTTAGCATGCAACAGTGATGATATTAATCGAATAACACGAAACTGATAAAAGCCAACTTTCATTGTACTAATATCATTCTACCAAACATCCACAATTAAGATAGAAGTTTAATAGGCATCAATTATATTGAGTTCCTATATGTCTACAGAAATTGATAACATAATGATTTAAGCACAAGTTATTCCTTTTGATTACACAGGGCGAATAAAACGGTTAGAGTTACCCACTAATCATGCAACATCATACATGAACCTATGCTAGCATGGCAAGTTCTAAATCTCAAGATCCACCGTCGCTTCACAAGAGATTAACACCCTATCTTATATGTTCGCGACACACATAAGACGAATACGCACAACCAATACTATATATCATACAATCATCACACACTAAGGTATTAAACAACTAACTAAATAATTCCATAGTAAATCTGTTACGACCCCATGATCACGATTAGCCCATGATAGCACTTATCGTCATCATGGGTTCATATGAAAACATGATAAATAAACACAAGAGAATAATAACTAAACTAATTATATTAAACCAGAGTACGTCACAAGAGTAAATAGGTTCAAAGCAAAGAAAACTAGCATCCAACGTTACAATGAAATAAGAATCACAAGAAAATATGCTTCCTCTTCGTTGCGGTGTGCTAAAACGGTCTTCTTCCTTGTCTCCTTCTCTCCTTGCTTAATACCACGATCCAACCTTGTGAAAACGTCTCTAAATCTACTTATATAATAGTCCCATAAAACTCAGATTCCATAGAAGTTGGAAGCCAAACAGAAGTAGAAGTCTAAAACGAATTATTATTTTTCCCGACCCTGCGCGGCCGCTCAGCATAGCTGAGGGGGCGCTCAGCTTTCTGCGCGGCCGCTCAGCATAGCTGAGCGGGCGCTCAGGACCCTACTGGAAAATTCCTGAGTTTGCTCCATTTCCTCGCTGTAATCTGCCCCTTTCTTTCCTCTCGCAATGCTGAACACATGCCAAGGCTTATTCTTGATGATTACTCCTCCGAAATGCAACTATTACCCTGAAATGCACAAACACTAGAAAAACGCATCAAATACACAAAATACTTGATTTCAAGACACCAATTTAAGCTATTTTAAAACGTTCTAGGTGGTATAAAATGCCACTTATCACACCTCCAAACTTAAATCGATGCTTGTCCTCAAGCGTCACCGACTCAAAAACACATCACAACATGCATGAATGCAATCTATATGAAATGCAGTGATCCCCCTTACTACGAACAAACCAACCAACTTACAACATCTCAATAAATGCAATTAAGTGACTAAAGATCAATCAAATCATGCCAACTAACATACAGCCAGAAACGTGGTGTGTGCAGATGCTTAACAGATATGCTTCAGAACTAAATCAATTATTATGACTCAACCATCATCAAGGCAATCATATGATTATACAAAGAATAAAAATTCTAGGCACAAAGTGACTTATAACACTACAAGAATTTTGGAGCTTATTACGGAATCATGCTTTTATTCATAACAGCAATGCTTATTCGATCGTGCAATGAGTGAGGTCCACAAAAGACTTATACAATGGTATCCATGTAGTGAGCGTTAGGTTAGCGGATCCCAGACTCTAAAAGCCTTAGGTCACTAGGCACAAAGTCCCCTAAGAACTTAATAACTCGAATACCAAAGAGCCCACTCGTGATCAATTATGCATAAACACATACTTCTTTTTTTTCTTTTTTTTTCTATTTTTTTTCTTTTTCTTTTTTTTTTCAAAATTTCTGAGCAAGTGCGTTTCGCTCCATCTTGCTCAACCCTAGACTACTCGCAGAAACCTACGAGCCGGCTACTAGCCATTTGACGCCTAGCCACAATTAACAACAAATTCCATTTTTTACTCCATTTTTTCGTTTTCATGCCTTTATCACTAAGAACCTATTATCAAATTCTAAGCATAATAAATAGATTAACCTCGAAAACAATCGGATCATAACAACAATCTAGTCCTTACGCATTCTCTAAGACTTAGTGAAAATACAAGTGCTTCTAGCATGCATATCAACCTACACGACTCAACATCACTTTAATGCCATCACTACACTCGCATCAACATCACAAATCAGTCGGTAAATCATCGCAAAAGGGATCATGGCATATGCATGAGCTACATGACATGATAAACAAATAAAGCTATAAATAAAAAAAAAACTATATGGAAAAAATTATGCAACTATATGCGGGCGCTCAGCTTTCTGTGCGGCCGCTCAGCATAGCTGAGCGGGCGCTCTGGACCCTACTGGAAAATTCCTGAGTCTGCTCCGTTTCCTCGCTGTAATCTGCCCCTTTCTTTCCTCTCGCAATGCTGAACACATGCCAAGACTTATTCTTGATGATTACTCCTCTGAAATGCAATTATTACCCTGAAATGCACAAACACTAGAAAAACGCATCAAATACACAAAATACTTGATTTCAAGACACTAATTTAAGCTATTTTAAGACGTTCTAAGTGGTATAAATTGCCACTTATCAGTAGACCATGACAGTCATGACCCAAGATGGATTATGTTGCACACGGTCGAAAATCAGCTACGTGATAGGCCCGTTGAGACGACCTGAGAATGAGGTCCACAATGACACCAACATCGTATCCAACATGAAAATGGACTACTCCTAGGATGGATCCAGAATCCACTGTATAGAGGAGTCCTACTTAACATCTAAGTAGGATACTTGTCCACCAAATCTTCCTATCCTAGTCTAAGTCTAGACTCAACGTCTATATAGAGGGCTCTATCGCTCAAGCTAAAACTAAGTTTTGGCTTGATTCTCTACAACACAGAGATACGTAGGAATCTTGTGAGGACCGTGTAGTCTCGAACACAAGCGCAACCATCAAAAATTGAAACTCAACAACCCTAACATTAAATACAATCATAACCCTAGTTTTTATTTCACAATATTTGTCGCCGTCTATGGGAAGACAACATCAACCATGATGAACACACGGAGCTGAAGTTACAATGAAATTGATGAACCAATCCCGTCGCAGAGACTCTCATCCACGATAGAGATCCCTCCATACTCAACCTACGCCACCATAGGAGGAGGAGCTCCTACGCTGGCAATTGAGACTCAGACTCAAGGGAAAAATCCCACAATCCAAGTTCCTTTACTAGGGACGAATCCCCCATTCTAGATCTGCTCAAAGGGACGAATCCCCAACTCCAGCCACTGCAGGCACCGTTGAATTTTCGACCTGTTTGGTATGAGTTTTTTAAAGTAACGATCCCAGGGACCACTAATCATCTTTATGGGATGCCCTTATATCCTGAGATTGAAGGAAGTGGGCTCTAACATCAAGAAGAAGGACAAGGATGAACGGCCCAATATATCTGTGGCTTGGCCCATATCCCTGAAGGAGGAAAATTCTATGGGTCGCACTCTGAAAAAGATTTAGATTCATCATATGAGGATACCCCTCCAAGGAGGAGACGTGATAGCAAGAAACCCCAACCAAGAGGCTATTAACAGCCCTAAAGCACCCAATAAAAGATTTCATGGGATATACAAAAGAGGATTAAGGCCAATGAAGTCGAGATCCAAAGATTGAAATATGATATAAAGAGCAAGGGATTTTTTTCTTGTCATAGGCATATAAGGTCCAACACCAAGGTAAAGGGTTACGACCCTAATGGTTAATCCCACTGACTTGATGCTCATAGGATATCATAATAATCTAAACCCCCATTTCTTGAGGAGATAATGAACACCCACATCTCAAGAAAGTTCAAGATGCCCACCATCAAGGTATATGATGGTACTGGCGACCCCGTGAATCATGTCAAGGCGTTCTCCAACCCCTTGTTGGTGCAGCCCATGAATGACGCTATTAAGTGTCGGGCCTTTCCCCAGACCCTATCTGGAAATGGATGAAAGATGGTATGGCTGTCTACATTCCAACTTGATTGGGTCCTTCAAAGATCTAAGACAGGCCTTAATCAAGCAATTTATCAATGGCAGAGTGCATGAAAAAATGTTTGGCTTCTCTAATGAGCATTGTACAAGGAGCGAAGGAGTACCTCAGAGACTACCTAACGAAGGAAGCCTTGAAGGTTCCGGATCTTGACGATAAATTAGCTATGATAGCCCTGCATCAAGGGACTAAGGATGAATTCTTCTAGATGTCCCTAGCCCAGCGCTCCCCTGAAAGTATGCTACAGCTCCAAGATAGGGCCGGAAAGTATATCAAGGTAGAAGAAAGCATGAAGAATACGTTTGTAAGCAATGTGCCTGCGGGCAACAAGAAGCGGAAGAAGGACCAAGAGTATGATACCAAGGATAAATATTCTCGAACTGGCAAGAACTCTGATCCCCCTTCCAAGAAGAATCAAGTACCAAGGTTCACTGAATACGCAAGGCTGAATGCGCCAAGGAGACAAATACTAATGAAAATTGTTAAAGAAAAAGACTTCAGATGGCCGAAGCCACTAAGGGGAGACCTCCAGAAAAGGGACAAGAACCAAATTTATAGGTCCCATAAGGATGTTGGTCATGACACCAATGAATGCAGACAACTTAAGGATGAGATCGAGTATCTCATCCAACAAGGAAAGTGTAGCAGATTCACTAAACGTGATGATGGCGGAGGCCGCCAAAGAGATGATGATCAAGGGGGTAACAACCGAAGTTGAAACCCACAGCCTAGAGGGCCAATGATCAATATGATCTCCGAAGGGCCAACGACCGCTAGGACAACAAAGAACTGTAAGCACCGTTTTGGTGAAGGAAGAACAAAAAGTTCAAAAACCTGTCTACTATGTAAGTAAAGTGCCCCACAGAGCCGAGTTAAACTACTACACCATCGAAAATTTGCATTCACCCTCATCATAACCTCCAGGAAGCTACGACCATACTTTTAGGCCCAAACCTTGAGAAGCATCTTTCATAGCCCAAAAGCAGGTAGGAGGCTCATCATATGAGAAATTGAATTGGGTGAATTTGATATCAAGTATAAGCCTCTAACAGCCATCAAGGTTCAGGAATTAGCAGACTTCGTAGTCGAATGCACCATTAACGACCAAGAAGTCGTGGCAAGAGATAGTAACCCCAGACGAAGGACAGAAGGATGCAGATGAAGACTTGACTCTAAAGCAGTATTGGGTTCTCCATTTTAACAAGCGTCCAAAATAAAATCTAGTGATGCGGGCCTAGTATTGCAAAGTCCTGAAGGGTTTATGATCGAGTATGCTTTGAAGTTGGACTTCCCAACTATGAACAACTAAGCAAATTATGAAGTTTTGATAGCCTGTTTAGGCTTATCTAGAGTTGTGAGGGCCAAGAGTCTTAAAATTTGTGGAGACTCAAGGCTCATTGTTTCCCAAGTCAATTTAGAGTCATGAAAGGAATACTGACTCAGTCAGATGAATGGTATGTAAAAGATGTTCCCAAAGAGGGGAACAATACGGCTGATGCCCTGTTCAAATTTACCTCATTTGAAAGTATCTACTTCCAAGTCCTGGGGCCCTGACAATCCATGCCAAAAACTTGATAGCGCCGATTGGCTTAATTAACTGCTGGATTGATACCATCAAGAACCACCTTGAGACAGGTTGGCTTCCCAATGATGCTCAAGAGGCACGCAAGTTGTCAGTAAGAGCATTAAAGTACCCTATGATCAAAGGCCTTATGTACAAATGTCTTTCATGATCTCATATATAAAGTTCTTAAGACCTCACGAGGAAGAGGAGGCACTGACGAAACCAATTAAGGGGTTTATGGGCGGCACTAGGGGGCAGGGCCCTCGCTCATAAAATAACCCGATTGGGATTCAATTGGCCAACAATGTTAGCCGATGCGAAGGCTTATGTGAAAAAGTGTGATAAATGTCAGATGCACGCTCCTATAGTTCGACAGCCCCAGAGAGGATCATGTCCATTAGCTCTCCCATCCCCTTTGCGATGTGGGGAGTGGACATACTATGTCCATTTCCCGTAGCATCGGGACAAAGGAAGTTCATCGTGGTCGCATTGACTATTTCACTCGGTGGATTTAGGCCAATGCACTGGTCAAGATAACCATTAATAAGGTTTCTCAATTATTCTGGGAGAATGTGATATGTCGATTTGGAATCCCACACATCCTTAATACGGATAATGTGCAACAATTTGACAATAAAGAGTTCACGAAGTACTGTAATGACAACAGCATGGAATTCCATTCACCTCAATTACCCATCCTCAAGAAAATGGGCAAGCAGAAGCATCTTATAGAATCATCCTTGAGGGACTCAAGAAGAGGGTTGAATGCTCCAGAAACATTTGGGTGGACGTTGCTACCTATACATACTTTGGGCATATCGTTATACTTGCAAAGTTAAAACTGAAGCTACCACATTCATGTTGGCTTATGGAGCTAGGCAGTAGTGCCCCTTAAAATCATCCACGGATCACCGAGGGTTGAAGCATTTGAACTAGAAACTAATAAAGTGGAGGGTTTTTAGCACATAAACGCAGTGAAAACATAAATTTAAATCTTAAAAAAAAATCGAAACCCTCCGCAGGATCCATGCGAAAAATAATATTTAATTCGTAGTTCAGTATGTTTACCTTAAGAAGCTTTACGTAATGGAAAGATGGAGGTCTTTAATGGCGATCCAAAAACGATGAACGGAGATCCTTAGCAGCTGCTCCTCAAGTGTGAAGCACTCCACCGGTATCCACTAAGAAAATGATATACTCAAGGAGGAGGAGATGGAGAGAATTAGGGTTTTGTAAATCTTTTTGGTTTAGGCAAAAATAGGGTTTATAATAGTATATTTATAGGCAAAATTTTCAGCTGAAAATTTTCCCATAAAATATTATTATTATTAACCCATTATTATTCTCACTAATAATTAAAATACCTTTTAATTATTAATCCTTTTTCTAAACTCTTTAGAAATAATTCTCTCACTTGATTTAATTTCCAAAAATTAAATTCTTAATTAATAATATTAAGAAACTTTTCTTAATTAATTTATAATCAATTAAATCTCATTTAATCAATTATTAAATTTGCCAATTAATTATTTATTTCATAAATAAATAATTATCATCCATTATTAATTAATTCATCCACTATTAAATCATTCTCTTTTATGGTGTGACCCTGTAGGTTCAATATTAAGCCGGTAGTAGAAATAAATAATAATAAAACTATTTTATCATTATTTATATAAATTCTCTAATTCATTAAATATGATTAATTAATTAATCATATTTATTCTACATCGTGAGGGATACTTCTCAGCATATCGCGACTATCCGGATAATACGAATTCACTGCTTACAATACCAAGAACCTATTCAGTGAGTAGTTACTGTACAATTAATTCCTTCTACCCTGTAATGTCACGATTTAATACAAGGCATGGAACTTGTGTCAAGCCTATCTTATTTAATCACTGGCTTTCCCATTCACTATGCTTAGTTCTATTTAATGTAAATTAGAAACTCCTTTCTAATTTTATTCACTCTGGCCAGAGATTCCTAAACTAACATAAGTGGATCAGCATTGAACATTCTCTTCCTACACTGGAAGGGGTAGATCCTTTATTGAGCATACACTATCTTCTTATACAAATTCCTATACCCAGTAGAGCCCTTATAATTGTCCCTTGAGACTAAGAACTAAACCAAATCATAGTTCAGTGTACACAAGATGACTATGATGTCCTCAAGTCTAAGGATACTTGTACAACTATCACTATTTGAACAACTGCTGACACGTGAGTGAACTCCATCAGTTGTTCAGCTGTGTGAGTCATGTTCAGTGAACTTATTCTATAATCAGCACCTACATACTAGCTATAGTGTCATCACACAAATGTCTATGAGAACATACATCCTTCATAACGAAGCAAACATAGTATGTACCGATCTTTGCGGATTATTAATTACCAGTTAGTAATCCTACGACCAGGAACTATTTAAGTTTAGAGTTATCAGCTTTTAGGTCTCATTATTATGATCTCATCACAATCCATAAAAAGCTTTACTCTAAACTATGGTATATTTTATTTAAACATTTAAATAGATAGAGCCCGCAATAAAAACAAAACAAGTCTTTTATTAATATCAATGAAATCAAAACAGATTACATAAAAGTTATTCCTAAATCCTCATACATGATTGGACTTAGGACATATCTCTTTCAATCTCCCACTTGTACTAAAGCCAATCACTCTGGTATCTAATACCCATCTTGTCTTTATGACGATCAAAGTGACTCTGAGAAAGTGGCTTTGTGAGTGGGTCTGCTACGTTGTTATGTGTGTCAACTCTCTCGACGTTGATATCTCCTCTTTCAACAATCTGAATTGCACCACCATTCAGAGTAAACACGTACCCTGACATGGATTTGCTATCACTTTCTGATTGATAACTAGAGTCAGTATAACCCTCTATTTTCAACTCAGATTCACCACCAAAAACAAGAAAATGTCCTGAGTACTTCGCAAGTACTTAAGGATGTTTTTCACTGCTTTCTATTGGTCTTCACCTGGATTGGACTGATATCTGCTCGTCACACTAATTGAATAAGCAACATCAGGCCTTGTACACAACATCGCGTACATGATAGATTATATTGCTGAAGCATAAGGAATCTTACCCATACGCTCTCTTTCCTCAGGTGTCTTTGGAGACATTTTTTCGGAAACGGACACTCCATGGCTCATCGGTATGAGACATCTTTTGGAGTTTTCCATGCTAAACCTTTTAAGCACTTTCTGGATGTATGTACCCTGGGTAAGACCTATCATTCTTCTAGATCTATCTCTATAGATCTTCATACCGAGATTGTAGGATGCTTCTCCCAAGCCCTTCATGGTGAAGTTCTTTGATAGCCATACTTTGACTGATTGTAGCATCGGTATACCATTTCCTATAAGAAGTATGTCATCCACATACAATACAAGAAATGTTACCGCGCTCCCACTAACCTTCTTGTAGACACATGGTTCATCTATGTTTTTGATAAAACCAAACTCTTTGATTGTCTCATCAAAACAGATGTTCCATCTACGAGAAGCTTGCCTTAAACCATATATGGTTCGCAGCAGCTTACACACTTGGTGTTCATTTCCCTTGGAAAGAAAACCCTCCGGCTGTGTCATATACACTTCCTCCTCAAGTTCCCCATTGAGGAAGGTCATTTTCACATCCATTTGCCAGATCTCATAGTCGTAGTAAGCAACAATCGCAAGCAAAATCCGAATTGATTTTAACAGGGCTACAGGCGAAAAAGTTTCATCAAAGTCAATCCCTTGCCTTTGTTTGAATCCTTTTGCCACGAGCCTGGCCTTATAGGTCTCCACCTGGCCATCTTCTCCAATCTCTCTTTTGTATACCCACTTGCACCCAATAGGCTTAACACCTTCAGGCGCCTCAACCAGAGTCCATACTTGGTTGGTATACATAGATTCCAATTTAGATTTCATGGCACTATGACATTTCTCTGAGTCATCACTACTCATAGCCTCATTATAGGTCTCAGGGTTGTCATCATAAATGATTGACAACTCATTGTCATTCTCAATGACAAGGCCATAATACCTCTCAGGTTGGCGGACACTCTCCCTGTCCTACGAATGGGCTGTTCCACAGAAGGTTGTTCAGTCTGAACAGGTGTTTCCACTTGATCCGTAGTAGTTTGTGCTTCTTGAACTTCATCAAGTTCAATTTTGCTCCCACTGTTTCCTTCAAGGATAAACTCCTTTTCCAAGAAAGTAGCATGTCTGGAGACAAACACCCGATGATCGGTGTAAAATTAATACCCCAAAGTCTCTTTAGGATATCCCACAAAATTACATTTTACAGATCGAGATTCCAGCTTATCTGGGTCAACTTTCTTGACATAAGCTGGACATCCCCAAATCTTAACGTGTTTAAGACTCGGTTTCCTTTATTTCCATATCTCATATGGTGTTTGAGGAACAGATTTGGAAGGCACCTTATTCAGTAAATACGCTGAGGTTTCCAATGCATAACCCCATAGGAATACTGGAAGATTCGCATAGCTCATCATGGACCGAACCATGTCTAACAAAGTTTGATTTCTCCTTTCAGATACCCCATTTAACTGTGGAGTATATGGAGGAGTCCACTGGGAGACTATACCATTTTCTTTGAGATAATCTAGAAACTCTCCATTCAAGTATTCACCACCTCGATCTGATCGAAGAGTTATAATACTGTGTTTGGTTTGTTTCTCCACTTCATGTTTATATTCTTTGAACTTTTCAAAGGCTTCAGACTTGTGTTTCATCAAATACACATATCCGAATCTAGATCTATCATCTATGAAAGTAATGAAGTACGAAAATCCACCCATGGCTTGCGTAGACATTGGTCCACATAAATCTGTGTGTACCAATCCTAGCAAATCTGCAGCCCTCTCTCCATGTCCACTAAATGGAGATTTGGTGATTTTACCCAATAGACAAGAATCGCATGTAGGATATGATTCAAAATCAAAGGGGTTAAGTAACCCTTCCTTATACAATGTCCGCAGTCTATTTTCACTAATATGACCTGGCCTACAGTGCCATAAATAGGTCATATTTTCATCATCTCATTTTCTTTTATTAGTCTGTTCAATCTAAAGTAAATCATGCTCTACGTCACATACATAAAGACCATTATTTAAAATGCCACGTCCAAAAAAATATTATCTCTAAGGATAGAACATTCATTATTCTTAATAATAAATTAAAAACCATCCAAATCCAACATAGGAATAGAAACAATATTCCTCATAATAGAGGGAACGTAATAACAATTATTCAAAATAATAGTCTTGCCCGTAGGCATATGTAAACTAAATGTACCTACAGATATGGCCGCAACCCTTGCTCCATTACCCATACGTAGAATCATCTCATCCTTTTCAAGAGTCCTACTTCCCTTTAGTCCTTGCAACGAATTGCAAATATGAGAACCACAGGCGGTATCTAATACCCAAGTAGAAATTTGACCTAGTGTCATATTAACTTCAATCATGAACATGCCCGAATCAGAAGCGGTAGTCTTACTACCCTTCTTCTTCTTCTTCAATTCTGCAAGGTAAACCTTGCAGTTCCTCTTCCAGTGCCCCAACTTGTTACAGTGAAAACAAACAGCTAAATTAGGACCAATCAACTTGTGAGCATCTAGTATGCTCCGGAGCGATAGTGCAGAAGACATGACGTATATAGTAAATCTGTAAATGATAAACACATAACAACACTTAGCAAATATTCAATTTCATTTCAAAACACTATATGAATCGGGTCTTTATTCATAAGTGTCTCCCACTAGTTTATCTAATTTTTTCAACCCCCTAAGTGAAAATTAAGCATTCATAATGCTAGTGGGAATAGGGATCCTACATTCCATCACACAACCTCGGCTGTGGCACGAAACATCATGTGATGTTCAATAGGCAGACAACTCTTGTCAATTACATCTTATGTTATTCCCTAATATAAGTTTAGTCTCTTGAATAATTGAGTCATGGCTGTGGCACGACAAACTCAATATTCAAAGTCAAGTCTAACCCAACATTTCGTACAATTGAATCAGTCTCCAACGGCCCACGGCTGTAGCACATACCGACCTTTAGATTCTAATTCAATATACACATCTCTATGTAATAGACAAGTATTTCTTATTTCGAAATCAAAGCCCTCGGCTGTAGCATGAAACGACAATGATTTAAAAATAAGAACCACTTTCTACCATGTTGGAAGGCTATGACCGACATAAGCCCGTTGTGTCATTGGACAATTACTACTTGATATTATTTAATTTTAGAGGGATTATATTACGTTAAAATCATAATAATCGATAATCAGATGATTCCCAGATCGGGTGGAGTATTGTCAAGAGGCGTCACTTAATAACCCTTTCTTACAGATAAAAATCTGTTGTTGACAGAATCATCCTTTCTCTCAATATTGAAAATTCATATTCAATTACGTGTTTCATAAACACAAGAATCTCATGATCGTATTCATAATATTTATTGTTAAGGCAAGAAACGATTCCTATTCTAGATTTTCTAGAGCACGCCTTATATTGATTTAAGTTCGCCTAAATCTATCATCGCATGGTAAACATAGGCATATATCTCATATATAAAATTAAATAAACAAGTAAATGTAAAGTGCAATAAAGTAAATGTGTTTGGTTATGGCCCCATCCTATGTGATCTTTATCAAGCTGATGATAAAGATCAAGGTCAATCTAATATGGTGATGGAAATAACTACAACTAATTATTACATAAGTCTTCTTCTTTGTTTAGACTTCTTGTATGCCTCGTCTTCTTCTTTGTATCACCTCCATTGGATAGCCTTCTTGAGTCTTCAATTACATTACATGATTGAAAGTAAAACTAATGTAATGAACTTACAAGAATAACTCGAGTTACATTCGAGATTTATGATTACAAAGATTGACGACATGCAAGTCGTATTTAAAACCAAAACCAAAACCATTACACTAAGGTCGAAAGGCCATAACCATCCACCATGCTCATACAACACATAAAAGCATGTTAAAACACATAATCTGATCTTAACATATCATATTATCCATGATCTAATCATAAAAAGAAAATATGACAAAAATCAGAAAAATCAGAATCAAATCAGAAAAACAAGAATCACTGTTTACGGGTAGTAAACGACGTCAAACATCTTACAGACGAGTTGTTGATAGCTTAAGCTATCAGTTTTGTTCAGACGCTCGTTTACCTATGGAATAGGGTATTCGTTTGCATAAATCGGACACCAGACCCAGATTTCAGCAAATCTGCAGCAGCCAATTCAGAATCCGTATCTAATATGATTCTCATAATTAGAACAAATATAAATCATGTATATATCAGTATATATACAGATTACATAATCATCTTATGATTATACAACTCACATGAATATCATATATTCAAAACCATACATATATAAGCATATTATATCAACATCAAATCATGGCGAATCACGTACATGCTCATATATCGAAAACAGTTAAACACATAAACGAATTAAAAACTTTTCGCAAGTAGCTCTGATGCCATTGAAGGGTTTTTAGCACATAAACGCAGCAAAAACGTAAATTTAAATATTAAAAAAATTGAAACCCTCCATAGGATCCATGCGAAAAATAATATTTAATTCATAGTTCAGTATGTTTACCTTAAGAAGCTTTACGTTAATGGAAAGATGGAGGTCTTTAATGGAGATCCAAAAACGATGAACGGAGATCCTTAGCAGCTGCTCCTCAAATGTGAAGCACTCCACCGGTATCCACCAAGAAAACGATGTAATGAAGGAGGAGGAGATGGAGAGAATTAGGGTTTTGTAAATCTTTTTGGTTTAGGCAAAAATGGGGTCTATAATAGTATATTTATAGGCAAAATTTTCAGCTGAAATTTTTCCCATAAAATATTATTATTATTAACCCTTTATTATTCTCACTAATAATTAAAACACCTTTTAATTATTAATCCTTTTTCTAAACTCTTTAGAAATAATTCTCTCACTTGATTTAATTTCCAAAAATTAAATTCTTAATTAATAATATTAAGAACCTTTTCTTAATTAATTTGTAATCAATTAAATCTCATTTAATCAATTATCAAATTTTCCAATTATTTATTTATTTCATAAATAAATAATTATCATCCATTATTAATTAATTCCTCCACCATTAAATCATTCTCTTCTATGGTGTGACCCTGTAGGTTCAATATTAAGCCGGTAGTAGAAATAAATAATAATAAAACTATTTTATCATTATTTATATAAATTCTCTAATTCATTAAATATGATTAATTAATTAATCATATTTATTCTACATCGTGAGGGATACTTCTCAGCATATCGCGACTATCCGGATAATACGAATTCACTGCTTAGAATACCAAGAACCTATTCAGTGAGTAGTTACCGCACAATTAATTCCTTTTACCCTGCAATGTCACGATTAAATACAAGGCATGGAACTTGTGTCAAGCCTATCTTATTTAATCACTTGCTTTCCCATTCACTATGCTTAGTTCTATTTAATGTAAATTAGAAACTCCTTTCTAATTTCATTCACTCTGGCCAGAGATTCCTGAACTAACATAAGTGGATCAGCATTGAACATTCTCTTCCTACATTGGAAGGGGTAGATCCTTTATTGATCATACACTATCTTCGTGTACAAATTCCTATACCCAGTAGAGCCCTTATAATTGTCCCTTGAGACTAAGAGCTAAACCAAAGCATAGTTCAGTGTACACAAGATGATTATGATGACCTCAAGTCTAAGGATACTTGTACAACTATCACTATGTGAACAACTGCTGACACGTGAGTGAACTCCATCAGTTGTTCAGCTGTGTGAGTCATGTTCAGTGAACTTATTCTATAATAAGCACCTACATACTAGCTATAGTGTCACCACACAAATGTCTATGAGAACAGATATCCTTCATAATGAAGCAAACTTAGTATGTACCGATCTTTACGGATTATTAATTACCAGTTAGTAATCCTACGACCAGGAACTATTTAAGTTTAGAGTTATCATTTTTTAGGTCTCATTATTATGATCTCATCACAATCCATAAAAAGCTTTACTCTAAACTATGGTATATCTTATTTAAACATTTAAATAGATAGAGCCCGTAATAAAAACAAAACAAGCCTTTTATTAATATCAATGAAATCAAAACAGATTACATAAAATTTATTCCTAAATCCTCATACATGATTGGACTTAGGACATATCTCTTTCATAAAGAAGGCATGAGGCTCTCCTTCAACATCATTGACGAGGTTCGAGATGAAGCCAATGCCCGTAATTCAGAGAATCAGCATAGAGCCTCCCTCTATTAAAATTGAAGGGTTAAAGAAAGGTTCTTCGAGCAAGGAGACTTGGTATTGGGAAGGACCGTATAAGATCAAGAAGACACTAGGACAAGGATCTTACAAGTTAGAAACCTTGAGTGGTGACGATGTACCTCGAACTTGGAACGCTTCGAACCAGAAGGTTTCTTATATCTAGTATCACAAGACGATATTCGGTGGACTAAAGTCTATGTTAAAGACTCCATCCGAGCGAAGAAGGTCGATGAACCTCCAAGAAAGGCCTTGGGCCGATCAGAATTACCTCGGAAGGAACTCCAGCCGACCTAAGGAGGCCGACCAACCTCTAATAGAGGCTTTAAGCCGACTAGGACCCTCTTGAACAACAAATTTGAAGTATCAAACTCACACTAAAGAAGAAAGGCCTCTAAGGGAAACATACTCGATAGTGAAATTGCTCCATCACTCTTAAGTATTAAGGACATGGATAAAGTGTCAAATATCTTGTACACAGTTAAAGCTCATCCTAAAAAACTTAAATCTAATCTCCTAAACATCCGACTCTTGACAAAGGAGAATTCTTGACGATGAAGATACTCCTAAACATAGAAGAGCACAAAGGGATGTCTAAACTGATGACAGCCTGTGATCATCCTTAAAGCAGTTATATACAGTTGACAAGGGTGAACCTTGAGCTCATTTAACAAATAAAAGGATGGACCGGAAACCTCAACCTAGTCACGAAGGCTCGTTTAAAAACGCATAGCTTCACTCGATTCTAGTTACAAGTTCTATCAATATAGCTCGGCTGACAAACTTTATATACAACTTGGAAACCTTTTCCTTGAGTTCCCTCACATCCGACTCACTCATTTTACATGAATTATAGAAGGATTCGGGATCAGTGTTGTTCAGGAAGGCATTCACCCCCTCGTTCAACGAATTCTTTAGAATATCAAAGAAAAGATACAAAGCAAAAATGAGACAGGAACTCTATCTTTAGTTGACCTAGCATTTCCTCGTTTGGCCATCATCTCAGCCATAAAGGCTAGAGGTGGTTTAACTTTTTTAGACATCTTAAAAACTATAACAAAAAATGGCTTCTAGATTGAAAAAGCTTAAAAAGTTTGACATAAAGGAACTTTATTGAAGTTCAAGGCCCATTACGAACATGAACGTGGTAATTCATGATCAAGGCCCATCACAGATATGACCGAGACATGTTGTCCAAAAACTCAAGGCCCATCATAGATATGACTGTTGCCCTTTCCAAGTCACGACCAATTGTCCATGAATACCATCACGATCAAAGTGGGTCATTGGGACCACGAACAAAAACTCCAGGAAGAGTGGACTCAGTCGAGTAGGCTCATTGGAAGGCTTTATAGCCGACTAGGATGCCTACTCCGCTTACTCCCGGAAGAGTAGACTCAACCGAGTAGGCATTGGAAGGCTTTTTAGCTGACTAGGACACATAATCCGCCTACGCTCGGAAGAGTAGGATTATTTTTAAAGGTTTTTCAGCTTAGGACGTCACCTCGCTTACTCTCGGAAGAGTAGGATTACTTTTCAAGGCTTTTCATCCGTGTGTATGACCTCGTATACTCTTGGAAGAGTGGACTCGGAAGAGTAGAATTATATTTGACGGCTTTTCAACCATGGTAGCCACCTCGTATACTCTCGTAAAAGTGGACTCGGAAGAGTAGGATTACATTTGAAGGCTTTTCAGCCTTGGTAGCCACCTCGTATACTCTCAAAAGAGTGGACTCGGAAGATTATGATTATATTTGAAGGATTTTCCGCCGTCATAGCCACCTCGCATACTCTCGGAAGAGTGGACTCAGAAGAGTAGGATTACAGTTTGTTAGGTTTCGTAAAACGGCTATTTTAAGTTAGAAGGGGGGTTGAATAGCATAATTACCAATTTAAAAATTATTATGGCGTTATAAACCTATTTATCCCGTTTTAAATATTTTATCGAGTAGTTATGCAGATTATAGATGCGGAAATAAAGACAAGAAAAGAAAATACCACACGTAAGATTTTTCCTGGTTCGTGATAGCGCAACATCTAATAGATTTGCTCACCCCTACGTCCAGACCTCGAGCTCCTCTCCCGGACTCGAGTTTTTCCCTTAAAATAACCTCGCTCCTTTCGTAGGCAGAGAAGCCTTTACAAACCTACAAAAATTTGTCTTGGTGCGTAACTCTAGGTTACCATCTCAAAATTAATGTGTAAATCTACACAAACTATCTTAGACAATAACTCCCTGTTATTTCTTCAAAGTTGATGTAGAACCCTTGGTGTAGTCTTTGTTCTTCTAGGCTTTTGCTGGCCTTGGATCTTAGTAGTTGGTCTTGGATCTTTCCTCTTCCTCACGCTGCAAAGACTACTAACTCCCCATTAGTACGTCTAGGACTTAGGTCTTATAACGAGATTCACCTCACGTAACTTCACCTCACTGCAAAAGTAAGAACACAATATCTACGAAATAATACCTTAATATAAAAAGAGTTTGGACTAGTAAAATACTTAACTAGGTCGGATGACGTACAAATATTCTTGAAAGAATATTAGTGTATACTTTTCGTTGAATATTATATTTTAATCAAAGTATATTTATTTATTACTCCAGGTGGATAATTTGAAGTGTGGGTGTAATAAATGTAAAGTCCTTTAAGTATGGTAACTTAAGGCTTTATAAATATATACTTTCTTTCGACTAATATAAATGTCAAAGTATACATGGTATTACTTCATTTTGGATAATATATCTTATTTTCGAAGTAATTAATATACTGATTCCTTAGTGAAGCGTTGTAGCTTTCGAATCTCTGATAAAAACAACTTCTTGTTTAATGTAGTCGTATGTAGACTTTTATAAATCGTGAGTGTTATAATTATACTTTAAGTATTTGCACTTATAATATAATTGGCTTATAATATAAAAGGTGCGTAATTTAAACACAATATATCACAATTTATAAGAATAGAGTTTAAACTATATTAACACAATTTATATGAGTATATATATAATAAAATATAAGCTTTAAGTGTTTCCTACGAAACACTGAAGATGCTAGTAAGGGAAGTCGCTTAATTCTTATACGATTATATATATACACTTATATTTACTTAAAAGCTTTAAGATTTTCTCACGAAACACTTGTGGTGCTGGTAAGGGAATTCACTTAAATATTTTAAATAAATATAATAAATATATATAGATATATATAATATAAGCGTTAAATTTTTCCCATGAAACACTAAAGGTGCTAGAAAGGGAAGTCTCTTAAGTCTTATTAAACAATTACAGCAATTATATCAGTATATGAAAAAAATAAGTGCGTTTAAGTTTAAAGAATAAAATACTAACTTTTGTGATTTATTTTTCCTATGAAACACTAAGGTGCTAGTAAGGAATTTATATCAAGCTATGTGTAAAATTATCACTTCGTAGTAGAAGTTGTATAATTTGTCGAACATAAACAATCCTTATATGAATTTGTTTTTCTTTATGTATTCGATATAAGAGCTTGTAAAGATGAAGAAAAAGTAGTAATAAGCTTCTTATATGAATATTAAGTATGGTCGGTAAGACTCGGATCAAAAGCTAAGAGACTTACCACTTTTAAGAGATGAACATAAAAGTTCGCCGAAAAAAAATTCGCCAAAGATTCGGCCGGATTTTGGCTTGTTGGTCGAACTTGGGAAGCCCTTCGAGAGGCAAGGAAATGGCATAGATGAGATTTTCTTGGGATAATAGATCTTCGTTTGTGGAACTAAGCTTGATGATCAAAAATCTTGAATATGTGATATATATTGGTAACAAAGAAGATTTTTGAGATTAAGTATTTGGGTTTGGATTTTAGAGAGTGTGTAGAGTGAATACTTCTTGAAAATGCCCAGAAATTTATTAGCTCTTATCTTGTGTAGAAAATGGTGGGGGTGGGTGTTTATTTATAGAATGAGTTAAGTGAAGTGAGTGGTTAAGATTGAGTTAAAATGAATGGTGGATGAGGAGAGTGGTGTGGATTGATGAGGTGGAGCTTTAGTTGTGTACTTACATAAAAGATAACAAGTTTATGAAGAAAAATCCCAGCTACTTTAATTATATAATAATAGTATTTTAGATTTTTCAGTTAATCATTAATTACGTAGTTAATTAAGTAATTAGCACCATTAAATATGATGATTTGTAAAACCTTCAATAAATATAATCAAAAAATATGATAATCACATAAATATCATAAAATGATGATCTGCAAATTTTGGTCAAATTTGGTCAAAGATAGCTTGGTCAAACGCTCGGTCAAATTCTTGATCTACACCCGAAAAATCACATCCTAACAAAGTTTCTCGAAAAATGACAAAACTTTAACTATACATAGAAAATCCCACTTAAGTGAAAAATCTTAAGTTTCAAGATTTTATAGCAAGTGAAAGTATTTTATTTGGATTTAAAATGATTAAATCAGGGTTTTGTTCCAAATAAAACATGAACGATCTTTTATGACAGCAGATAAAACTTTCTAGCTCAAGTTTGGGCTATAATAAATACTTAGAATATATTTCCTAAAATATAAAATACTTTGAGAGTGTGGAAATGTTTTTTAAGTATTGAAAAGTATTTTCTCCGATAAATAATATATTTGAGATACGAGAGAAAATTACTTTGAAAAATATGAGGAAGGGAATAAAATGAGAAATTAATATTTTTTTTATCAAATATTATTTTTTAGGAGTATAAAAATCTTTCTTTGGATGAATATATATGCATGGTGTGAAAGATGTATATTTTATCCCTTTAAAAACATATGTTTTTTAAACAAATTTAGCACAAGCTTTCTAAAGAATATCCATATTTTGATAATCATTTTTTAAACTTGTTGTGTTATTAATATTGCAAGAGAGCCTAAGAAAGATCATATTTCGATAATTTTTTTACGATCTCATTTCTTTGATTTTTAGAGTATATTCCTTATAAATACGTATTTTAATTTTTCAGCAAATTGGAATATCTTTTGTATATATATTTAAAAGAAAGATACACGTGAAATTTTGAAAATATTTTGCTAGAGATTGCTTTTCACTTTTGATTTTGTCAATTAAATTCATGCATATTTGGAGGGGATATACGTGTTTTAAATTTTACGTTAAATTATGCAAATACCGAAATAAATAATTAATCGAAGATGTCCTTTCACAGTGAAGGCTTTTCATCCGTGATAGCCACCTCACATACTCTCAGAAGAGTGGGATTATAATTGAAGGTTTTTCAGCCTAATGGAGCATCACAACCAAGCCTAAGCTCTACGGTCGAGTACCTGAGCCGAGTGGGCTCCAGAGGAGCCCCTTGGCCACTCTCGGCTACACGGTGACAAAAAAAAGATGGGGTTTTTTGAAACGAAGTAGGTGTGGAGGCCACAACCACACCCTCCGTCTGAGTAGGGGGCATGGTGCCACCCCTTGGCCGAGTGTAGTGAGCCGAGTGGGCTCCAAAAGAGCCCATCGGCCACTTTCGCGATCATGGATGAAATTCTTTCGTCCGTCGCGACCACGAACAAAGTGGGTCGTGGCGATAACGACAAAGTAGGTCGTAAAGACCACGAACAAAGTGGGTCGTCGCGACCCCGGACGAACCTCTCAGAAGATTAGGCTCCAGAGAAGCCCTTGACCCTTTGTCACTGAGACGGGGGAAAATCAGTTTCCCTGTCGCTACCACGTACGACAAGTTTGGCTCCCCAAGGCGAACACGGACGAATTTTTTTGGTGATTTTTTGCCGAAAATGAAAATTTTCATATTCAATAATTAGCCCCGATTAGGGCCAATTACCCTCGATTAAGGCCAATTAGCATAATATAGGTTATAATTAGCCAATATTAAGGTTAATTAACAACTTACGCTCAATGATTAGCCCTTATTAGGGCCGATTAGCCACGATTAAGGTTAATTAGCGTAATATAATTTATAATTAGTCTATACTAAGGTTAATTAACAACTTACACTTAATAATTAGCCCCAAATATCCGCGATAAAGGCCAATTAACGTAATATTGTTTATAATTAGCCTATATTAAGGTTAAATAATAACTTACGCTCAATGCTTAGCCCTGATAAAGGTTTATTAGGCCCGACTAGGGTCGCTTATAAGATATCACCTTACAATTAACCTTTGTTAAGGTTAAAAGGTGATCAACGCTCGATTATTAGCCCCGATTAGGGTCGTTTAGCCGCAAGTAAGGCTAATTAGCGTAATATAGTTTATAATTAGCCTATATTAAGGTTAATTAACAACTTACGCTCAATATTTATCCTCGATTAGGGCCGATTCTCCCCGATTAAGGTCAATTAGCGTAATATATTTCATAATTAGCCTCTGTTAAGGTTAATTAACAACTTACCCTCAATGATTAGCCCCGGATAAGGCCTATTAGCCCCGACTAGAGTCGATTATAATTTGTCACCTTAAAATTATTTTTTTTGAGGTTAAAAGGTGACCAACGCTTGATTATTACCCACGATTAGGGCCAATTAACCCTGATTAGGATTTGTTAGTGGCTTTCACCTTATAATTAACCTTGACGAAGGTTAAAAGGTGATTAATGCCTGACATATAATTACTATTAGGGCAGTTTAGCATCGAACACTATCCAACTAGCCTCGTAAAGGCCTAAAAAGTGAAATATCACTTAATAATTAATAAGTCACTATGTATGTGTAGGTCGCTCCACACTTCATAATATGACCAAACCCAAGAAGGGATAAAACTACCCCTGAGTCACGATTAGACCATTATAACTTTCGCGAAAACTCGAGAAGTTTTCCCATAAATCGAGGGACAAATGATATGGATGGAAAGTAATCCGTAAAGACACAATTAATGCTGAATTAATTGTGTCCTAATGTTTGATTAGTCAAACCCATGACGCCACGACCCAAAGTATGTCGTCACGGCCACGACCCAATAATAGTCTTCATAGTCCGAGTAGACCATGACGGCGAGGACCCAATATGGGTTGTGTTGCCACAGACCAAAATCAGCTACGTGATAGGCCCGCCAAGAAGACTTGAGAATGAGGTACACAATGATACCAATGTCGTATCTAACATGCAAAATGGATTACTCACTATAAGGAAAACTGGCTCAGACAAGTGTTTCAACCGGTTATCTGATACCCTGAAATTTCTTTGTCTATTGAGCTGTCATCTCTTACATGGATCAAACAACGAGCAAAAACACTTGTGCGAGTCATCACAGACAACGATCATCCACCAACCCCCGTTGTATTACAACCAGAACAAACAACGTATTTCTATACATTCTCTTGTAACAAGAATAATTAGACAAGTGATATTAAAAATGTTGTGCATGTGGTCACTAATAGTTTAAAAATAGAACATAACACACACAACACTTATTATGATATATATTGTCCTCCACCTTAACACACAATTCAAATGATAACCACTGTTGTATTACAACCAGAACAAACAAGGTTTTTCTGTACATTCGGTTGTAACAAGTATAATTAGACAAGTGTTGTTAAAAATGTTGTGTATGTTCTTACTAACAGTTTAAGAATTGAACATAACAAACAACCCTTATTATAATATATTTATTGTCCTCCACCTTAACACACAATTTTTAAATGATAAAATTTACCTGTCTTACGACCATACAAACAACATATGAAAAACACTTGTATGTCAGTTTTAATTCAGACAACACTTATACTTGTACGTTGTTTGACAGCATCTTAAATTACTAAGAGAAAAAACACATGTTTCATTTTTACAACTGTTAATTGAGACGTTGTCTCAATCTCTTTCAGACATTTCATTTGAAAACCGTTGTGCAAATTTACTCACTTGCACAACATGAAGTTAGAAAGTGTTGTCTGCCTCTAAGAACTAGACAATGGATTTTAAAATGTTGTGGTAATGCTATAAGTTTCTCATTCACACAACACCAGGTTTATGAAAAGATTTTTCTGACTTGTTTTCTAATGCTTGTTTTTTGGTTTTTAAAAAACTGTTGTATGAAAATTCTGGGCCACATTTTTTTGGCCAAAAGTTGTCCGATGGGTGTTGTGTGATCGCGTTTTTCTTGTAGTGACTCCTAGAAAGGATTGAGAATCCAGCATCTAGAGGCGTCCTGCTTACCATCTAAGTAGGAGACTTATCCACCAAGTTTCTCTACCCTAATCTAATCCTAAACTCAATGTTTATATAAAGGGCTCTACCCCTCGGCCTACAATTAGGTTTTGACTTGATTTTCTACAAGACAGACATACGTATATATTCTATGAGGACCGTGTAATCTCGAACACAAACGCTTTCATTAAAATTTGAGACTCGAGAATTCTACTATTTAATACGATCTTAACACTAATTTTTATTTCACAACACCCATCGTTCCCAAGACGGAGGGATTAATAATCTAAATCGGTTGTGTAAATGATTCAAGTATCCAAATTGTCTGGTCTACCTGTCACCTAACATTTGTCAATAATGAATTATGGCTATAATGGAATATGAACTCTCTCATAGATTCCATGTGCTACTTCACAGGAGAGAATCGGAGCCCAAAGACAACTATAGTTGAACTCATAATATCATTTTATTAGAAGTGACCAGACATACAATTCTTATTGAGATATGTATATATGCATGTCCCAAGTTTATTATACATATGAGCTTATCGCCTATACATTGGTTTGATTACTGAAAAATAATCTTGTACTTGGCTTGCTTATTATTCGAGAAGATGCCCCAATGCCTCTCAACTTCTTGATCATTTTTATTCTCATCGAACATGGAGAAAATGAAAGTCTCTATACGTTTCTGAGGCCTTTTTGGTGTCCCCTTGGTACGTACACGATTAATCAAATTGTTGTTGTGAGCAGCCGCATTTTCATTACTTGCAGCAGGTCCTCCAGCTGTTGGCCATCCTGTTTCAGATACGACAATATCGACTGTGTTGACACCTGACTTCTCCATTGCAGAATATAGACTATCCACCATGGCCTCGAAATAATTTGAGTATCTATGCTCTGCATCTTGTACCAACATGCCCGAAGACTTTAATAAAGCGTACTCTAGACGAGCATCGTGTCCAGCTTGTTTTCCTTTGTTTATCTGTAGAGGGATATCGGCCTTAGTGTGCACGTAGCTATAGTACGGGTGAAGATTTACCAGCAAGGGTACTCTTTGGTTAGCTAGGTAACGGATAATGGGTTGGATAAATTGTCGAACTTCTGGTCTGAATTCACCCGCAGATGGTGGGAAGGATTTGCCAAGAACCTCTGATTGATCTATGGCAGTGGTGACTTTAATCCTGCTTTCTGATTGTCCTCTTGGAGAAATTGCGTTAGCAATGTTTTGCATCGCGGGTTGGACAAACCGGGAGAACTGGGATGTTTGAGGATGGACGGGAGTTATTCCATTGCCAACAACAATATACTTAAAGTTGACGTCTTGATACTTTCTAACGTTGTCTTGGATCCACTGGTTAGCATTTTTTTGGTTAGAGGCCACCCACTGAAGCTGCTCGTTGGGGACGCCAAGCACAACTTCGATTCCCGTGTTCCTGAGAGCTTGGAGAGCATTATGGTCAGGGCCATAAAGCCTCATCTTCCTGATCCCAATAGACTTGGCAAGGGAAACGGCTTCTTGTGCAGATGGTTGATCATTAGCAAATGTCCCGTAACACACACCTACATCTTGTTGCCCACGTCGAAGAAGACCAACTACATGATAACAAATAACATTAGTTAATTATATATACTGTAATTGTAAATATGTAAACCCGCAGACATATATATAGAACTAATTGTGCAGAAATTGCAAAATAAATTAAAAACATGAGTTGTTATGTGTGTTACGTACTTTGAATAGCTTGCGAGAAGGCAAGGAGAGAAAAAAGCAAAAACAGAACCGTGGTCATCTTGGGATGCATATTGCTAGCTACAGAAATGTAAACTGCAAACTGATCTTGATATACAATGATATGCTCTGCCCTAACTTGGGGCAGGTATTTATAGACTGAAAAAAGGAAGAGGATTAAGACGGGGGGTACGTCTAAAAGTTTGAAGGTGTTAGGCATGCATATATCACCAAATGCAATAATGCATGGTAAGAGCATCATATGTGTCCGCATGAATTCATAGCGTAGCTAAGTTGTAAGCATACGGCCATGGGTACAGGCCAAACGACTCCATCCCTCCAAGATGAGGGATAACTACGTTTCCATGTTTCTACACGTGGCACTTGTAGCTTATCCCAAGTCGTTCAATGTTTTGCTTTTGCATCGAGGGTTGGACAAACCGGCGTAACTAGGATTGGTATATCCTAAAGAAATCGAACTCCTTACCTCCTATTAACAAATTTCATGTTATTATCGTCAAGCTACTTAACCTTTTGAGTGCAAACTCAACTTTTTATTAGATAAGTAATATCCTCTCATTTTATCAATTACTATTTTTTATTACTTTTGAGTGGATAAAATGTTAATTTATACAATTATTGTTAATATAAATTTTGTACTTAGACAAACACACACATATAGCCATTTACTCGGTGAAAAACCATCTTAAATAAAGAATCCTGGAGAATCATTGATTTTATTATAGAAACTCATCACAAATTGTAAAATTTTATTTTAAAAGATATAAAATTCGATGCTAATTTAGAATAATAATTATATTTGAATATAATAAAAAATTTAACAATTAAAATTAGATAAAATTACTTGATTATAAATTCGATTCTACAGTGGAATAATTTTTAATAAGTGTGATTTTACTGTTATTCTATTATAGAACCAATTTAAATTTTTTGATTAATTTTAATGATTTTTTAAATAAAAAATTGTGTAATTTCGATTTTTAACTTGATAATTAAAATATATAACTATATATGATGAAAAATAAAATAAAATATATATTTTATATTTTATATTTTTTAAATAATGGTTTTCCATGAATATATATATATATATATATATATATATATATATCAGTTATTGTAATTGTTATGATATATATATATTTTATACAATTAAATACTTTTTATAATTTTTTGGGATTTTTTCCAAAAACTAATAATTTCATTTAATGCAGCTTGACTTGTGTGCTTATCGAGTCACAAGTATCGGTTTAATCCGAAAATACTTGGAATGAATAATTGGATCAGAAAAATCAAATATAATAAAAAAGTTAATATTAAAAACTAATTCCTTAGGTCATCTCCAAGTGTCATTTTAATGGTTGTAAAATCACGATTTTACCTTTTTATGTTGAAAAAATATAAAAATTTCATTCACAATTTTTGTTAAAAATAAGTAGAATTGGTGTATCTAATAGGAATCTAACTCCCTTACCTCTTACTCAAAAATTTCATATCACTGTCATTATACTTATTAGATAACATCCTCTCCTTTTATCAAAATCTATTTTAATTACTTTAACTTTTGAGGAAATGAAATGTCAGTTTATATTATTTACATGACTCCGCTTTTAAGTTTAAATTTATTCTAAAATTTCATAAATGTCACCACTTTGTTATTTAAGAAAAAAATGTATTAAAATTGTGTTGGTATCGAGAATCGAACATTTGACTGAATTTTATCTTAGAACCATAGTGTTATCCTAAATTTTGATTTTATTTTAAAAGTTTTCTTAAAAAAATTATATTTTCTCCTTTTTAATTTTACCTTTTGAGTAAATAAAATGATAGTTTATACAATTATATAGATGCAATTTAAATTTTATAGTTAGACACACACACATATATACATCAATTATATTTTAAAATATATTTTAAAAAAATAAACATTTTTATACATTTTTTGGATTTGTTTTCAAAAAAATATAATTTCATTTTATTCGGTTTGACTTGTGTGTTTGTTGAGTCAAAAGTATTCAGTTTCATCCGGAAGTACTTGGAACGAGTACTCGAATTAAAAAATCAAATATATTAAAATTTTAAGTTTAAAAAATAATTATTTAGATCATCTCCAAGAATTTTTCTATTTCAAAATAACTTATCTTCAAATTTCACTTTTTTTACTTATATTACATTTCATCATCAATCATTCATTCAAATTTTACTCTAAGTCTACTTAATTACTATGTACAATAATTAACTCATTTTAAAATGCACAGAAGTTGGACGTGCATGATATAAAATTATGAGAGGGTTTATCCTAAATCCAATATCTTCATATCTACGTGTAACTCCATATTTGGAGTTTCACAATACTTTCCTTTATTTATAAAGATAGGATAATTCAGCATCATAACTTTATAGATAAAGTAAGAAATAAAGTAATATGACATATAAAGATATTATTTGAGATATCCTTGGTATAGATATGTATCACATAAAATATATATATATATATATATATATATATTACTTTTAAAGATAAAACCAATAGAAATAATATATATTACTCTTATTCTTATAATTATTATATACGTACTCCTAGATAACAGAAAAAATATTAACTATAATTTATTACGGAGGTAAAAATGTTGGGCATATATAGATTACACAACGAGATGAGTGAGTAAATTTTGTAAGACTATTAAATAATTAAGGTAATTGTGTTGGTTTAATATTTTTTTATCTTCTATTTATTTTTAGACTTCTTAATATTTAACCCGAGTAGATACAAATTTGGCCCGAGCTAGACTCGAAATCGAGTTTTATCCGGCTAAAGAAAAATCAGCTCGTGAATAAGTTCAATTATGTGTACTCGGTCCATATCTTGGCTAAAATGTTCGAGTTTTAGAAAAATGAATTGGATTCGTCGAGGAGTGACACGGAAAATTAAAATATTAAAATCTGGTTTAATATAATTAATATATTAAATGTCGTGTATTTCCTTACTTGTTGTTAAGTATATTTCTAAAATAAGAAAATTAGTGCTGAAAGTTTTATTAAATTAGACAATTTTCATTTTTACACCCTCATTTTGGAAATTTTATTTTTTCTCATGATATTTTTCTGAGTTTACTTCATTTGTTATTATCTTCTAAGAGACAATGTCAATTTTTTAATTAGTTCTAAAATATTTTACACTCTTATCAATTTACCCGCCATTTTTTTAATTTGTGTCGCCCATCTCACATATATAAATCAACTTAGTCAACCTAAGTGTTAACAATTCAGAATTGAGACGAATTAGTGACGAATCTGCTCTCTTTTTTTTCATTCTTCATTTTTTAATCTCAATGAAATAAATAAGGATGAGACTTAACGCCGTCCCTCCTGATTAGGGATTTGGAGAAGTTTTCGGGGACGGGTTTAGCAACGAAGAAGGTTTTATAAAATTTCGGGGATCGGGCGGAGTCTAGGATTAGTGTATCACCGCCCCATTTCCCCCGACCCCGACCCCGACCCCGACCCCGATTATATTATATTATATTAATTATTATAAAAATATTAATAAAATATTATTTTCTTCTTAAAATAATCTAAAATTTTGTTGATCAATTTTTTTATATTATAATTTAACATATTTGTCTAATTTTTTAATTTGTCTTTTCTATATATTGTACATCAATTTTAATATGATTTGATTTTAAAAATATGAGATATTACTAATATTTTTTGTATAATATAAATTAGTAGATTGTTTTTATTAAAAACAAAAAAGATAATATAAATATAATTTTTAGTTATATCCAGAATCCCCGCAGGATTCCCCCGTTAGGGTGAGAATTGGAAAGGAATAGAATTTCGGTTCGGGATGTAGGGTGGGTTCGAGGATCAGATAGCACTTCCTAATCCCGAAGTGACCCGATGCATATCCCTATAAACAAACTACAAGTATTTTTGTTAAAATAGTATAGTTTTAATTTTTTTTAGTAATTAGGTTTGTCTATCTTAAACTCAGTATCTAATATCAAATTTATCGGAGGTGACCGAGAATCGAACTTTATGACAAAAATAAAATTTTCACCACTTAAGTTTTCTATATATACGAAAAAGAAAAAAAAAATACAGTGATGAACTTTATGCCATCTCATTTTCTTTACATATATATTTATTTAAATTTTTATGAAATATAATTAAATTTATAAAAATGTATTATTCATTATTACTTAATTGATGTATGAATATAAAATAAAGTTAAAATAATCATTTACCGGATTCAAAATTTATTTTTTTATAAGCACAAGTTCGTTCGAGATAATATTTTACTATAAATACAGGTCCGTGTCTTACACGTCATTTTATGCTAGTTTTGAATTTATATGGCAATAAACTGAAAGATGGTGGGCCTCTACTTTCAACTTCTCATTTTAGTGTTCAAGCTGTCGGTCGAGACCACGATAAAACAATTTTAGCAGGTAGTATTATAAAAATTAAAATAAATTTATTATAGTTGATTTGAAAATTTAATAATAAATTAACTTATTTGTTTACGTTCTTCCAAAATTATTTTATATTTAATTTTACTTTTTCAGCCTGAATCAATAGTATATATTATTTTCGTCAAGATAAATAAAGTACATTATATAATTTTAGACCCAGGTCAATATCTTTAACTTTAAATTTTCTATTTTTTAGTTTATATATATGTATTAAAATTATTAATTTATGTAATTTATAATTTACATTTTAACTTTTTTTTCAAAAAAAATTATAAGTTATAAATTATGATTTACCAAACATATAATGTATTTAAAATAAATATATAAAAGATATTGCTAGCCCTGAGGTCACCCTCAGGTAACAACCCTGAGATTAAAACAAATACAATACAATTGGCGATATTTTTGTAAATATACGGGGATTCAATTATTACAAAAATGACATCCAATAAAAAATTGTTATAACCTTAAGATACCTGAGATTAACCTCAGACCCAGTTTTCTCATATATAAAATTATCCAAACATCTAAAAAATTTATAAGTTATAATATTAATTTCACTTATTTAACATTTTTCAATTTTAAATTATAAATTATATATTTTAAAGATACCCCAATGCCCATAGTATTTGTGTTCGTCGCTTATTAATGGAACACCTTGAACCATCTTTAAAATATCCATTAAATTTGTTTTTTTATAGAAAATTATATTTGTTATGTTGTGGTCCTATTATCAAAATATTTTTATTGGGTCTAACTAATGTCAGTGACGGATCTAGTTCAAAATTAAGGGGTATAAAATAAAAAAAAAATCATAATTAGTTTTTAGATGATAACTTATCGACTCAATACAGTAAAACCTCATTTTTATACTTTATAATCTTCACCCCACGGAGCACTGTACGATACTTATAATTTGAGATTTCTGTCCAAACATCAAACAAAAAAAACTATGTGCCCTTAAATTTTAAAATAGGTAATTTATTACTTAAAATTAATAAGTGGCTTAAAAGTAATAAGTAGATGAATCTTATAAGTTTTATAACAGTTTAGTTAATTTTACTTATAAGTCAGAATTTTTTTAACTTAAATAAATTAAAATAAATAATTTTTAAATATGATTATTTTAATTCATGACTTTTAAGTTAATTTAAAAACATATATTTAAAAACTAAAATTAATAAAAAAGTGAAAAATCAAAATAAGTTGAGAAAAAGTACGTCGTTACTAACATTCAACTTATCAACTTATAAGTTATAAATTTCAATTATAAGTTAAGTAGATAAACAGTCTGAGTACTTACGGACTTATAAGTTATAAGTAACACAAATACTTATTAGAAAAGTGTGTCATTTTTTATTTTTGCCCCTAATTGTTATATGTTTGCCCCCTCTTTTAAAATTTACTAGCATAAATCTTGTGCGATGCACCGGTTCCCGTAAATATTTTAAATATTTATTTATCTTGTTATATTATATTTTTAAATTTTTTGTATAAATATATAATGATTATAAATTTATAATAAAAATAGTAGAATAACCTGTGGTCGTAATTTAGTAGAATAAATAAAATATTTATAGTAATTTAACAATTTAGTAGTTTAGGAGATATATAACATTGTGTATTTATTTTTTAATAATATGATAAGTTATACTCGTATTTTAGTAGGATAAGTATATAATATATATTAGTATTTATTTATTTTTAATAATAGGATAAGTTATACTCATATTTTAGTAGAATAAGTATACAATGTTTAGTAGTTTAACAATTTAGTAGTTTATTGAATATATATAACATTATTTATTTATTTTGTAATAATCAAAATTAGAGAATAATCGTTTAACCAAATTATACCTTATTCCGGTTGTTATAGTATAACAAGCATTATGCCTGTAATACACGTACTCTATAATTATCTCTATTAAAATTATTTTTTAATGATTAATTTTTACATAATATAACCAATTTATTAATTGAAATATTTAGATAAATTTTAAATAAATATTTATATTTTAATATTATATACTTATACATATCATATTTGAATAAAATTCAAGTTAATAGGGATAAATAAATCATGATTGTGTAATTAAATATTACATTAATTATACATGATTTGGGCTACTAGGCCCAATAAGAAGATGTATGACATTCAGACCAAAAAGGTTAACACATTGATCAGGCCTGATGGACCAGATTAGGCCTGATGGAACAAAGAAGGCCCAAAAACCCTGAATATTAATTAATTTCGTAATTAATTAATAAGAAAAAATTAGCTATTGAGAAGAGTCTCAATAAGGACATAAATCCTTGCAGATTAGCCTCTAAGGGACCTAGAAGGATAGGGAATCAGTTTCCTACTATTTAGAAATCCAAAATCCATTCTAATTCTGAGACTTGGCTACCAAGTCTCCTATACCAAGTCCAATTCAAGGACCACCAACATCTATATAAGGGGTCTCACCCTACAAATCATAACTACGTTTTTTGACTTGATCCTTGGCAATCAGCAAGGTACGTATGCATCCTGTTAAGGCAGATTGAGTCACGAAACACAAGAGCGGTCAAATTGAGCCTCGAAGCTCACGTTCCTTAGTAATAAATACAACAGTTATATAACTTAGTTTTTAATCCATAACATTTGGCGCCGTCTGTGGGACATAACAACAACCATGGCGAGAACACGGAGAATAATTAGAACTCTTGAGGAAGGAACACCATCGGGGACAACCCAAGTGATTTCGTCAACCGTGGAGGTACCTCCTCATTCAAATTATGCAGTCACCTAAGGAGAAGCCCAGATAGGGGTAACTGAACCTCAGCCACAAGGGACGATTCCCTCGACTATTCAAGGTGCGAATCCCCAAGTTCAACAACTACATGCACCTGTGAATTCTCGACCTATTGGATACGAGTATTCAACTGTTGTGACTACTAACCCCCCTTATGGGATGCCCCTTTACCCCGAGTTTGGAGGAAGTGGACATGCTGGACGGAGTGAAGCACGAGGGCGATATCCCCCTACATACGAGGTTTGGCTCCTATCCCTGAGGATAAGGAATTTTCTGGTCCTTACACTGAGAGAGACTCCGAATCTTCGGATGATGAAGTAGCCCCAAGAAAGAGACGTGCTGGCAAAGAGCCGATGGCTGATGGTAACCAACGTTCTAGAAGCACCCAATGGACGAATCTCCAAGAATTGCAGGAAAGGATCAGGGCTCACGAGGCTGAGATTCAAAGAATGAGGCGCAACTTGGAGGCGCACCAGACCACCAGACCCCCACTACCTCCTAGGGGGAGAAATCCTCCTCCTATCATAGACCTGGATGGTCCAATACAGAGAAGGGCTGTTGTCCCAAGGGCTGATCCAAGCAATCTTCTTCCCCTTGGAGATCCTGATGATCCTACTCCGCCCTTCACTGAAGAAATAATGAATGCCCATATCTCAAGGAAGTTCAAGATGCAAACTATCAAAGCTTATGATGGTATGGGAGATCCTGTTAATCATGTTAGGACATTCTCTAATGCACTGCTGTTGCAGCCCGTTAATGATGCTATTAAGTGTCGGGCCTTTCCTCAAACCCTGTGTCAGGTATGGCTCAAAGGTGGTATAGTCGTTTGCCCCCAAACTCTATTGGGTCCTTCAGCGAATTAAGTCAGGATTTTATTAAACAGTTCATCAGTGGGAGAGTGCATGAGAAAAGTTCAGTATCCCTCATGAGTATTGTGCAGGGAACAAAGGAATCCTTGAGAGACTACCTGAATCATTTCACAAAGGAGGCTTTAAAAGTCCCGGACCTTGATGATAAGGTAGCCATGATAGCACTGCAACAGGGAATTAGGGATGAGTTTTTCAAGATGTCCTTGGCCAAACGCCCCCCTGAAAGCTTGTTGCATCTCTAAGATAGGGCAGGGAAGTATATCAAGGTCAAAGAGAGTATGAGAAAAACAGTCGTGATCAACGAGCCCACTAGAGGCAAGAAGCAGAAGACCGATCTGGAATACATCACTAAGGACAAGTATCCTAGAACTGAGCAAAATCCTGACTCAACTCCCAAGAGAGGAGGACCTGGACAAAAATTTACTGAGTATGCTAAGCTGAATGCTCCAAGGAGCCAAATTTTAATGGAAATCGAGAAAGATCGAGATATTTGCTGGCCTAAGCCCTTGAAGGCCGACCCTGCCAAGTTAGATAAGATGAAGTATTGTAGATTTCACAAGGATGTTGGTCATGACACCGATGAGTGTAGGCAACTGAAAGATGAAATTGAGTTCCTTATTAGAAAAGGGAGGTTGAACAAGTACACTGGAAATGGACGGGATAGGAATAACAATGGAAGAAAGAACTTTGAAGATCGTAGGAGGGACCAAGACGATTAGGAGGGGAATCCCCAGCCTAGGGGACCGGTGATAAATACAATCTTCGGGGGACCACGACCCCGAGGGCCTGTGATAAACACAATTTTTGGAGGACCAACTACTGCTGGGTTATCCAAGAACTCCAGGAAAGCGTATGCCCGAGAAATTATGCATATTGTTGGGGAAGCCCCGAAGAGGGCCAGGACAGGAGTAACAATGTCTTTTGATGATTCTGATCTGGAGGGTGTGAAATTTCCTCATGACGACCTGTTGGTTATAACCCCGATAATAGGGAACAGACCAGTGAGAAGGGTCCTTGTGGATAATGGTGCTTTAGTGGATATCTTGCTCCATGACACATTTCTAAGGATGGGATATAATGACTCCCAATTGACCCCAACCGACATGCCGATATATGGATTTGCGGGAGTAGAGTGTCCCGTGGAAGGGATAATCAAGTTGCCAACCACCATAGGTCAGGAACCAAGGCAAGCAACACAGATGTTGGACTTTATGGTGGTAAAGGCTAGTTCAACTTATAATGCTATCATGGGGAGAACAGGGATACATGCCTTCAAGGCAGTCCCTTCTTCCTACCATTCAGTTATGAAGTTTCCCACTCGGGATGGGATCGGAGAAGAGAGAGGAGATCAAAATATGGCTTTATGTGGCCTCTTTGAGGGCAGATGGAGTTGGGGGGCAGGTTCTTCCTATTGAAGATCTGGATATCCGAGAGAATGATGAGAAAAGAGGAAAGCCAGCAGAAGACTTGGTTTCAATTGCTTTAGCCCCCGAAGATCCTGAGAAGGTGACTTTTATTGGAGCCACGCTCGAGGAGCCCCTTAGAGGGAAGTTGGTAAAATTTTTGCAAGAAAATAGTGACGTATTTGCATGGTTAGCAGCTGATATGCCAGGCATAGACCCGGAACTGAATACTCACAAGCTGAATGTGGACCCAAATCGGAAGACAGTGAAACAAAAGAAAAGAAGGTTTGCTCCAGAAAGGCAAAAAGCTATAAAACAGGAAGTGGAGAAGCTCTTAGAGGCTGGTTTCATTGAGGAGATTCAATTTCTGGAGTGGTTAGTAAACCCTGTAATGGTGAAGAAGGCCAATGGAAAATGGAGGATGTGTGTGGACTTCACTGATCTAAATGATGCCTGTCCTAAGGACTGTTTCCCGTTACCAAGGATCGATACTTTGATAGATGCCACTGCTGGGCATGAGATGCTGAGCTTCATGGATGGATTTAGTGGATACAATCAGATCAAGATGCATAAGGACGACATTCCAAAGGTATCATTCATCACTGACTTTGGTGTTTATTGTTATCTTGTTATGGCATTTGGTCTCAAGAATGCAGGAGCCACCTATCAAAGGTTGGTAAATAAAATTTTTAAGGATCTTATTGGCAAGACTATGGAAGTCTATGTTGATGACATGTTAGTCAAGAGTCTAGTAAAGACTGATCATATAACCCATTTGAGGGAAGCTTTCGAGGTCCTGAGGTACCACAAGATGATGTTAAATCCTACGAAGTATGCGTTCGGAGTTGGATCTGGAAACTTTTTGGGATTGATGGTCTCCAAGAGAGGGATCGAGGCCAACCCCGATAAAATAAAGACAATCCTGGACATGGAGCCACCAAAAATTGTCAAAGATGTTCAGAAGCTCACAGGAAGGGTTGCTACGCTAGGAAGATTCATCTCCAAGTCAGGAGACAAGTACTTGTCGTTCTTCAAGTCCTTAAAGAAGGTCCAAGATTTTCAATGGAGTGAGGAAAGCCAGAAGGCATTTGAGGAATTTAAGAAATATATGGCCCATGCCCCGTTGTTGGCCAAGCCAGCTTTGAATGAAGTCTTATACTTGTACTTGGCCATTTCAAAAAGTGCCTTGAGCGCTGTGTTGGTTAAGGAGGAACTGAAAATCCAGAAACCTGTATACTATGTCAGCAAAATTCTGCATGGAGCTGAGTTGAATTATTCAACCATTGAGAAGTTTGCTTTAGCTCTGGTAATGGCTTCAAGAAAGCTCCGTCCTTACTCTCAGGTTCATCAAATTGAGGTTCTAACAAATCAATCCTTGAGAAATATAATCCATAGTCCTAAGGCTAGTGGGAGACTGATCAAATGGGCAATAGAGCTGGGAGAATTCGACATCAAATATAAGCCATAAACGGCAATAAAAGCTCAGGCATTGGCTGACTTCGTGGTGGAATGTACCATACCCAACCAAGAAGTCGGGGGGCAGGAAGATACCATACCTAAGGACAAGGAAGTTGATAAGGGGGACAAAGAAAAGGATGATAAGGAGAAAGAATATTGGGTTCTCTATTTTGATGGAGCATCAAAAACAAATTCAAGTGGGGCAGGTTTGGTTTTACAAAGCCCTGATGGGTTCTTGATTGAATATTCCATGAAGTTAGACTTCCCAACCACAAACAATGAGGCAGAATATGAAGTTCTGATAGCTGGTCTTGGCTTAGCAGGGACACTTAGAGTCAAGAACTTAAAAGTCCGTGGAGACTCGAAGCTGGTCATATCCCAGGTAAAGGGAGAGTTTGAGGCAAGGGATGATACGATGGCTAAGTATGTCCACCTAGTAAGGGCTGTGATGACCCAATTCGATGAATGACATGTTGAGCACATTCCAAGAGAGGAAAATGCTAAGGCAGATGCATTATCAAAGTTTGTTTCATCTGGGACAGAAGAAAGTTCTGGAAGTGTATACTTTCACGTTTTGAAAACACGGAGCATTGATGTTAAGCTTGTGGCTCCTATAGGCCTGGGGACGTCATGGATAGATCCCATTAAGGCTCACATTCAAACCGGTTGGTTGCCAAATGATGCTACTGAAGCACGAAAATTGGCTGTTTGAGCACTAAGATACTCTTTGATAGATGGAATTCTGTGTAAAAGGTCTTTCGTGGTTCCCTACTTAAGGTGTCTCAGGCCCGACGAGGCACGCTTGGCTCTTGAAGAAGTACATGAAGGCATATATGGGCAACACTTGGGGTGCAGGGCCTTAGCTCATAAGATAACCCGTTTAGGCTTCTATTGGCCAGAAATGATGGCTAATGCCAAAGAATATGTGAAAAAGTGTGACCGCTGTCAGAAGCACGCACCGGTCGTTAGACAACCCCCCGAGATGCTGACCTCTATCAACTCGCCCATCCCCTTTGCTATATGGGGAATGGATATACTGGGGCCTTTCCCCATGGCCACGACACAAAGGAAGTTCCTGATTGTAGCCATTGATTATTTTACTAAGTGGATTGAAGCCAAACCTTTGGCCAAAATCACAACTAAGCAAGTTGCACAATTCCTGTGGGAAAATAACATGTGCCGGTATGGAATTTCCCGCATCCTAGTCACTGACAATGGAACACAATTCAACAATGAGGATTTCAAGAAGTATTGTGATGAGAATGAAATTGAGTTGCGATTCACCTCTGTGGCTCACCCGCAAGCCAATGGGCAAGCAGAAGTGGCAAATCGAATAATCCTAGATGGACTAAACAAGAGGATCGAAAAGTCAAGGAATAACTGGGTGGATGAAATAGTCCCAATACTATAGGCCTATAGGACTACCTTGTACAGTCACGACTGGAGCAACTCCCTTCATGTTAGCATATGGTGCAGAAGTAGTTGTTTCTGTAGAGATATCACATTCCTCCCCCAGGATTCAAGCATTCAATGCTGAGGAAAATGAAGAAGGACAAAGGTTAGCCCTGGATCTAATTGATGAAGTACGAGATGAGGCACATGCGAAGATAGTGGAATATCAGAAAAAAGCTTCGTTCTACTACAACCTAAGGGTTAAAGAAAGGTTCTTCAAACAAGGTGACTTAGTCTTGAGGAAAGTGGAAGCTTCTGGTGTAGGGCAGAAAGGGAAACTTGCCCCAAATTGGGAAGGGCCATACAAAGTCAAGAGCGTTCAGGGTAGAGGAACCTACAAGCTGGAGATTATGGATGGTTTTGAAGTCCCGAGAATTGGCATGCCCAAAACCTGAAGGTTCACTATGTGTAAAACAGTTAAAGCACGATTCTCACTTGTCAGAGTGACAAGTAGGTTTAAAAGCACCTTGAAGCTTTGCTTGATTAGGATTTTTTATAGAAGATATGTTTAGATTTTATCAGGGTTGAACCCATCTCATGTAAGGTATAATGAATACCAAGTTATAATAAAAAGCGTTCGGCTTATTCTAGCCTATTAAATCGATGCATTGAGAAGGATAAAACCAAGTTACAAACTTGAGTTCAAAAACTCAGAAAAAACACGATGATACTTGGACAACACAAGTGAAAATAGTAAATTACTATTGTGTATATGTTGTGCACTTGATGATTACATGAACAAAACATCTTAGTAGATTTTACTTAGTGAAATAATGTAGCACTCGACGGATAAAGTTTAAAGTCCCGACGGATGACTTAATATAGTCTCGACAGATGATGACTTATTATCCGTCGAATGAGTAGCTTATGTAATAATACGTCTGTAGCACATTTCTGCATACACATTGTTTAGAATCTGTAGTATTACTTGAGTCATGTTGACTTTAGTTAGATATGCAGAATAGGTTGATTAATTGTACATAGATGATGTCTTGTAATTCTGCATAAGTGAAATGAAGTCTAGTACCTGATTGCTACCCGACGGATGAACAAACAATGAATTCGACGGATGATCAATAACCCGACGGATGATCAATAACTCGACGGATGATCAATAACCCGATGGATAAAGAATTCAAATATCTGTTGACAGTGACAACTCAGTCACATGCGTCGAGTGGATGCAAATGGAATGTGGTAGCCTATTCAACTAGGTTTTTGAGAACAAAGAAGCATTGCCATTTCCATGCTATTATGAAGATATTCAAATATGCTGGTATAGAGTAATGAAGTAGCATTGTAATAGACTAGATAGTTTTGTTTTATTATCCTTTCTCATTACTTTGTAATCTTGGTGATATATAAACCAAGAAGTAGCAACTAGGGAACTATAAAAAAAATCTAAGAAACAAGCAGAGAAACATTTGTAAGCAGAATCCTTAGCATTTCTCTGTATTTTTAGTTGTTCAATTCTTGTAAGCAGCTGTGAACATTTTGCACACAGGGTTCTCTCGATATATAATATATATCTCTGGCGGAATCATTCAAATCCACCAGAAAGTTTTTAAAGACTCTTGTTTTTAATTACTTGTGTTTTGATTCACTTAAGTAACTATTCCGCATTGTGCTAATCAATTCACACTTATATATATTCGAGTTAGAACATTTTTATTTCAAGAAAAAGTTTCAAGAATTCCATTCAACCCCCCTTCTGTAATTCTTGTCATATTGTTAAGGGACTAAGAATTAGCATCAGAGCAAGCTATTAACTTACAAAGAGTTTAAAGATCAAAACAATACATCAAGATGAACAAGAAGGATGTTGGAGTCAAGATACCTTTTCTAGATAATGATAATTACCATCATTGGAAGGTAAAGATGCATCTTCATTTGCTTTCTCAAGATGAGACCTATGTTGACTGCATAGAAAGAGGCCCTCATATTCCAATGAGAGTTGCAACAGGAAATGAGCCATCAGTCCCCAAGCCAAGGCATGAATGGTCTGATCCTGACATTGAACAAGTCAGGAAGGATAAAAAGGCCATGAATATCCTGTTTAATGGAGTTGATGGAGATATGTTTAACAACATTATCAACTGCAAAACTTCCAAGGATGTTTTTGGGATACAATACAGATCATATGTGATGGCAATGAGCAAGTTAGAGAAAACAAGATGCAGCTCCTGATTCAGCAATATGAGCATTTTCATAATGAAGAAAGTGAGTCTCTCACTGACATTTTTAGTAGGTTCCAAAAACTACTAAATGCTCTTAAGTTACATGGAAGGGTCTATCAGACAAAAGACTCCAATCTGAAATTCCTTAGATCTCTTCCAAAGGAATGGAAACCAATGACAGTCTCATTAAGAAACTCACAAGATCATAAGGAGTTTACTTTGGAGAGACTGTATGGGATCCTGAAAACTTATGAGCTTGAAATAGAGCAAGATGAGAGGATGGAGAGAGGAAAAAAGAAAGGAGGATCCATTGCAATAGTTGCTGAGTTGGAAAAAGAGAAGGAAGTGAAGATGGAAGCTATTGAATCAACTTCAAGGGTCTGTGAAAGCAAGGGTAAGGGGTTTGCAGCTGAAAATGAAGATTCTTTGAGCCAAGATGACATGGAGGACATTGATGAACACCTAGCATTTCTTTCCAGGAGATTTGCCAAGCTAAAGTTCAAGAAGAACTTTGGAGCAGCCAAGCCAAATAGAAACATGGTGGATAAATCAAAATTTAAATGTTTCAAATGTGGCTTGGCAGGGTATTTTTCCAGTGAGTGTAGGAAGTCAGATTCCAGTAAGAAAAATTTTAAGCCTGTGGATTATAAGCAAAAATACTTTGAACTGCTCAAACAGAAGGAAAGGGCTTTCATAACACAAGAAAATGATTGGGCAGCAGATGGTCTGGATGAAGATGAAGATGAAGATGTCAGCTATGTTAATCAAGTTCTTCAAGTAATCAGGGAAACAGAAAGAATCTTTGGTACTTGGATAGTGGTTGTTGAAGACACATGACTGGTGATTCTACCCTGCTCACAGAGTTTAAGGAAAGAGCTGGCCCAAGTATTACCTTTGAAGATGACAACAAGGGTTATACTGTGGGATATGGCTTGATTTCAAAGGACCATGTCATCATTGAGGAGGTTGCCTTAGTGGATGGTCTCAAACACAATTTGTTGAGCATCAGTCAGCTTCGTGACAAAGGCAACTCAGTAACCTTCAACTCAAAAGCTTGTGTTGTGACTGATAAAAGAAGCAACAAAGTGGTTCTCACTGGTGTGAGAAAAGGAAATGTGTACCTAGCTGATTTCAACTCATCTAATGCAGAATCTGTTACTTGCCTTCTCAGTAAAGCAAGTCAATATGAAAGTTGGCTATGGCACAAGAAGCTATCCCATTTAAACTTCAAGACCATGAATGAGCTAGTAAAGAAAGAATTGGTTAGAGGCATTCCTCTAGTGGAGTTTTCCAAGGATGGACTGTGTGATGCCTGCCAAAAGGGGAAGCAGATTAAAGCATCATTCAGGAAGAAACTCGATTCAACAATTGAAGAACCTTTATAACTGCTACACATGGATTTGTTTGGACCAGTCAATGTGTTGTCCATCTCAAGAAAAAGATTTTGCCTAGTAATTGTAGATGATTTCTCAACGTTCTCTTGGACATTTTTCCTAAAGTCTAAAGATGAGGCTAGTGAAATCATCATCATCACATAAGGCAAGTCAATAATCATCCTGATTTCAAGGTTAGAAGAATCAGGAGTGACAATGGAACTGAGTTCAAGAATTCTATCATGAGAGCATTTTATGAGGAAAATGGGATTCTGCATGAGTTTTTAGCAGCAAGAACTCCACAACAGAATGGAGTAGTGGAAAGAAAGAACATATCACTTATTGAAGCTGCAAGGACTATGCTTGAAGAATCTAAACTCCCAACATATTTTTAAGCTGAAGCTGTTAATACTGCATGCTACACTCAGAATATTTCTCTGGTTAATCAAGCAAGATGCATGACCCCATATCAATTGTTCAAGAATAAGAAGCCAACCCTAAATTTTCTTCATGTCTTTGGCAGCAAGTGCTATATTCTGAGAAATCAAACTGGTCAAAATGGAAAGTTTGATGCTAAAGCAAGTGAAGGAATTTTTGTTGGATATGCTGTTGGTAAAGCATATAGAGTCTACAATCTAAGAACCAACATTGTTGTGGAATCAATACATGTTGTCTTTGATGATAAAAAGATTGAAGGAATGCAAGATGGAGATTACCATGAGAGCCTCAAATTCGACAATGTGGAGATGGTTAGTGATGATAGTGATGATGAAAGTGATCAAGAAAATGTATCTAAGGATAATGCAGATAAATCCACTACTAATGAAGCACAAAACTCAACATCTGTCGAGTTGCATAATGCTTCATCCGTTGGGAGGCAATCTGCGTTATCCGTCGGGAGACAACCAGCTTCATCCATCGGTACTCAAAACTCACCATCCATCGGGTTATCAAGAGAAGCTGGAAATCAAGATAGATCACCTATAAAAAGTTCCCTTTTCTCAAATCAAAGATCCACAAACTCAGGGGGAGTTTCTAACAATCAAAACTCAGTCACACATCAAGACAATAATGAGGCCTCTTCATCTAGAGCTAATCTACCTCAACAAAGGTAATGGACAAAAGATCACCCCTTTGAGCTTATTATTGGTGATGTTTCTTCTAGAGTTCAAACAAGAAGAGCAACTCAAGAAGAATGTCTATACAGTAGCTTTCTTTCCAAGGAAGAGCCAAAGAAGGTAAAAGAAACTTTGTTGGATCCTGATTAGATAGCTATGCAGGAGGAGCTAAACCAATTTAAAAGGAATAATATATGGAAGCTGGTGCCCAAGCCTATAGGAAAGAATCTAATAGACACCAAATGGATATTCAGAAACAAGATGGATGAAAATGGCATAGTAGTCAGGAACAAAGCTAGATAGGTTGCTAAGGGCTATTGTCAACAACAAGGAATAGATTTTAATGAAACATTTGCTTTTGTTGCAAGACTTGAAGCCATCAGAATCTTCTTAGCCTATGCAGCCCATGCCAATTTCAAGGTCTATCAAATGGATGTCAAAAGTGCCTTTTTGAATGGAGACTTGGAGGAGTAAGTCTATGTCAGTCAACCTCCTAGTTTTGAAGATCCAAATTTTCCAGAACATGTCTATTATCTTGTGAAAGCACTTTATGGACTGAAGCAAGCACCTAGAGCCCGGTATGACACTCTATCAAAGTTCTTTTTGGAAAATCACTTCACAAGAGGTATTGTAGATAAAACTTTGTTTTTCAGAAATGTTAATGGCTCTAGTATACTTGTTCAAATTTATGTAGATGATATTATTTTTGGCTCTACAGATGAGAAACTTTGTAAAAAGTTTGCCAAGTTGATGCAAAGTAAGTATGAAATGAGTATGATGGGAGAACTGACTTACTTTCTTGGTTTACAAGTTAAGCAAGTTAGTGATGGAATATTCATTAGTCAAACCAAATACATTTTTGATCTTTTAAAGAAGTTTGATCTAATGGATTGCACATCTGCAAAAACTCCCATGGCCACTACAACTAAGCTTGACTTAAACACTACAGAAAGGTCTATGGATATTTCAATTTATAGAGGCATGGTTGGCTCACTTCTATACTTAACAGCTAGTAGGCCAGATATAATGTTTGCTACATGTTTATGTGCTAGATTTCAGGCTGATCCTAGAGAATCTCACTTAATAGCTATTAGGAGAATTTTCAGATATCTCAAGGGAACACCAAAACTTAGCATTTGGTACCCTAGAGATTCTGGTTTTGATCTAACTGGTTATTCAGATGCAGATTATGCAGGTTGTAGAATTGATAGAAAGAGTACAACAGGAACCTTTCAATTTCTAGGAAACAAGCTTGTGTCCTGGTTCAGTAAAAAGCAGAATTCAGTTTCCACTTCTACAGTTGAAGCTGAATATATTGCTGCTGGTAGTTTTGCTGCTGGTAGTTGTTGTGCACAGATATTATGGATGAAAAATCAATTGTTAGACTATGGTTTGAAAGTTGAGAGGATTCCTATTTTCTGTGATAACACAAGTGCAATAGCCATCACTGAAAATCCAGTACAACATTCAAGGATAAAGCACATAGATATCAAGTACCACTTCATAATGGAACATGTAATGAATGGTACTGTGGAGCTACATTTTGTTCCAAGTGAGAAGTAGCTTGCAGATATCTTTACCAAGCCACTAGATGAATCCACCTTCTCAAGGTTGGTAAGTGAGTTAGGTATGCTTAATTATTCTTAAATCTATATGAGTTAATTTGCAAGTTGAAATACATCCAGAAATTTAATTGATTTCTCAGTCAAGGATGAAATTTTGGCTAAGTCAAAATTTACATCTCGACGGATGATCTTTATCCATCGAGTTTGATCATCCGTCGGAATATTATTTGCTAATAAAAATCAATTATTTTTCTGGAATATGTTATGACTCGACGGATAACCATTTATTCTCATCCGTCGAATTATATTAATCTTAGCCGTTAATTCCCTGTACATTATCCATCGAGTATACTTACAGTTTGTAAGCATAACACGACGGATAATGGGTGGAATTTTTGCAGTGTATTTTTAAACGACTATTTTAGGAAATTTCTATTGGTCACTTTATTTTACTTTATTATTTTTGACAGCTATTTTTGAGAGAGTATAAAAGCTTATTTCTTTTTAATCACTTTTCTTTTATCACTCTCAATTCAACTGCTCTAATTTCATTCTCTCTCAAAGCACTTACTCTCTTTCTCTTGAAGCTCTTATTCTTTAACAATGGCACCTGTTGTAAATATTATGTCTCAAAATTGGTTCATTTATGAGAAGAACAATTTCACTGCACTGGTTAACAAGGGTATTCAGCAATCTGGTGACTATCACAAGATGATGGACTTTGTGAAGAATTGCAAGCTCAATTATGCCATGCTGGAATCACCCACAATCTTCTGTGAAATGTTGAAGAGATGTGGACCACTGCTACCTACAACTCAACATATAAGACAATCACACTCACCATTAAAGGTAAAGAATTTTTTATTAATAGTGATGTTATAAAAGCATGTTTCAAGATTCCTGATAACACTGTGACCTCACCACACACTGACACTGATATTATCAATATGCTTAATTCCATGAACTATGCTCTTTCTACTTCTAAGTTAAGTGATATTAGGAGAATGGGTCTTAGGAAAGAATGGAGTTTTATGTGTGACGTTGTGACAAAGGTCTTTTTAGGTAAAGTCAGTAATTTTGATTCAGTCAATATCTCAATGCTTAAAATGCTATACACGCTAGTTACAGATAAATTCTATAATTTCAATGATCTTGTCCTGTTTGAGTTAGGCTTTGAATTAGGAGAATTAAATAAAAGAGGTAAAAATGTGTATTATGCTAGATTCTTTATGATGTTAGCTCACCACCTCTGTGAAGAGATTATGCTTGAGAACCCTAACAACAAACTAGATTGTTGGGTTCAAGAGAGAAGGCTCATTGCAGATTTGAACAGGGCCAATCATCACAAGGATGTGCCATTGTTCTATTTTCATGTAATGCAAGCACCTCAGGTAAGTGAGGTAAGTTCATCTATCCCTACAACTATTCTAACCTCAAAAATTTCTTTGAGTTCTAGTGTGGCTATGGCAACTGTGTCAATGACCAATCATTTGCCTACCCAAGCTACCAAAACTGCAAAAATTTTCAAACCCAAATCAAAGAAAGCCCCCTCTGATATCTCCCAAAAGATGCCAGTTGAAAAATCTACTAAAACCAAATAGGGGAGTGTGAAGAAGGGAAAGTTAGGTGAGGGAAGGGGTGAACATAAAAGAAACCCCAAGAATAAGGTTGGAGAGTTGAGTGGATCCCAGCCTAGCCACACTGCAGTTTCCCAACAAACTGTAGTGCTTAAAAAGGATGCAGTTATTTAACAAAGCTCTCAACCAAGAGCACATGCCAAGAGGGTTAGGGACACAAGCTCACCCCAAACTTATGCCAGAAAGAAGAAATCTAAAACCTTTGGGGATGCACAGGGTACACACACAGTGCAAACTGGTGTAACAGACACAGTCACTGCACCTTCACAAATTCAGTTTGATGTGGCTCTAATAAATGTGGAGTCATAGCCAGAATCTCTAGTCACAGAAGCACCCCAAACACCAAACTCACCTACAAATTCTCTGGATGTGGATATGATAAACACTTCAATTCCTGATTCCCCTTCTTTAACTCTGTTGGGGAAGCCAAAATCTAATGCAAGTGAGCATCATCTTTTAGATGATTTGTTGGCTCACTTGCCAATTCTTTCAGGAACTGTTGTATCATCTGTGCCCAAAATATCTTTAATCAGCACAGAGTCAACAATAGTTTCTATTTCCAGCTCATTCACTTCTACTCTCTCGACGGATATTGCTCATCCGTCGAGTAGTGATTGTATCCCGACGGATAAGCTTGACAGCAGTTATCCGTCGGATAGCAAATCCACTCACTCGATGGATATCATTCATCCGTCAAGTATCTCTGCACATCTTTAAACTTCATTTATTTCAAGTGCAGAAGATTTAGTGGTTGTACAGTCACTCTTAGGATTGAGAGAGAAGAGTGCTTTGAGTGAGAGTCTGGGTTGCTCCCAGGAAAAAGGAGAGGAAATGAGTGACAATATGCAATCCATTTCTTCAGGATTGGAAAAAGAGAGTGAGAGAAGTCCCACCTTAGTAGGTGAAGGTGAGGGTGGGGAGCCAAGGTGAGACCCTGATGTAACAAAAGAGAGAAAACGAGAGAAATGCATGACCTGGAGCTATAAGGATGGATGTCATTGCTAGTGAGTCAATGAATGTCCAGGATGTAGATAGGGAAGGACTATCTCAGCATCCTAAAGTTGTTATAGATTCCACTTCCCTTGATGCTGAGGCATTTACTCATCATGTTCCAGCTTATCAACTTCTAGCTGAACAGGGCAATGCCAATACAGAAAGGATGCTGAATTTGGTGCATACCACACAGTCTATGATGAAAGCTAAGGATGCCATCACAGCTTTGCCCTCTATAGTTGGTGATGTGGACTATGAGACTGGTGGTTCAGCTGATTTCTTTCGTAATGGGAGTGGGAACAGTGAAGATGAGGCAATGGACATAGGGGGGAAGTAGGCTCAAGTTCAAGATCAGTTATGCCATCATGGGCCTTCTCAAAGCACTGTGATGAGCACTACTTCAAGACCACCCTGATCCAACTAATCAATCAGACAAATACTGCTCTTCAAACCACTACTAATGCCAGTATCAAGAAGTTCCTTCAGGTACATCTAGCCTCCCAGCAACTTCAATAAATCCAGGGCTTCCAGCATGCTAGGGATGTAAACACAATGGAGGGTGATTTGAGGAGATGAAGAAGGCTATCTCAGACAAGCTAGATTCTAAACTTCCAGAAGCTACAATGCTTGACATCAAGAGGCAATTAAGGAAAAATTCTTATCTTTCAAACAAGATAGATGCCTTGGACACAAGAATGTCAGCCATGGAAGCATCTTCAACAGCCATTCATCTTCATCAAGCCCAACAGACAGATCTACTTCAAAAATTGGTGGCTGCTCAAACCTCATCCTCTACTCAACTTAATGATAACAAAAAGGGGGAGAAAGGACCAAGTGAGGGGGAGAGGCTTCATATTCAAATCAGTAAAGTAATTGTTCCTTCAATTACTATCTCTAAGCCACCAGTTACAAACAGTATTGATCTGATTAATGTAGCAGCAGCCAACATAAGAGCAGCTGATAAGGAGAAATTGAGTTTAGTCAACTGGGAGAAAATTGATGAGGAAATACAGAAGAAATTTGAACTTGTCAAGGAGCCAGTTAAGTCAACCATCCATCACTCTCAAGTCAAGCAAATCAGTGTAACACCCCCAAATCCGGGGTCGGGGATCGGGGTTGTCACGAGTTCCATTTCCCTTAATAATACTTAATCTTAATAATTAACCAACTACTGCGTACTGTGACCCCACAATATACACACATACCACAAGTTATAGTCTCAGAGTTGAATACCTAAAAATAACACAAGTCATTTTATTCCACAATTATAAACCATTTCACCTTAAAAAGGGTTTCTGATTAATTTACATATTCCTTTCCATTATTACAATTCATAAATATACATAAGTCTGGTACATCAAAAGTTGAAAGCCTAGCCTATTGGTAGTTCCTACCTCAGCTACAACGGCATCAACGCCTACAGAAAACTGCAGAATGTTTCCTATCCGCTCACGAATTGGGAGCTTGGTCATGTTCATCTTGTCTATCTGTTGTTGTGTGATGAAAGAAGAAAGCAAGGGTGAGTAACAAGCCCACCAAAATGATATGTATAATGATTTACAATATGTGAGCATCCTTATAGTACTCATGAAAGTCTTGGTCAAAAAGGAATGAACCAAGTTTGATATCTTATCGCGACCATGTCGCAAAATATTTAGTATATATGTATATATACTTTTCAAAATCTTGGAAGTCCTCTTCCATGCATAATATACACAGAGTTCCAGTTTATAACTGTATAAAAATATCGTTGCAAGGTGATCTCATATATCTAACCTTGTCTCAACGTTTTTATGAAAATCTTTGTCATGCATAAGATAATAATTAACCAGATATAAGTTGAAAAGATAAAGTTACAAGATACTCCAATATACTTATATTCTTTCCGAATACTACTTGAACTACCACCGTTCAAGGTATAATCAGTTTCAAAAGTTCATCACATTGATGAGACTACAAGATAAGACTTGAATAGATTCAATCTTTGAAATATTATTGAATGAAATAAAGTTATGAGATACTTCATTAAGTCCCGATATATATATATATCCATATATATCTCTCATACATTTCCTGAAAACCTCTGTCATGTAAAGTATGAACAAAGTTGCAATATCCAATGAATTTGGAAAGAAAAGAATTTTGGCATAAACCCGATATCTTGCTGATCAGGCAAAGATACCAATAAGTAACCTTTTCTACTAGTAGATGGATGAATCCCCCACCGGTCATCACCCTGGCCTCATTAGGACCTTGTGCTGGACCGCCACCTGGCCTCTTACGCGTTGATGGGCTGCCACCCAGCCACTTACACTTTGATAGACCGTACCCCGACCTGTCGCTTATGCCTACTCAATTAGATGGACTTACTTCACGAACGTTGGGTAAGTAATCAATTCATTTATCAAAATAACAACCTTGTTGCGAATATAAAATACAACACAGAGCCGGATCCCTCAGGTTTTGAGCGAGTATTTAAATCCCTTTCGAAAGGAGGATCTTAAATATAAAAAAAAATGAGTTTTGAGATCCGCCCTAACTTTTAAAAATCATTTTGAAGACTCGAAAACATTTTTAAGAATGTTTGGAGTAATGCTGATTTAATAAAATAAATCAGTCCCAATATATTAGAAAATATCTGAATATTATTATTTAAATAATATTCCCATAAAGAATAATCTTTATAAAAATTATTGAAGTAGAAGTTTTAAAACTCATACTTGAAATGAATATTAAATAACCAAAGATATACTTATACGAAAGTAAAATCTTTATTTGAATAATCGAAAATAAGTTTGATTATCGAAACATTATTCTTTAATAAAATAACGAATATTATTTAGTAAATAAGCGGAGTCATAAGTCCTCGAATGAATATTCAAAATAATATTCATTAAATAGAATAAACAGAGTCATAAGTTCTCGAATGAATATTCAAGATAATATTCCTTAAATAAAATAAACCGAGTCATAAGTCCTCGAATGAATATTCAAAGTAATATTCATTAATAAAAATAAAGTTATCGAATAAACCTTATTCGATTAATAGTTTGGAAAACTATATCTATATATATATATAAATAATATAATATACTCGGGAACATCGACTCCCGGTTTTAGAAAATGTTCGCCTTTGGGTACCCTGTACTAAGGGTATACGCAACTACTGCTTATCTCTAGCATAGGTATTATGCAATTATAAGCATTGGAATCAATAATTAGATATCAATATTATGAAACAGGCATGCATATAAACCATATTAGCATGCTCCAATATATCGCAAGATTTTGCTAATAACAATCATGCATCTATCACAAGATAATGCATATACATATATACATCACAACAACAGTATAACGGGTAGAAAACTTGCCTGAGCGACTGGGGGTGGTGAAAGGCTTGGGACGAGTCTGGTAACATATGAACAACATATAAGTTGGAATTAAACCAAAGTCGCTTAAGAATCTATACTTTAACCAATTAGACCATAACGTTCGCTTTTGCGCTTAACGATTCACTTAAGTCGCTCGAGTACCCTCGGCTCCACCATTTTTAATCAATTAACCATTAAGAATTTTAAGGCAATTCTTTCGCGAGTACCCTACCAACTGCCTAATCCACTTTACATAATTGTTTCATACTCCAATTAGTCATTTAAGGGCCTTAACCAAGGTTTCAAAGTAAGGCGAGGGGTAATGGTTTGTTCGCGAAACGCCGTTACTTAAAATGGTCGTTTCTCCTAAACCGTACATCGGATTCAAGCGAACCACATATCAAAACGAAGCTCGTAACATGAACTATCTAAACATTGTAATGGTCAGTTCATGGCAGTGAGTGTTCGGGTGCAAAAGTTAAGCACAAAACAGTTTAAGGAAAATTGGGCATTACGACGGCTATAACTTAGAAATTTCCAAATTTTTACCAAATCAATTAAACATCAAACCACCACCAATCAACACCATTCCACCATAATTCAACCACAATACAAGATCATTTAACTATAATCAAGATCTCAACTTATTCATCTAAACCAAGTAAAAATGTGATCAAGAACATCAAATCCAACAAGTATCACTCCTAACTCCAAAATCAACAAAACCACTTACTAAACAAAGCTCTAAACATGAGTACACACCCATTACACTAACCCATCATCTAAACATTATGAAATCCAAACCAACAAAACTTAAGACTAAGGGTTCGAGAAGTTATACCTTCCTTGGAGAGTGGAGAATCACTTAGGAAGCCTTAAATAACCACTAACTATCTCTACTAAGCTTCGATCTTGAAGAAAACATAAGAAAACACAAAGTTAGTTTCTTGAAAACACTATTCACCAAGAACTTTGATGAATTGATTAGCTATATTAAACATGGAATTTTGAGCTTAAACTTATGGCTCATCTAAGTTATGAATTATGGAAGCTAAAGAAACAAACCTCTTGAATTATGATTAAGTGGAGCTTGGGTTTTGGAATTTTCTTCCTTGCTTTTCTTCAAAAAGCCGAGGAAAAAAGATGGAGGAAGAAGAAAATGTGTTTTTTTGGTTGCTTTTGATTTTTGTGATTAATTAAATTGTTACCATGGTAAATTTTGTGTGGCTTATAATCAACCAACACTTCCTTCCCTTTTGGTCATGCTTATGTCATCCTCCTATGTCATCTTCCCATACGTGTCCTCTTCTTGTTGGTGTGATGACATCATCATCACTAACCTCTTTGATTAACTCCTAATTACTTGGATAATGACCGCTGCTGTGTTATACGGTTCGCTTAACTTTTTTTCTCGTTTATCGTTTGAGGGATCATACCCGGGATCTTATTAATTGGGTTTCCTTAACCTTTCTCAATATATTATATTCCTTTTATGATGCTCTCTTATACTCCTTGAATTTAAATCCTTTTTATCCTGTTACCTTATACTCAATTTTTTCGGTATCTGGTGGATTTTCGGGAAAAATCAAAGTGTTCGAATTTGGATTCTGACGATCTTTACATACACTTATATACCATATAGAGTACTAATAAGATCTCAGAATAACAATAAAGAACCTCTACAAAGTGTGGCATGAAAAGTTTTCTTATTCAACATAATCAGCAAAATAACTATTCATAAAGGTTACAAAAAGTCCAAAATTTTTGGGGTTATTACAGTCTCCCCTCCTTAAAAGGATTCCGTCCCGGAATCAGATAGAAAACAAATGGGGGTACTTTTCTAGCATTGTGCCTTCTAACTCTCAAGTCAATTTTCCCACATTGTGGTTCTGCCACAAAACCCTGACTAGCACGATAACCTTTCTCCTAAGCACTTGTTCCTTTTCGATCTATAACCCTTCCTGGTTGCTCCATATAGGTTACATTTGGTTGCATGCCTATGCGCTCATATGCTAACTTCCCAATATGTCTTAATACCTCAAAGGGGCCAACAATTCGTAGGCTTAGTTTTCCTTTCTTTCCGAACCTCATTCATCATTTCTAAGGGAATACCTATAACAGCACTAGGTCCCCTACTTCCTATTCTTTTTTCCTTTCATGTCAAATCAATATACTTCTTATGTCCATCTTGGGCTATTACCAGTCGTCCTCTGATTAGATCTATTATATCCTTGGTCCTTTGGACTACTGCGGGTCCGAGCATCTTGCGCTCTACAACTTCATCCTAACATAAGGGAGATCGACATTGTGTTCCCTCAAGGATCTCATAAGGCGATATCTCGATACTGACATACGATCTATTATCGTAAGAAAACTCAATCTGCGTTAAGTGATCATTCCAAATTCTTTCAAGTCTATTGCACAGACTCTCATCATAGCTTCTAGCACTTTAGCTTTTGCTTCTCAATACTCTTTCTTTTCTTGTTCGTAGTCATTACTATCTTCCGTACATAATACTATACTGGTTACACTTTTGCTCGTTAGTATTCTATAACCTTTTAATAACCGCGTCAACCTTAGTATCACGAACACGTTAGATTCGGAATACCACCGCACTGATACTACTTCCTTTAGCTGCTTCCATCTTCGAAAGCTTGATCTATCATATAGAAGTAAAAGATTTTATTGAGAGATCACTATGATCATGAACACTTGTTACATTGCATAGTTAGTACAGAAGGTGGCCAGCCTTTAGTACTTGACAAGCAATTAAACAACATGTGGTATCCTACTAGGCTTCTATCACACAGATAGATAGTCATTCGGCAATACCTCCCCTTCTGGAAGGGTTGTTCTTCTCAGATTACATGCAATGAAAAGAAGAGAAAAGAATGAATTGAAGAGAATGGTATATATGTAAAAAAAATACTGCCACAAAATATCTGGCTTGGAATCTATCTCCGAACTATAGAGGTTTGTCATAGGTGAACAAAATATATACGTATATATATATATATCAACATCAAGTATTATAGCATCGTATTTCACATGTCTGAATATTTACTATTCCATCCATCATTCTATGGACCCATGCTCTTACTCGAGCTTATAAACAATCACCGTTGAAACTCCCTTGACAGCAAAAATCGAATCTCGGATTTCATTCTAGACATCATAGTTACTAGAATCCATTGCTATTCCGTAACCTTCTTCGTATAGTAATACTACTCTTTATCGAAAAAAAGGAATAAATATATCATAGGTAAATGATCGCCTTAGTTAGTCTACCGATGATTACTTATACATCACCATGACCCGATTAGTGGTACTCAATCTCACTGCTCATTACATTACAACTCTCACAGTTGTCATTGTATAAATATTCATAATCGTTGATGCATTACTATAGTCCACCACGGACCTACGGTAGTCATTTATTTTCCTCGTAATCTTAATATCTTTTTTTACGGAGTCCATATCTGCCGTATAAAAATCTTTTAAGGAGGTAACATGATCACCTTTCATGATTTATGAAGAACATTCCTGAACTTGACATACATATGACATGAAGCAGATAAAATTGCAGAAGAGTTTCAATAAAAGCAATGATAGCAGGTTAATACCATTATTAATCATATGTCTTTATTAGGAGACATGAAGTTCAAAAGTTTATTAAGTCATTTCCCAACATGGTCCTGGAAAATCTCAAGATAGGACCTTCTAAGATAGGTAGCCTGCTCACGGAAATTTTATGAACTAAATCTTTACCAAACTACTATTACGATTGCGTATTGCACAGTCATCAGAAGGAATGTCAATCTTTCAAACCATAATACAATCTTCACAGCTTTAACCATTATCATTGTATTCCTCTGGCACGAGCGCCGATAATTGTCTTCTTACACTTAAAGTGTCGGCCACCTCTTTGGCCTTTCCTGATAGTAATACTTCCTTACAATCAATGTCATTTGAACCACCTTCACTAAATTTTCTACCTCATTTCAAATCACTGCTTATGTGAAAATGCTTTTCTTAAGTCCTTGTGATAAAAAAAATCACCATTTTTCCATAAGTCACTGCCTTAGTCTTCAAATGTAAACATTATCATGGCTGACTCTCGATCGTACTTAGGAAGTCTTTTATCTTGGGCCATTCTTGCTTTAACAATTCTGACCTTCATTGGTTCAATCTATACTTCTTATGGTTTAACACGTGTCCACCTGGCATTATTATAATTACGCCATTTTTCCTTTATCAAATTTCTATTCTTGAGAACTTCGAATATTACCTTTCTCCTTATAAAACCTCTAAGGTTATCCTTAAATCATTCCTCCTGTATTCCCTAGATACAGGGCATATCAAAATATCATTTACTAATACTAGAACCATTGTTTATACACTTCTGAAAAATTTCTCCACTTATCCTTAAAGGTTGTTGTTACCTTAATCCTTTCCAATTCATACTGTCAAAACTCATACTGTCCCTATTAAGGGTGAAATGCCAACCTTCATGCATTCCCCTATGGTTCATCTCAAGTTATCGAAGTTATATCCTTAATTCCACCTTTAAAAAGGTATTTGCATCCTTCCATAGATAAATCAAGTCATATGTCCTTGATAGATTATCTTATTCAATCATTCCCACCCAGATAGTCTATACCAATTTCACAATAGCATCTTTATTCAAACTGAGGTCAACCCATATGGCCTTCAAAAGATAACAATGGTTACTCGCTTTTCTTTCCTAATTTGGTAATGACAATAGGGATGTTTTGGAAGATATTGGTCGTGTTCAACGTGATCTTCTTCTTAATAACTCCTCATTTACTTTTGTTATTTATCTCAACAGTCATCTCAATGTTGGGATATCTTTCATACATGGCGTCTCCCTTTCTGGGTATCATGCCACCGGTCTTACATATACTTCACATTCTTGAAAGTCACTTCCTTCATCCCATTTTCCTAATATCTTGTTATCCCATCTCCTCAGTCCATCCGTATTTTCTTATTAGCCCATCGATCTATCTCGAAGTGTCTTCCAATACTCCCAACTTAAAGGGGATACAATATACATATCACTTATGCCTTAAACCATGAACTTTAACTCATGGTGAATCACCCTCATCCCGACGATTAAATACTTTTCTACTTCTATTTTTATGAGTCTTTAGGGTTTCCTCATACCCAACTCCCTTATCATTCCTCAAGCTTTATTTCCTTTATATTCCTTTTCACTTCAGTTTCTTTTATTTTCGATTCTATTACAACCATTTCATGAACCAACACAACATAAGCATTGATTTCAAACATCACGTTGTTCTAGGATTCTTGTCCTCCAGATGAATCTTGACAACTTTTACAACTTAGATTCATAACTCATCATACTCGTCCGCCTTTGTTCTGGCTCTAAAGCTTTTACACTATATCTATAACCTTGGGAATTACTTTCCCAAAAACAATTGACTGAACTTTAATCAGTTTATTATAACCTCTGGCTCCGTGCCTTTCTTGGTCTTTCACCAGCGGGTGGCCTCTCTCTTAGGTAGGTAAGTGATAAAAAAAATCTTTTGCGCTTCGTCAATCATTTAGAATCTCAAATGATTCCTTGGAACTCTGAGAGCTTAGCGACTTAAAGGTCATGAAAGAATTTCCTACCGCATTGTTTCCTCAAGGTGGTGGTTGGGAATAAAAGTATAAGTTTTGTTTTAGGCAGGTCCATGGATTGCCCAATAGGAGTACCATCATTGTTCTTCCTATCTTGCTCGACTTCTGTTTTCTCAGTCTAAATATTTCTTCCTACTCCCCATAATTGGGGTCATCTTTTAATTTAAAATCCTCATTTTCCACTTCATTATATTCTGGGTTCCTTATATCTTAATTGCGACCTCCCTCATTATCACATTCAAGGTTTGCCCCTAATCTTATTCCTCGTGGGGGCATAATGCTTGGAAAATTTTTGAGAATCTCTAGATATTTGTCTTACTTACTTTGCTTAAGTCTTTCCCTCGTTCAGTCCTTACATGATTGCAAATTATGAATTCTCAAGTTCTATAAACTTCATGACACTCTTAAGTGTTGATAGTGCAATTAACAATATGAACTTATCACAAACAAACTGATCTGAACTGAAATTAACGAATATATACATAACCATTTGTTCGAGGGTACAATAACTAAACACATTAAAGAGAATTACATCATTAGATCTGATCGCTTCTATCCCAAAAGTACTACCATAGATAATCATCTAGTCATTAAAACTAACCATTCATTACTTAGGCTAATCCTCCAAAAGCGGTACTACATAAAACCCTTGTCTGATCGCTCTGGCTCTGCACACTACCATGGATCAAGAAATGCTGGCACGCACGACATCCCTAACCTGCTCCATCACAGAGGTGATGAGGTCTAAGATAGTCACAAGTAGAGCTGGATCAACCTGACCCTCAAGATGGCCTCTAGCTGTAATTCGGGTGGTAGCCTCAATCCTGTCCATGCTATAAGCTAATCCTGTCGGAAGTACCCCGCCCTCAATCCTTGGTGTAGTAAGTCAATCCAACAGATCACCCCTAACATTACGGGCCTCAGACAGGCCACCCAAAGTCATATGATAATCGGCGATAAGAGAAGCCTGAGTGGTAGCATCTAGCAGTCCATGGGGTGTAGGTGGTGCAGACCCAGGGGATCCAACTGGATAACCAAGCACGGTATCAGGTGATAATGGTGCAGGAGACAAAGGTGGCATTTCCTCAGTAGGTGTTGGGCTCTGCACAGGGGAGGGAACAGGAATTGGTGGAACCTCATGGATGTCTACAGGAACCTCTGGAAGAGGGTCTGATACTGGTATAATTGGTGTCGTGGAAGGCCCCACTACTACTGCCCTCATTATCCTCTGTGCCCTAGGTAACTTTTCATCCTTTAATGCCACCCTCGCAGCCATTCTAGCTCTGGTAGTCGCCCTGACTACAGTCATCAATTCCTCAGCGGTCCTCTCTTTATTCTCGTCAGGACCCTCCACGAGATCCTCCTCGGCAACAATCCCTTCTGGGATAACATCCTCAACTACAATATTCCCAATATAAATCTCATCTGGTCCCTCGTTAGGGTCTATCGGATTCACAATTTGATCTCCAACATGTAATAAAACATCCTCATGCTGATGCTCCTGAACCTCAGAGTTCGGTGCCCCGCTGCCCTATATGATCACGAACTATGTTACTATCATAATTTTTATAAGGGTTCCCGTAAGGGTTTTAACTGTCAGTGCTACTTTAAGTAGTCCGACTATGAACTTGGAAAGAGTTCTCATTATCTTTGTGAGTTTATTATTATATCGTCGCATCATCTCTTAGGTTTATAACGCTTGGCTCTGATACCATTTCTGTAACACCCCCAAATCCGGGGTCGAGGATCCGGGTTGTCAAGAGTTCCATTTCCCTTAATAATACTTAATCTTAATAATCAACCAACTACTGCGTACTGTGACCCCACAATATACACACACACCACAAGTTATAGTCTCAGAGATGAATACCCAAAAATAACACAAGTCATTTTATTCCACAATTATAAACCATTTCACCTTAAAAAGGGTTTCTGATTAATTTACATATTCCTTTCCATTATTACAATTCATAAATGTACATAAGTCTGGTACATCAAAAGTTGAAAGCCTAGCCTATTGGTAGTTCCTACCTCAGCTACAACGGCATCAACGCCTACAGGAAACTGCGGAACATTTCCTATCCGCTCACGAATTGGGAGCTTGGTCCTGATCATCTTGTCTATCTGTTGTTGTGTGATGAAAGAAGAAAGCAAGGGTGAGCAACAAGCCCACCAAAATAATATGTATAATGATTTACAATATGTGAGCATCCTCATAGTACTCATGAAAGTCTTGGTCAAAAAGGAATGAACCAAGTTTGATATCTTATCGCGACCAAGTCGCAAAATATTCAGTATATATGTATATATACTTTTCAAAATCTTGGAAGTCCTCTTCCATGCATAATATACACAGAGTTCCAGTTTATAACTGTATAAAAATATCGTTGCAAGGTGATCTCATATATCTAACCTTGTCTCAACATTTTTGTGAAAATCTTTGTCATGCATAAGATAATAATTAATCAGATAAAAGTTGAAAAGATGAAGTTACAAGATACTCCAATATACTTATATCTTTTCCGAATACTACTTGAACTACCACCGTTCAAGGTATAATCATTTTCAAAAGTTCATCACATAGATGAGACTAAAAGATAAGACTTGAATAGATTCAATCTTTGAAATATTATTGAATGAAATGAAGTGATGAGATACTTCATTAAGTCCCGATATATATATATATATCCATATATATCTCTCATACATTTCCTGAAAATCTCTGTCATGTAAAGTATGAACAGAGTTGCAATATCCAATGAATTTGGAAAGAAAAGAATTTTGGCATAAACCCGATATCTTGCTAATCAGGCAAATATATCAATAAGTAACCTTTTCTACTAGTAGATGGATGAATCCACCATCGGTCATCACCCTGGCCTCATTAGGACCTTGTGCTGGACCGCCACCCGGCCTCTTACGCGTTGATGGGCTACCACCCAGCCACTTACACTTTGATAGACCGTACCCCGGCCTGTCGCTTATGCCCACTCAATTAGATGGACTTACTTCCCGAACGTTGGGTAAGTAATCAATTCATTTATCAAAACAGCAACCTTGTTGCGAATATAAAATACACCACAGAGCCGGATCCCTCAGGTTTTGAGCGAGTATTTAAATCCCCTTCTAAAGGAGGATCTTAAATATAAAAAAATGAGTTTTGGGATCCGCCCTAACATTTAAAAATCATTTTGAAGACTCGAAAACATTTTTAAGAATGTTTGGAGTAATGCTGATTTAATAAAATAAATCAGTCCCAATATATTAAAAAATATCTGAATATTATTATTTAAATAATATTCCCATAAAGAATAATCTTTATAAAAATAATTGAAGTAGAAGTTTTAAAACTCATACTTGAAATGAATATTAAGAAATCAAAGATATACTTATACGAAAGTACGATCTTTATTTGAATAATCGAAAATAAGTTTGATTATCAAAACATTATTCTTTAATTAATTAACAAATATTATTTAGTAAATAAGCGGAGTCATAAGTCCTCGAATGAATATTCAAAATAATATTCATTAAATTGAATAAACAGACTCATAAGTCCTCGAATGAATATTCAAGATAATATTCCATAAATAAAATAAACCGAGTCATAAGTCCTCGAATGAATATTCAAAGTAATATTCATTAATAAAAATAAAGTTATCGAATAAACCTTATTCGATTAATAGTTTTGAAAACTATATATATATATAAATAATATAATATACTCGGGAACATCGACTCCCGGTTTTAGAAAATGTCCGCCTTTGGGTCCCCTATACTAAGGGTATACGCAATTACTGCTTATCTCTAGCATAGGTATTATGCAATTATAAGCATTGGAATCAACAATTAGATATCAATATTATGAAACAGGCATGCATATAAACCATATCAGCATGCTCCAATATATCGCAAGATTTTGCTAATAACAATCATGCATCTATCACAAGATAATGCATATACATATATACATCACAACAACTGTATAACGGGTAGAAAACTTTCCTGAGCGACTGGGGGTGGTGAAAGGCTTGGGACGAGTCTGGTAACCTATGAACAACATATAAGTTGGAATTAAACCAAAGTCGCTTAAGAATCTATACTTTAACCAATTAGACCCTAACGTTCGCTTTTGCGCTTAACGATTCACTTAAGTCGCTCGAGTACCCTCGGCTCCACCATTTTTAGTAAATTAACCATTAAGAATTTTAAGTCGATTCTTTAGCGAGTACCCTACCAACTGCCTAATACACTTTACATAATTGTTTCATACTCCAATTAGTCATTTAAGGGCCTTAACCAAGGTTTCAAAGTAAGGCGAGGGGTAATGGTTTGTTCGCGAAACGCCGTTATTTAAAACAGTCGTTTCTCCTAAACCGTACATCGGATTCAAGGGAACCACATATCAAAACGAAGCTCGTAACATGAACTATCTAAACATGGTAATAGTCAGTTCATGGCAGTGAGTGTTCGGGTGCAAAAGTTAAGCACAAAACAGTTTAAGGAAAATTGGGCATTACGACGACTATAACTTAGAAATTCCCAAATTTTTACCAAATCAATTCAACATCAAACCACCACCAATCAACACCATTCCACCATAATTCAACCACAATACAAGATCATTTAACTATAACTCAAGATCTCAACTTATTCATCTAAACCAAGTCAAAATGTGACCAAGCACATCAAATCCAACAAGTATCACTCCTAACTCCAAAATCAACAAAACCACTTACTAAACAAAGCTCTAAACATTAATACACACCCATTACACTAACCCATCATCTAAATATTATAAAATCCAAACCAACAAAACTTAAGACTAAGGGTTTGAGAAATTATACCTTCCTTGGAGAGTGGAGAATCACTTAGGAAGCCTTAAATAACCACTAACTATCTCTACTAAGCTTGGATCTTGAAGAAAACATAAGAAAACACAAAGTTAGTTTCTTGAAAATACTTTTCACTTGAAAACACTATTCACCAAGAATTTTAATGAATTGATTAGCTATGTTAAACATGGAATCTTGAGCTTAAACTTATGGCTCATCTAAGTTATGAATTATGGAAGCTAAATAAACAAACCTCTTGAATTATGATTAAGTGGAGCTTGGGTTTTGGCATATTCTTCCTTGCTTTTCTTCAAAATGCCGAGGCAAAAAGATGGGGGAAGAAGAAAATGTGTTTGTTTTGGTTGCTTTTGATTTTTGTGATTAATTGAATTGTTACCATGGTAAATTTTGTGTGGATATAATCAACCAACACTTCCTTCCCTTTTGGTCATGCTTATGTCATCCTCCTATGTCATCTTCCCACACTTGTCCTCTTCTTGTTGGTGTGATGACATCATCATCACTAACCTCTTTGATTAACTCATAATTACTTGGCTAATGACCGCTGATCTGTTATACGGTTCACTTAACTTTCATTCTCGTTTATCGTTTGAGGGATCATACCCGGGATCTTATTACTTGGGTTTCCTTAAGCTTTCTCAATACATTATATTCCTTTTATGATCCTCTCTTATACTCCTTGAATTTAAATCCTTTTTATCCTGTTAACTTATATTCAATTCTTTCGGCATCTGGTGGATTTTCGGGAAAAATCAAAGTGTTCGAATTTGGATTCTGACGATCTTTACATACACTTATATACCATATAGAGTACTAATAAAAACTCAGAATAACAATAAAAGAACCTCTACAAAGTGTGGCATGAAAAGTTTTCTTATTCAACATAATCAGCAAAATCACTATTCATAAGGGTTACAAAAAGTCCAAAATTTTTGGGGTTATTACAATCAGTGTGAATGAGATGAGCATGAACTATCTGAAAAGAGGACAGCCTTCCTGCATCAAATCTCCAAAGGCTGAAACAATTCTGAAACCAAGGATAGACTACTCAAAATCATCATTGAAGAACCCTTTGGATACTGTGTATGAGACACCTAAGCTTGATGAGAAGAAGCTTCTGTCAAGATCAATTGTTTTCTACAAAGATCCAGCTGATTCAGCTTCAAAAAGAAGAATTGCTAAAATTTTGAGAAATGGGAAAGAAATTTGTGTGGTGGCTGGACATCCTCAATTTGCTCAAGCAAAGAGAGAAGAAAAGGCTAGATTGAAGCAGGAAAAGAAGCAAGCTGCTCTGGATGCTAAAAAGTCTAAATAAAAGAAAGAGCAAATTGCTATCTTGGCCAAGCTACATGCTGTAAATTCATCACAACAAATTCCCTCTCAGCCATCTGAAGTTATTGAATCAAAGAAGCAAGTTGAACAACAGAAGAAATCTCCAAGAATCAAGGAATTGGCTAAAAGAACTAAAAGGAAACTGGACATGGTTGATAAGGAATTGGAGTCCACTCCAACCACAACTCTAGCATCAAAACCCTCTGTGGTATTTGAAGATATCAAAGTGGTGGATCCTTACAGGAACATCCATGGTGAACCTATAGTGCCTAAGGATGAACCAGTAGAATGGGAAAACATACCAATTCCAGACTTCTATTTGCCAGTCCTTAACAAGCCAAAGAGAACAAAGTCAAGAGCAGTCAAGAAAGTGAAGCTGTCACCTCTCAAATCCAAATCTCTAGTCAAAGCTCAATCTAAAGTTAGTAAGGGAGATTATATGTACTTGTGTGACATTAAAGAATTTTCTGATCTAAACCTCTATCTAGATGAACTAGATGAAGTGAGAGGAATTGATGCATACAGAAACCTACCTGAGAGGTTAGTGTTCAAGTACAAAGGAGGAAAGGAGATTCAGTGGCCACTTCACAGGATCCTTCAAGAAAGCCAAGTTGTACTGATTAAAGTTTATTCATCCTTCAAGAAGAACTTTTGGTTCAATATTACTGCAAGAAGATTGGTACTAAAGAAGATTGAAGAACTAAGGAGTGTTAGAGCCAAAGATGCACTCCCAAAGACTCTAATTATCCCCTACACAGGGAGAAGAGTGCATCTAAGGCCCTACTGGCTGATGGAGTTCATGGATGACAAAGGAGTGAGAAGATTTTTCAGATTAGAAGACCAATTGAGCATCTCTAGCAATGAGACACTTTTGGAAATGCAAGGAAAGCTAAATCTCTCAGAATCTAATGAACTGAAATTCCACAGGCAGCTCCAAAATCAGATTGAGGAAAACAATAGAATGCTTGGAAAGAGATCCAGACCTTCAAGGAACTAGATAAATCTGCTCAGGCTAGAGGAGCATCTTGAAAATGACTGTGAGCAAAAACTTTGTACATTTTGTTAATTGAAGCACTTTTCAGTAATATCTACTTCCTTTTAAAGTTGTATTGTTAAGATGTTTTGTTATCATCAAGTGCCTCTTAATTTATGGCTACAATTCCAGTAGACATAAATTGGGGGAGATTATTGTGTATATGTTGTGCATTTGATGATTACAAGAACAAAACATCTTAGTAGATTTTACTTAGTGAAATAATGTAGCACTCGACGGATAAAGTTTAAAGTCCCGACGGATGACTCAATATAGTCCCGACGGATGATGACTATTATCCGTCGAATGAGTAGCTTATGTAATAATAAGTCTGCAGCACATTTCTGCATACACATTGTTTAGAATCTGTAGTAGTACTTGAGTCATGTTGACTTTAGTTAGATATGCAGAATAGGTTGATTAATTGTACATAGATGATGTCTTGTAATTCTGCATAAGTGAAATGAAGTCTAGTACCTGATTGCTACCCGACAGATGAACAAACAATGAATTCAACGGATGATCAACAACCCGACGGATGATCAATAACTTGACGGATGATCAATAACCCGACGGATAAAGAATTCAAATATCTGTTGATAGTGACAACTCAGTCACATGCGTCGAGTGGATGCAAATGAAATGTGGTAACCTATTCAACTGGGTTTTCGAGAACAAAGAAGCATTGCCATTTCCTTGCTATTATGAAGATATTCAAAGATGCTGGAATAGAGTAATGAAGTAGCATTGTAATAGACTAGATAGTTTTGTTTTATTATCCTGTCTCATTACTTTGTAATCTTGGTGATATATAAACCAAGAAGTAGCAACTAAGGAACTATAAAAAAAAAATCTAAGAAACAAGCAGGGAAACATTTGTAAGCAGAATCCTTAGCATTTCTCTGTATTTTTAGTTGTTCAATTCTTGTAAGCAGTTGTGAGCATTTTGCACACAGGGTTCTCTCGATATATAATATATATCTCTGGTGGAATCATTCAAATCCACCAGAAAGTTTTTAAAGACTCTTGTTTTTAATTACTTGTATTTTGATTCACTTAAGTAACTATTCCGTATTATGCTAATCAATTCACACTTATTTATATATTCGAGTTAGAACATTTTTATTTCAAGAAAAAGTTTCAAGAATTCCATTCAACCCCCCTTCTGTAATTCTTGTCATATTTTTAAGGGACTAACAATTACAAAGTTCAATATTATCTAAGAAAGAAGAAATACATAAAACTTAGGCCTTGGAAGGCTCAGATTCTTTGGAACCACTATCTGAAGTCTCCTCGGACGTCTCTTCAGCCGGTCCCTCGGAAGTCTCCGCAGAGGTTCCCTCGGAACTATCCTCGGACGCTTTGGATGCCGCAATAGACGCTGGTTTAGGATATGCTGGTTTTGGAGGCTCTTCTACCCTGGCCTTCTTTATAACGGGCTCGGTCTCCTCCTCAGAAGAAGATTCCTCCTCTTCAGAGCTGGATTCAAACTCCTTCCTTTTTTGGCCTTGGCCCTGACTCCCCGATGGGTCGTCTTTAATCAGATCAGCAAGCTTATCTGCAACGCCCCCAAGTGCTGGGACTTTCACAGGGCAGGGGAAGAAGATTGTTCAAGAACCTCAGGAAATTCTTCCTGGATAGCCTCCACAGCAGCGTCCCAGCCTTCCTTGTAGCTGACTGGATGTAGGAGGGTATCATGCTCCACCATTAAATCCTTGAATTCCTGAGTATCCATCCAGCTGTCAAAGGCTTTGTCCTTTTGAGCCTTGAGGATAACATTCTCAGCCCGGGCCGTTTCCAGTTCAGAAGTTGACGAGGCGAGTTGGGCTTGAAGAGCCTCTATCCTCTGGTTGGCCTCCTCCAGCTTCTTGTTTGCATCCTCTAGGACAATTTTCCAAGCCTTGGCTTGGTGAATTGCCCCTTGAAAATGGATATTCGCCTACAAGATACAAAGCAAAAGTGAGAAACAAGAAAAATTACGACAAAAAGCTATGAATCCCAAAAGAAAAAGACGTACCGTCGCCAAAGCCTGAGCTCCTAAAAGCTCATTAGCCTCCAAGTCCTGTTGAAGGACAAGATCATAATAGTCAACCGGGGAAATGAAATGCATAGACCATTCCTTGGCAAGCGCCGTGTTGCCAACAATCGAATCCATTCCCCGGATTCCCCAAGCGGGTTGGAAGAAAGCCCCTGGTTTTTGTTTAGTACGTAAAGGTTGGCTGGGGCCTTCCTCGCCTGGTTCCTTCGCCTGAAGTAGGAACTCCGGGAAATGATACCCGAGGCGCGGGTCTTTGAAGACCTTCCCAGCATATTTAATCCTGGTTGTCTCCAGGTTTTTAGGCTTTGTAGCCTCCTCAATCTTCTCAGCCACTGCAACAAATAAGATAAGTGAGTTGAGAAAGTAACAAAGTAAAAGATGGAAGAAACGAAGACAACTAGAGAAGGAAGGAAACATACTCTTTTTAGGAACGGGAGAAAGACCACGTTCTACAAGAACGGTCTCCCTGATGAGATCCCAAGAGTGGGAAGTCCCATTATCTTGAGTAAGGAGGTTGAAAGCTCTGGTCTCTTCCTCAGACAAAACTATATCGTTAGGGCTTCCATCTACAGCTAGCCCAAAAGACGAACGAAATAGGGTGCCCCAATCGGCATCCTCCCAAAGGACGTACATAAAATCTTTCTTCCACCCCAAATTATTGTCAGGGATGGACTTCCCATTCACTATGTGGGGAACGGTTGGGCGCTGGTTCAAAGAAACCCACCCCGGATTCTTGTTGGGACTGTTCTTGAACTGAAAAATCTTTCTAAAAATGGCAACCGAAGTAGGGACGTTGTGCTTGGCGCATTGCGACAAGTAGCACAGAATCAACCTCCAAGAGTTTGGAGGGAGTTAGCAAGGGTTGATGCCCACATCAGCTAGCAAAACAGGGATAAATGGGTGAAAGGGGAGTCTAATACTTGCCCTTAGAGTGTCCCTGTAGACGCATAGTGCGTCCTTCCTCCATTGACAGGCCCTGTCGGCCGGACCCGCAAGAACTAGCTTGAAAGGTTCCTTGATTTTGAAATAAGCACTCAACTTGTCCAGCTCCTTTGGATCCCGCAAGACACTGATATGGTCGTGCGCATCTAAATGCGCATCAGACGGGTACTCATCCCCTCGGGCGTTGATCATATCAATCAAGGAAGTGTACCTTGATCGAATGGGGAATTCATTGGACTTTCTGGCTGGCCACGTTCATCTTGGCCAAACGAGTCATTTTCTTATCAGCCATCTGAAAAAAGGGCACATAAGAAGACAATTTTAAACGCAAACTATGCAAAAACAAGCACAAGAAGAAAAAAGGGAAAAGTGTTTACCTGAAGTAATGCTGCTAAAAGTGGCTAGCTTGCTAAATGGAGGCTTTGGGGCTCAAAAAACTCCGACCTACAGTTATTTCTCTGAGATCCTTAACAGAAGAAAAGAGAAGGAGAATTTAGAAATGAGAAAGTAAGGAGCAATAGACTCTACTCACTCCTTTATATAGGAGAAAAAGTGAAGTTGAAGGGACAAAAATCCCAGTAAGATTAAAGGCCCAAAGAAGAAAGCCCAGAAATGGAAATAAATAAAAAATTCCCGAGAATTCTAGAGAATTCTAAAGAAGGTGTTTAAACATATTAAAGTCCAGTTATAATATGGAAGAGGCCCAATAGAAGGCCCACATCCAATTAGGATTTGGAAAAATAGAGGCCCAAATCCAATTAGGATTTAGAAGAATATAGGCCCAAGTCAAGGCCCAAATCAAAGCCTAAACCCAATTAGGATTTGGAAAAAGAGAAGGCCCAAACAAGGCCCAATCCAAATTGAATTAGGAAGAAGGCCAATAAAGACCAGGGTTGAGGTCGAATTTGAGGTCGTGAATTCTAGTCGAATTCTTTCGAACAGGTGCCCAAAAATTATGGCTAAAAAAGACCCAGGATTGAGGTCGAATTTGAGGTCGTGAATTCTATTCGAATTCTTTCAAACAGACACCCGAACATTACGGTTAAAAAAGACCAGGATTGAGGTCGAAGTCCAGACCAGGATTGAGGTCGAAGTCCAGGTAAATAAGACCAGGATTGAGGTTGAATTCCTGAATCAAGCACAATATTTTTCGAGAACAAGGCCAAAAATTTCGATCAAAATCCAGGACGAGGGTCCGACTAGGATCCTGGTCGAAATCCAGGTCGTAAATCCTAGTCGAAACCTTACGACCAGGAAACAAATAAGCACATAAATTTTGACTAAAATCTAGGTCGAGGGTTCGACTAGGATCCTGGTCGAAATCCAGGTCGTAAATCCTAGTCGAAACCTTACGACCAGGAAACAAAGAAGGACATAGACTTCGACCAAAATCCAGGTCGAATGTTCGATTAGGATCCTGGTCGAAATCCAGGTCGTGGATCCTAGTCGAAATCCTTCGACCAGGATTGAAATGCTACCCCAAAATTTGACTAGGATTCAGGTCGAAATTTCGACTAGGATCCTCGTCGAAAAAGGGCTGAAAATTTAAAAATATTTGTGAAAAATTGTAGAAAATTTGGAAAAATCTCGGAAATAAAGGGAAAATTCCTGAAAAATACCAGAAAATTCCTAAAAATAGGGAAAGGTAAGAAAATAAAAGGAAGTTTTTAAACGACCCTGAAGCCGCGTACAAGGCAAATCGTTGTAAACGTGTAGGTCCCTCCACACTTTGCGCAAAACGATACCCTGTAAGGGAATTAATGAACTTAACTTTTACGAAATCTTATACGGTTTTCCAAAATTTGGGGGGCAAATGATAGGGATAAATAAATCCTGATTGTGTAATTAAATATTACATTAATTATACATGATTTGGGCTACTAGGCCCAATAAGAAGATGTATGACATTCAGACCAAAAAGGTTAACACATTGATCAGGCCTGATGGATCAGATCAGGCCTGATGGAACAAAGAAGGCCCAAAAACCCTGAATATTAATTAATTTCGTAATTAATTAATAAGGGAAAAATCAGCTATTGAGAAGAGTCCCAATAAGGACATAAATCCTTGCAGATTAGCCTCTAAAGGACCTAGAAGGATAAGGAATCAGTTTCCTACTATTTTGGACTCCAAAGTCCATTCTAATTCTGAGACTTGGCTACCAAGTCTCCTATACCAAGTCCAATTCAAAGACCACCAACATCTATATAAGGGGTCTCACCCCACAAATCAGAACTACGTTTTTTGACTTGATCATTGGCAATCAGCAAGGTACGTAGGCATCTTGTTAAGGCAGATTGAGTCACGAAACACAAGAGCAGTCAAATCGAGCCTCGAAGCTCACGTTCCTTAGTATAAATACAGCAGTCATATACCTTAGTTTTTAATCCATAACACAAGTAATCGTGCAATACATACACACACATATCTCATTTTTGTATATATACTTTTCTTTTAGAGTTTTCAATAAAACGTTAGTCTCGAATAACTAAATAAAAATATTTATTTAAGAGAAATTTTTAACGGTTACATCCGTTGATAAGAGCTCTTGGAATTAATCAGCATGGTATACCCGGCGTCCCGAAAAATCATTAATCCATTAAGCAAGAGTTAAATTAATTTAGAGGATAATAGAAAGCTATGGTATCAAATAAAAGTGTGTTGAATAACGGTATGTTGGATAAAGATGACAAAATAATCAAACCCGACGGACGCCCTCCCAAAATTTTGGAAGTCATCAACATTTTATACAGGATATTATAAATTCATTTACAGGATATTAAATATTTTTTTATCGTAGGTAACCCGCAGCCGCTACCCTTCGGGTGTGCACTGGGTAAACCCTACGGGTTCACGCAATAGCCTACAAACCACGTGAACCAAGGTAAACCGTATTTAAGCGACAGGCTCTGACTCAGGAGGCATAATCATAAATTCTCCTCCCGTGGGACTCGAACCTGTGACCAAGAGGATAGTTATCCCCTCTTTAACCAGCTGAGCCAACCCTTGCGGGTAGGATAAATAAATAAGGGTATTATAAATTTGATAGTATCAAATAAGGGTATTTTGAGTAACATTGTGTTGGATAGAGATTGTAACACAATCTAACCCGACAGAATACCCGATCTGAAACCCAAAATTTTGAATTTACTGAACCCGATTTTTTTGGATATGGACTTAGATATGGATTTATATATGGATCTTATTTTTAAACCCGAATTGTTTTGTATTTTGATTTTAGGTATACTAATCCTAAACCTAGAACTTTAGATTGATAAAACCCGATTTTTTGAATTTTGATTTAGATACGGATTAAACAATTTATTGTTTAATTGTTGGAATATGTATATTTATATTATTGTTAAAAATTAATTCACAACAAAAATCAATGAAATCAAATTATTATATAAATTAAACGGGTGAAAGATGAACAAAGCATCTGATAATGATAAATCTAGACTCTAGTTAATACATAATTGAGTATATTTAAGTTAGATTGATTGTAAAATATTAGATATACGTATAAAAACAACTGATGATGTGGTGAAGTTTAAGGTGCCACTTTAAAATTCATCATCCCTAGTATTGTAGGTCACGTATTCGACCCTATATTTTATTTATTACATAATTTTGAGTTTTGGATTTCAGTATTGTTCATATTCAATCCAAAAAGTCGTGTTTCAGGTACCCAAATCCGTACTAAAATTCATTTGATCGAGTTCGGGTTTTTATTTTTGGGTACTTTTCGAGTTCTGGTACGGAAGAAAATTCGAGTTTGGGTAATTAAACCCAAAATTTTAGGTATAACATTTACATTATTTAACTAATTTGTTACCTGAAATATTTAGAACATGTTTTAATAAAGATTATTCAGTATATTCATATTTAATAAAAAAAACCTGATTTGGATACCCGAATTTGAATTGAAGTTTGTCTGATCGGGTTCAAAAATTCATTTTCAGGTTTTGTCGGGTTCGGTTATGGATTAAAAATTCAGGTTCGGGTGTAGATTATAACATTACCGACCTGATTGTCATCCTAATGTTGAATTATGAGGGGAAAAAAGAAAAATTGAAACTTGAAAGATGAGTATTGTAAAAATCATATTAGTTGATATATCCCGAGAATAAAAATGACATGCGATGTCGAATTTCGTGTTCAGTGAGTATGTTGGACTGTGTTCTTAGACAGAGAATTTGCACTAAGTAATGCATAATATATTTTATTCTTTTTTAAACCATCGCATGTTAATTTTTTTTTATATTAGAATTAAAATGGTTTAATATTAAGTATGCTTGTATGTATATGTATACAATAACATATAATCTTATTAAATAAAAGTAAAACTTGAATTAAATACTTTTTCAATATTTTTTATGATAATGACTTGATCGCATGGGTTAATAGTTCATTCTTTAACTTGTGATAATAACTCATCAAGGCGATAATATTCTTATTGTTGCATCCAAAATATTTCCATTTTATTGATCATCTCTTAAATTTCTTGACTTATGACATATCTTTTAAGTTTATGTATTTAAGATACATAATAAATATTTTAGTTAAATTTTAGAAATATAAATTTATATGTTAATCTTTACTAAAAAATTAACTCATAATGATAATTTTTTTTCATTCAAATGATTATAGTGTGCAGAGGTTTTATTGTAATTAATTTTAATTAGGTTTAACTTAAGTATGTAGTTGGTTATTAAGAAATGTAGACCGATATTAATTTATAACTTCAAAAAAATGAGAAAATTAAAATTTACTGAAAAATGATATAAAAAATACCTTTAATGATTGGTACGTGCATAAATAAGAAATGGATGATAGAGAGAATAAATGGATGTGAATAATTAAGAAGTGATAAAATAGATATAGGAAATGAAGAAGAGAGAGAATAAGTGGAGGATAATTAAAAATGAAGAAGAGAGAGAATAGGTGGAGGGTAATATAATAATTGGAGAAGAGAGAGAATAAGTGGAGTGATGAAGAGGAAAAATAAATGTGTAAATGACATTAATGACCTTTATCATAATAAAAATTAACCATGGTAAGACTTAACTAAGGGTATGGTTGATAATTTGGAGGGATGGATTACTTCAGGAATTATATATATATTAATGTAAATAGTATAAATTGCCACAAAATTAATTATAAAGGGAGTCATTTTAAAAATATACATTTGATTAATAGTACAAAAAAGTGTAGAAAAAATATCAAGGGGCTGACATCTGAGAGCAAGTCCAAGAACTCCCTTATATGAGCTCTTAAATTCAATTATAAGGATTTTGACAAAAAATGGTGCTCCAACAGTGTCTTAGTGCTTTCTTAAATCACCAAGACATGACATTCATTCTTTATCTTTAAAAAACTTCTAGTACTCCCTTAGAGCAAGTCCAAGAGTGTCCTAAGAGATGTCTTAAAAATATTATAAAATATGATGTACTAGTAATTTAGGACAATATTCTCATGTATGCACTCCAACAACAATGTCTTATAGTTGTGTCTTATCATTAAAATAATATTATATTTGAATTATATTTGGAGTGAATGGAAAAGATGAGAGAGAATATATGTGTAAAAAAAGATGAAGCAAATTTTTTATTGAAAAAATTGAAATAAGACATCCCTACTAGAGCCTTAAAAATGAGGCATTTGATGGATGTCCAAATGTTTTAAGGCACCACTAGGACATTGTTGGAGTATCTGATTAATCAAAATGTCTCAAATTATAGTTTAGGACAACAATTTAAGGCACTGTTGGTTGCTCTTATAACACTTTTAGTAATAAAAAATTAATCTCTCTTTCTTATTTTTACTTTTTTCTCTCTCTTTCTTCCACTTTTTGTCTATATATTTTCAAATTTATTAATATAATATAAATAAGGAATGAAGATAAGAATAATTGTTGGAGTTCAATTTTAAAATCATGTGTTAAATCACTAAAAGCTAATATTTTATAATAATAACCAACTAGAACACTGTTGGACTTGCTCTTACCCTTATTGTTGGACTTCCTCTTACCCTTATCAGTATCAGCCTCCAACTAAAGTTCAGACGACTTTTAATCAAAACACCAGACATTTATCCATTATTTAACTAATTGGTCGGCGTGTGAGATTGGGAAAAGTTCAGAAAATTATTGGTGTTGAACTTTGAGAAGCTTACTGAGGTTTGTACGTAATTCAACAATATTATTCCACTAACATATCTTAGTATCACCTTAGTGACCGAAAAAGGTTTAACTTGCATTATTGGCTCTTCACGTTTTGTATGGAAAACACAAGTTTAGAAATCCCACCAAAGTTCTACAAAATGCTCGCATTTCTTATGGTAACTCTTTATTTTACTATTGGCCTCTGTTTATATTATAGCTTCGTGGACGCGGATTTTCTTAATATTACATGATTTTTTAATTAATGAAATCAAACTTTTAATATTAGTTTATTCATTTGAATTAAAATAATATGCATTTTAGTTAAAAGAATTAATTGAACAGTTATTGATTATAATATTATTATTTTATTTTATTAAATAGAATTGCTCATTTTATATTTTTGAAAAGAAGAGAGATTGTTAATTTTGTAAAATAAGGGAGCTTTGTTCGAAAAAAATTGAAAATCTAATGTGTTTTAGGGGAAAATAATAATTAGTAAGTTATTATTAAATATATATTTTTATTCTATTTTATTATATAAACTTATCCGTGATATTTTTAGAAAATAAGGTGTTTTGATATAAATAGAAAATGTAATATGTTTTAGTTAAAAAATTATTTTTAGTTTAAAAGGTTAATTGATTAATTATTAGTAACACTAATATCATTAAAATGTGACCGAAAAATCAAAAGGCAAAAGTTTTAATGTTTCAGTTTTATGTAATAGTGTACATTAAATACACTAGTTTTTAATCTGTGCGATATACAGATTGTTTTTAATAATATATAATTATTTGAATTTAATTTGAAGTGAAATATTTAAGAAATAATTTTTTTAAAAAAAATGATATATGTGATTTGATAATAATTATAAATAAATACACGCGTGTGTATAAGTGATATTTTCATAATAAATGCTATTTAAAATATATAAATGATCGTAAATATATACAAATACGGGTATAAGTTAGTTACAATTTGAAATAAGTGGTATTTAAAAAACTATTAATGATTTAAATATATAATTTTATTGATATTTATAGGCTGTTTATAAAAGATAATTATGTTTTAATTAAAAGGTAATTTTAAAGTAAAATTAATAGTATCCAAATTATTTTACTTTGATTGTAATCTTGTTTTAGTCTCGATCAATTATATACCTTTTTCTATTAGCCTAAGGCTCGTTTAAATGACTAAAATTCAACTAATTATATTCAGATTTATTTTAGTTTAATTTGTTTAAACCTGGACCAATGATAAAAAATAATGTATATTGACCCGCATAAAAATACATATTATGAAGTTTTAGCTGATGTAATTATTTTGGGATTTTAATTTTTTTATCCTGGATATGTTGTATAAATTTTGTTAGATAAAAAGATTAATATATGTTTTGTTTTAGTCGGAACTAAAAAACGATTTTGTATTTTCTTTTATTAAAATGGTATGGATACAATAGAAATTCAAAAATGCATGTAATTATATAAACCAAATCATCGTATAAATATATCGACTAACAAATTTTTAACATTTCGGTTAAGAGCGGATTTTGTTATCTATTTTTAAGCCTACATCCTATCTAACAACCAATTAGGTAGGCTTTAATTTTATTTTAATTCATATTAATATTATAAGAATTATATTTAGTTCAATTTTTAATTTTGATTTTGGCGCATATCAATACCCTAAATTATTTTGTTTTAGGCTCATGCATGTTATATTAGCCGCATACAACTACTTATATTCAATTTGTTTTCACTTTTATTTTATTCGAGTGACGCCCTCCAAATTCGGGGTCTAGATTTGGGGGTCACTAACTGATAAACTATGAAATAATATACATAGCGGAATTAAAATACTAAATATGACCCCTGCATGCTTAAGGATCGAGCACATGTTATAATATGAAATAGATATTAACACAAACCATTAGTTATTACAACTACAAACCTGATTAGGGTAACCTCTACATGAAGTTATGCTAATCCTCAAAAGTCTAAAAAGCTTTACAAACCATTTTATTTCTATTATTACACTACACACTAATTTACAAACTACAACAACTCCCAAATCCTACCTGCTGCTGCTGAGGCACCTGAAACCTAAAGATCTGAGGATGCACCAGAGGCACCCTCTTCCTAGTAGTATGCAACAAACGAGGAATCTCAAACCCTCTCTGAAAGATCAGGACAATAAAATGAGTATGAGCTATGAAATGCTCAGCAAGCAGTATAAATATATGCTCGAAAAGATAACAACAGTATCATGCTGATAAAGAAAGAACAACAGATAATGAATGATATCCGATTAATAACTGAAGCTAACAATAAGCTTTAAAAACAGTAAGCAATAAGTTTTAGATTAGGAATCACAATATTTCGGTGGATTCCTTATCACATGCTGATCAGCCACTGTGATAGAGCTGGATCATAATTCATAAAATTTAGATCCCAAATACAAGTACTCAAACAAAAACTACATACCGGTCATAACCGATATGTACTTTAACAAAAATGCACATTGTGGCCAAAGGACAAAATTGTATTAACATATTTCAGTTAGCACAATGCCCTAATGCGGGACCGTCTGCCCGGGCCACTTGCGCATCTTCCAATCAAAATCATTTTCCGTCATAAAGGAATCGAATCAATCGATATCCTAACAAAATCTACTCCCCATTTCACATGGTCCGGAGTAATCTCAACAACTGATGGCGAAATAACTAGAATAATTAGTTATTCGTTAAATATCAATATCAAGTTCCACTGTATAGAGTGAAATGGGATTACATAATGATTCACTATGTATCCGGAATGAAATTAACCTTCTAGTAGAAAGATTACCAGAATTATGTATCTCAAATAATCTACGAGTATTTGAAAGTACTGCATCAAAAGGATTGACCTAATAGCAATATCAATCTCAAATATATAATAATTATCTATTCTGAAATTGGAATAGGACAGGGTACTTGCCTGGTATTCAAAGACTGACCTTAACTTTTATAACACTGTCAGCCCTCCTGGACTTGATTCTATAAATCAAACACACTTATTTAATAATCCATACAAACTTGGATTATGCCTATACGTCTCAGCGTCTACCCGGTCGTTTATTTAATCAGGGCATTGAAAGCTATAAACAGACCACATGCATATAGCACGTAATCATGTTATTCGCTTAACATATAAGTTAGATCGTTAAAAGATAGGTCTCGATGTTTTTAAAACTGAAATCGGGTCAAAATAGGGGTTTTCCGATAAGTATTCGACTCAGAATGACTCGTAAAATAAATAAACCTTTGATATGAAAGGATTTGGGTCTCGAAAGTATTTTTAATCGAAGCGGATTATTTTTCTGAGTCTATACGCGTTCGTTTCGTATTAAACGGATGAACGGTCTATCTATTAGGATTAAAATAAGATTAAATCAATTAATTATAATTATTAATTGATTTTTAAATACCCAAATATATTTTTAAAAGCTTAAAATAACTTTTAGGAATTATTTGGCTTAATTATAAAAAATTTATCATTTAATTATTTATAAATAAAATCAATTTACTAGACAAATTAATCAATTAATTAGAACCTAAATAATTAATTAAAAAAATTTATAGATGATTAAAAAAAATCTGGATTTTTGAAATAAATAAAATAAAATAATTTTTTGGGAATTTAAAATAATTCAGTTAATTATTAAATAATTAACTAAATTATTTTTGAAAATTAAAATAATTTTTAGAATTTGAAAATAGAATTTTGGTTTAAACTTTAAAATAAAATATGTAAAAACAGATTTTGGGCTGGGGGGTCTTCTTCTCCGGGGGATCAAACGACAGCTTCTAGGGGCGGGACTTCGTCGGTTTCACGAAGAATACGGCCGACGGTTCGCCAGTTTCTGGAATTTACAGATTCCGGCCGAACTTCCGGCCGTCTCCGGCGAGTCCAATAACCACCAAAATAACATCGTTTCGAGTGGATTTTGCCCCCAAACACTTCCTGTAATTCCATGAACTCAAATCAACCATCACCACCTTCATTCAATCTTAGGAATTCGTTTCTCGGCCAAAAATAAACCAAAATCCGGCGATCATGAATCAAAAACCCAACTCAAAACTGAACCAAAATTCATGATTTTATTACCAAAATAACCCTTACAACAAGTACAATCTATTCCAAGTCTCAAAAACAATCAAGAACATCAATTAAATCAAAGAAATCGATTCATAAATTTTAAAAAAAAATCAACACTCGTTTTTAACAATTACTGTACCAAATTTAACACTCTATATATGAAAATCATCCTTAGAATACATACAATCATAATCAGTAATCAAAAACATCAAACAATCACTCAAAATTCAAAAATATGAAATCAATGAATATCCAACCTTAATCGAAGATTTTGGTATGGTTATGATCGTATCGACATGTGTTTTGGAAAGATACCAAGAACACAATCAACGGCTGGTTAGTTTGACCAGAAAGCTTGAATTTGTAAATTCGGTTTTTCGAAAACTAAAAACTAAAATAAAATACAGAGAATTTGTGATATATATATATATGTTTGCAGGATAAGAATGACTGAGTAATAGATAATTACGAGGCTTATTTATATTTGCACGAACGGTCCCGATAAATCATAAATCGGTACCCGTTTCTCGTTTAATTTAAATTATAAGCCCGAAAGTTAATAATTTACGGAAAAAACTGTAAAATGATAGTTTCTAGATAAATATAATATTTATATCAAAATTCTCATAAAATTACGTACATTTTAAAAATACGAAAACACGGGATGTCAGCAGAGTTCTTGATTTTATAGAAATAGATGTATGGATTTTTGTGGGCTTTTACGTACCGGTCGGGGTCTGTTTTATTACTTTTGAGAAACCAAAATACTTTTTAAAATTAATATAAAGCTCGAAAATAATTATAAAATACACATATAATCATAAAACAATTTTTAACACGTAACACAGAAGAAACGTAATCTGACACGCGTCCAGAATGCGGCTCGATTCATATAATTGTACTTTAAATACTAAATAAATAATTCAAAAATACCATGGTCCTCGCAGGACTAATTTAATTCCTATTGCACAATAAATCATGGCAATTCATTTTAATTTTAAATAAACAGAGGATATTTATCATATATATCACAAAATATGTACATAAATTTCCCCGTTATTATATCCTTCCCCCCTTAACAGGATTCTGTCCTCAGAATCTATTTATGGAAAACAGATAAGAATACTTAGACAACATTTCACTTTCTAACTCCCAGGTTGACTCCTCGACCTTGGGATTCCTCGACAAAACTCGTACTAAAGCTATAGAGTTATTTCTAAGCACTTTCTCTTGCCGGTCTAGAATATGTACCTGTGGCGCCCCAAAATCCGGGGTCAGGGTTCTCGGAGGCCACGCCATCTCAATCACTATAACCCACGTACCTCGCATCACAATATATAAATACTCACACTTTAAGACCCCACACTTATCGGACACACACACTTACAGGTTATTGTCTTGGAAATGAACCATTCATTACTAGAGTAGATCAACCATAAAGTGATAATTATTACAACCCAAAAGTAATGAAGTATTAACAGGGAATATCCTTTAAGTAAGGCTAGTCTGTTGGCCAAATATACGTTTCTTATTTATTACCTTACATAAGTCATACTTATAAATAAGCCGAACTAAAAACAACTGAAAACCAATCCAGCTTATTCGGACTACCTGTGGTACAGCACCAAACAACCTACGGAACAACTGGCCATTTCCTACCTGTTTCTTGGCTGTGGTTCTTATGGTAGGCATCTTGATTCACTATTGTGTTGTGTCAATTTAAGAAAATAAGTGCGAGCTATAATGCCCAGCATAAAAATGTATAGTATGAAAATGACTATATGATAACTCACGTAAAACATCATATATGGTAATTATGTTTTATTCGAAAATAGTTTTCCTTGGTGATACACACCTTCTTATGAAAACAATTCTTTAGTGGATTTTATTATCCTGCGAATACCTTAATAGTAAACCCAGCACCTAGGCTTGGGTTACGGTATTGCATCACAATTCCAATTGGAAGAATAGGACATTCACCGGAGCCACCGCATACGATGATCAGTCATACTACGGAAATAGTAACATTTTCTACATGTAGATGGACGATTCCCTTTTATTATATATTATCACCCTGGCCGCATTTGGGCCTTTTATGTGTCTGTCCCTCTCAGGTACACACTTCGTGTCTATCCCTCTCAAGAAACGGTTTTGCGTCCATCCCTCTCAGGTATGCATACTCCACATGTTCATCAGTATATAAGATACCTTCTCATATGGTGGTAAATTGGTAGTCTCCCCAGTCCACGAAGTACTGGAGTCTACCCCACCTTGTCCTTGTAAGAATCTCATCATCAATCTGGACCTTATATTGTTCGTCAAGCATATTGCTTGTTGATAGGTACACTTTGATTTGTACGTATTTATATGTACTTCCGAGAATTTTCGGAGGAAGTACTAGAGATGTGAGTTGACCGTTGTCAACATATTTGTTATATAAGGGGGAGTTCCTTTTGAAACTATAATCCAAATATTTAAAATAAGTCGAGATAATATTCTCCGATGATCTGAAATTATTCGAATGATTTTCCGAAAATCAGAAAGTATTTTGAATCAGGTTCTATGATTTTTAAATCATAATTAAACCATTAAATAACTAATGCTTAATAATCAAATATTAATCATTGAATAATTAAACCTCGAATAATTATACTTTTTAAAGAATATTTGAAATAATATTCCTCAACTAATTTATGTTTAAGTAATTTAATAATCTTTTATATTTAAACGAGTCTAAAATAAATATTCATTGGAGAATACTTCTCCCATAATAAATGAATAGTAAATAGATATTTATTATTCGAATGATAAAGTATAGTTGAGGAAATATGATCTTTAGAAATCGTTTTAATAAAACTTCGAGGTGTTTAGTATTTTGTAAGTGGACGTTGAGTCCTTTTAAACCATAATACTATGGACTTTTAATCGTCTAATAATATCACTGGAATGATCACCGATTTTTTATCTTGAAATCCCGACCGACTCACGGTTTTATACTTATATGTCACACTTAAAGCGGAATTAAACATTCTACGATACTTACTTATCGTACAACATCGCTATATTATGCGAAAAGTTCAATTACTACGTATCATGGCAAGCATGGTATTTATGCAATGATAATAAAACAATCCTTTCACAATACAACAGTAAATGAAGTTGGGTTCGTAAACTTGCCTGGGTATCTCGAGGTGGAGGATGCTCTAGGTTCCGCTCGGAAATCTATAATCATAAACACAATTCGTTTCGTTAGGTCCCGTTCTAATTTACGGCTACCCGAACTCATACGCTAATTACTATGCACCCTCTCAACTTATATTACCCTTATTATTACTTTAAGTCCTTATTCACATCATGGTCGCTTCCTTTTTCAAAGTATCTTAAGTTCATTTTCATTTTTGTCATCGGCTCCGTTTATGGATTCTACGGTTTCTAATCGCGCGGTCTCGGCTCCGATATTTTTATAAAATTGAAATTTATTAATTTCACTTGAAATTTTTATGGCAGTTAGAAAACTCAATATAATACTCTCTGTAAACATTTCATGATTTATGAACATTATTAAGTCTATCCTTTATATTTTCAGAATTCGTAATTCGTAGCAGTTTTTGTCGCGTAAATCACTTTAAGTAAAACGGCCATAACTTTTGATCCGTAAATCGTAATCAAGCGATTCAAGTGCCTACACGATCCTTATGACATTGTCTATCATAATAAAGGGTTATTTTTCAAGAAACTACAGTTAAATCTTCGGGACTTTCTGCAGAACTTAAAGTTATGTTTTGTTCGTTTTAACGAGATTACGGTTGCGATCGGAGTTTCGTTTATGCCTTAAATCTTTATACTACCACCAATAATCAACATATCATCATCACCACACTAAATCCTCTCAAGAATATCATGTTTTTGAGGCAACAACTGTAATAACCCCAATTTTTGGAAATTTTTGAAACCCTTATGAATAGTGTTTTTGCTGAATGAGAAAACTTTTCATGCCACACTATGTAGGGGTTCTGATATGAATATTCTGAGATTTTATTAGTACTTTATATGGGATATAAGTGTATGTAAAGATTGTCAGAATCCAAATCCGAACACTTTGATTTTCCCGGAAATCCCATAGATACGGAGAGAATTGAGTATAAGGTAACAGGATAAAAAGGATTATAATAGAGGATCATAAAAAGGAATATAATGTATTGAGAAAGGTTAAGGGAACCTAAGTAATAAGATCCCGGGTATGATCCTTCAAACGATAAACGAGAACGAAAGTTAAGCGAACCGTATAGCAGATCAGCGGTCATTAGGCAAACAATTAGGAAGTTAATCAAAGGGATTAGAGAGGATGATGTCACCCAACCAATGAGAAGGGGACAAGGAGGGGAGGATGACATCATGAGGATGACACAAGCATGACATGGGAAGGAAGGAGGTGTGGTTGAATGAGAACCACACAAATTCAAGGGCAACAAGGTAATTGACTAAATCAAACACAAAAACAAAGCAACCAAGCCAAGTAAAATCATTTTCATCAAAATCAAAAAGAACCAAGGCTTGTTCTTGAAGAAGCTCTCGGCTTTTTACTATTCAAAAGAGCAAGAAATTCAAAATCAAAGATCCAAGCTTCCTAAATTGGTGAGTTAATTCCCTAATCATCTTCATGCTTAGTTAGGGCTATATCATGAGTTTAAGCCATCAATTCCTTCTCCATCTTCTTCATTTAATCAAAGAAGAAGACTATGAATAGTGTTTTCAAGTTTTTAAATTGAAGTTTTTCTTGTTTTCCTTGAAGATCCAAGCATTCCTAAGACTTCTCAAAGCTTCTTAAGGCTTCCTAGCTCCTCCCACCACTTCAAGGAAGGTATATCATCTCCAAACCCTAGATTCCTATGTATTATAAGATGATTTTGATTAGTAGGATGATATTGTAGCTTGATATTGGTGATTTAGAGTTTGGGATTGAATTGGTATTGAAATGGAATGGTAAATGTTGTTGTTTTGTTTAAAAGAACTTAAGTATGGTTAAAGGTAAGCTTAGGCATAAGTATGAATGTTAAAATTGAATTGGTTGGGGTTGTTATGATGTGATAAGGATGGATGTTGGTTGTATGTTGGATTTGAGGTTGAATTTGGGTTGGTTTTGAATGGTTTAAAATTGGGAAATCGCGTAAACATAGCCGTTGTAACGTCCGATTTTCTTTAGACTGTTTTTGTGCATAGCATTAGGACCCGAGAACCCCCTGCTAGATTATGACCATTGCCATGTCTAGATAGCTCATGTTACGAGCTTCGTTTTGATATGTAGTTCGTTCGATTCCGATGCACGGTTTAGGAGAAACGACCGTTTCAAGTAACGGCGTTTCGCGAACGAAACTTTTCCCCTCGCCTTACTTTGAAACATAGGTTAAAGACCAAAAAGGGTTAATTAATGTATGAAACATTTATGGTAAGTGTGTTAGGCAGTTGGTAAGACACTCGCGAAGGAATCGCCTTAAAACTCGTAAAGGTTAAATTATTAAAAATGGTGGAGCCGAGGGAACTCGAGTGACTTAAGAGAATCAGTAAGCGCAAAACAAGCGTTAGAGTCTAAGTTAGTTAAAGTATAGATTTACAAGTGACTTTGGTTTAATTCCAACTTACTTGTTGTTTATAGGTTACCAGACTCGTCCCGAGCCATTCGTAACCCCCAGTCGCTCAGACAAGTTTTCTACCCGTTATACTGTTGTTGTGATGTAAATATATGTATATGCATTATCTTGTGATAAGTGCATGATTGTTATTAGAAAATTTTGCGATATATTGGAGCATGCTGATATGGTATATATGCATGTCTGTTTCGTAATCTTGATATATATCTGTTGATTCAATTGATTCAGTTGATAATACCTATGCTAGAGGATAGCGGTAATTTGCATATACCCTTAGTATAGGGACCCAAAGGTGAAAATATTTTCTAAAACCGGGAGTCGAGGATCCCGAGTAGGTTTTGTATATATGGATATAAATATATATATATATATATACTTATATATATATATATGGTCATAGTTTTCAAAACTATTAATCGAATAAGGTTTATTCGATAACTTTAGCTTTATTTTATTATTGAATATTATTTCGAATATTATTCGAAGGCGTATGACTCCTTTATATTAAATGAATATTATTTTGAATATTCATTCGAGGACTTATGACTCCTTTTATTTTATTATCTGAATATTATTTGAATATTCATTCGAGGGCTTATAACTCAGTTTATTTTATTATTTGAATATTATTTAAATATTCATTCGAGGGCTTATGACTCAGTTTATATTATTTAATGATTATTAATTGGATATTCATTTGAGGATGTATGACTCCTTTATTTTATTTAATGAATATTATTTATAATATTCATTCGAGGTATTATGACTCCGCTTATTACTTATAATATTCTTTATTGTATTAAAGAATAAGGTGTCGAAAATCAAACTTATTTTCGATTATTCAAATAAAGATAATACTTTCATATAAGTGTATCTTTGGTTATTTAATACTCGTTTCAAGTATAAGTTTTAATACTTCTACTTCAATTATTTTTATAAAGATAATTCTTTATGAGAATATTATTTAAATAATAATATTCAGATATTTTCTAATATATCGGGACTGATTTATTTCATTAAATCAGTTTTACTCCAAACACTCTTTAAAGTGTTTTCGAGTCTTCAAAATGATTTTTAAAAGTTAGAGCGGATCCCAAAACTCATTTTTATATTTAAGATCTTCCTTTTAAGGAGATTTAAATATTCGCTCAAAACCTGAGGGATCCGGCTCTATGGTGTATTTTATATTCGCAACAAGGTTGCTGTTTTGATAAATGAATTGATTACTTGCCCAATGTTCGGGAAGTAAGCCCATCTAATTGAGTCGGCATAAGCGACAGGCCGGGGTACAGTCTATCAAAGTGTAAGTGGCTGGGTGGTAGTCCATCAACGCGTAAGAGGCCGGGTGGCGGTCCAGCACAAGGTCCTTATGTGGCCAGGGTGATGACCGGTGGGGGATTCATCCATCTACTAGTAGAAAAGGTTACTTATTGGTATCTTTGCCTGATCAGCAAGATATCTGGTTTATGCCAAAATTCTTTTCCTTCCAAATTCATTGGATATTGCAACTCTGTTCATACTTTACATGACAGAGGTTTTCAGGAAATGTATGGGAGATATATATGAATATATTTATATATCGGGACTCAATGAAGTATCTCGTAACTTCATTATTTATAATGATATTCAAAGATTGAATCTATTCAAATCTTGTGTTGTAGTCTCATCTATGTGATGAACCTTTGAAACTGATTATAACTTGAACGGGGGTAGTTCAAGTAGTATTTGGGGAAAGATATAAGTATATTGGAGTATTTGGTAACTTCATCTTTTAAGCTTATATCTAATTAATAATTGTCTTATGTATGACAAAGATTTTCAGAAAAACGTTGAGACAAGGTTAGATATATGAGATCATCTTGCAACGATATTTTTTTTTATATAGTTATACACTGGGACTTTGTGTATATTATGCATGGAAGAGGACTTCCAATATTTTGAAAAGTATATATGTATATATATATATACTGAATATAATGCGACTTCATCGCATTAAGATATCAACTTGGTTCATTTCTTTTGACCAAGACTTTCATGAGTACTAAGAGAAGGCTCATATACTATTAATCATTATACATATTATTTTGGTGGGCTTGCTGCTCACCCTTGCTTTCTTCTTTCATCACACAATAACAGATAGAAAGGATGAACAGGACCAAGCTCCCAATTCGCAAGCGATTAGGAGACGTTCCGCAGTTTTCTAGAAGTATTGATGCCGCCGTAGCTGAGGTAGGAACTACCAATAGGCTAGGCTTTCAACTTCTAATGTACCAGATTTATGTATAATTATGAATTGTAATAATGGCAAAGAAATGTAAATTTATTCAGAAAACCTTTTAAGGTGTATTGGCAGATAATTGTGGAATAAAATGACTTGTGATTTTTTTTTGGATGTTCATCTCTGAGACTATAACGTGTGGTGTGTGTGTTTATTGTGGGGTCACTGTACAGAGTAGTTGTTTAATTATTAAGATTGGGTATTATTAAGGGAAATGGAACTCGTGACAACCCGGATCCCCGACCCCGGATTTGGGGGTGTTACAACAACAATCAACCTTAAATCTACTTAGCTAAACATGAAGATTACAACAATACTCCCACCAAAACTAGATTTACAACTATATACTAAAAGGATCTTGAACTTAAATCTTAAATAAGGTAGGGTCAAATATTTATACCTTTTTTGAGAGCTTGAGATGTTTTCTTGATGATGGTGAAGTCTTGGGAGTGCTTAGTATAGTTTTTGGAACCTAAAACAACCATTAAAATCAAGAAACCAAAGAAGAGTTACTATTCACACTATTCATTATCAACTTTCTTGATTTTATTTCACCCATTAAACCTTGATAAAAAGAGCTCAAAGATTTATCTTACCTTATTTTGGTTGGTAGGAAGCTTGAGAATTAATGGGAGGATTTATCCATGGCTAGAGCTTGAAGTTTTGATTTTGATTTATTGGTTAAAGATGAAAAGGCCGAATGGAATGGTTGGGAGAGAAAGAGAGAGTTTTTGGTGATGCTTCCTTGGTTGCTTCTTGGAAATGAGGCTTGTGATATCTTTTTATTTTATTGTTATTCCTTAGTATCTATCCTAGGATTTGATCTTTGTTGCCAATCTTGGAGACAAATCTAGCTAGCATTGGTAGATTACAAGCTAAGCCACTTGTTTAGCTCTTTAGCTTACTATTTGATAGCCTTGGTTGATCATCCTACACCTTAGCTCACTATTTGATAAAGTAACCATGGTTAATTTTCTACCATGGTTAGTTAGTGCGTTATGTTTATTTAAACGTTTATGCGTTCGCTCGTTTGCTTAAACGTTTTCGTAATACTTCCTCGTAAATGGTTCGCGACATAATTCCTCTCGTATTTATTCCTTATGTTTTGAATTATCATACTTGGATATAAATCCGTAGGGTTTTAAATTCGTAATTATATTGTGATTCCCGTAATCCTCGATGATTCGTAAATATGGTCGTTTTTCAAAGTTCGTTTTCTTCGAAAACTAATGGCGTTTACATACACTCATTTGGTACGTATAATCATAATATCAACTCCAAAACTCATTTTCTCATGCACTACTTAGTGTGGGCTAAAAAGTTTTCCCCGTCCGTCAGGGTTACTATTCATTAAACGTTTTACAAGGTCTCAAAAATTTGAGTTATTACAGTCTTCCCCTCTAACAAGGGTTCCGTCCCGGAATCAATTAGAAAATAAGTGGGGATATCTATTCCTCATTGCGTCTTCAAGTTCCCAAGTTGACTCCTCGACATTTTGATTCCTCCACAAGATTCTAACCAGCTTCATAGTCATGTTCCTCAACACTTGTTCTTTTTGGTCCATTATTCTCACTGGATGCTCGATGTAGGTCAGGTCTGGTTGTAAATCTACCTGCTCGTATTCTATTACGTGTCGTACATCTGCATGGTACTTCCTTAACATGGATAAATGGAACACATTGTGCACTTATTGCAGATTAGGAGGCAAGGCGAGCTCGTAAGCTAGAGGTCCTATTCTCAAAATTTTAAAGGGTCCTATGAATCTGGGACTCAGCTTCCCTTTCTTCCCAAATCTCATCACTCCTTTCCACGGAGATACCTTCAACATCACTGAATCTCCTACTTCATATTCCCTATCCTTCATGGTCTGGTTGGCGTACTTCTTTTGTCTGTCCTGAGCTGTCCCACCATTTCCCTGGTCTGTTGGACTAACTCTGGTCCTATTATGTTGTGTTCTCCAACTTCATCCCAACATAAGGGAGAACGACATCTCCTTCCGTAAAGAGCTTCATACGGAGGCATTTATATGCTAGCGTGATAGTTATTATTATAAGCAAATTCGATCAGGGGTAAGTGGTCATTCCAATTTCCTTTAAAGTCGATGGCACACACTCGTAGCATATCTTCTAGGGTCTGAATAGTCCTTTCGCTCTGTCCATCAGTCTGGGGGTGGTAAGCGGTACTCATGTTTAGTCTGGTGCCTACACATTCCTGGAAGCTTCTCCAAAATCGGGAATTAAGCCTCGGGTCTCGATCTGACACTATGGCAACAGGAACGCCATGTCTCACTACAATTTCCTTCAAGTAAATATCCACCAGCTTGTCTACGGTGTACCTTTCGTTGATTGGTAGGAAGTGTGCAGACTTGGTTAATCTATCTATGATAACCCATATGGCGTCGTGATTGGTCTTTGTCCTTGGTAGGCTTGTCATAAAATCCATGGCTATATGCTCCCATTTCCATTCCAGAATTTCCAGGGGCCGTAATAGTCCACTAGGTCGCTGATGTTCAGCCTTCACTCTCTAGCATGTCAAGCACTTGCTGACCCACTCTGCTACTTATCTCTTCATGTTAGGCCACCAATAATATTCCTTAAGTTCACGGTACATCTTCGTACTTCTTGGGTGGATTGAATATCTGGAGCCGTGCCCTTCGTGCGACAGCTCGTCCTTTAACTCTTGCACATTTGGAATCCAAATTCGGGACGCATACCTCATGATCCCTTTCTCGTCCTTCTCGCATCTCACTTCCTCACCGGTCAATGTTCCTCTTTCTTCACTCATCTTCTTTTCCTGACATACTCGTATCTTTTCAGTCAGTTCCGGAACTAGCTTAATCTCAAATAATCCTTCTGTTCCTTTACCGGTCGTCCTCACGTCAATTTCCATCTTCTGAAATTCTTTAATTAATTCCTCAGATGTCATTATCATTTTGAGTCTTTCCTTCCTACTAAGGCGTCAGCCACCACATTGGCTTTACCCGGGTGATACAAAATTTTACAATCGTAGTCCTTAATCAACTCTAACCATCTCATTTGTCTCATGTTCAGTTCCTTCTGAGTAAAAATATATTTGAGGCTCTTATGGTCTGTGTAAATATCGCACTTCTCACTGCATAGGTAGTGTCTCCAAATCTTTAGGGCAAACACTATGGCTGCTAATTCTAGATCATGCGTCGGGTATCTGCTCTCATACTCCTTCAATTGCCGAGAGGCATACGCTATAACTTTGATGTGCTGCATAAGCACACATCCTAATCCTTTAAGCGATGCATCGCTGTATATCACAAAATCTCCAGTTCCATCGGTAAGAGCGAGCACTGGTGCTGACACCAGCCTCCTTTTTAGTTCCTGAAAGCTTTCCTCACATTTCTCTGTCCATACAAACTTTTCTGTCTTCCGGGTAAGTCTGGTCAGTGGACCGGCTATCTTAGCAAAGTCTTGCATGAATCTTTGGTAATATTCTGCTAAACCCACAAAGCTCATAACCTCTGTTGGGGTAGTTGGTCTTTCCCAGTTGGACACCGCCTCTATCTTGGCGGGGTCAACTAAAACTCATTTGCTACTCACCACATGTCCTAAGAACTGAACTTCCCTTAACCAAAACTCGCATTTCGAGAACTTGGCATATAATTTCTCATTCCTCAAGATTTATAAGACTATCCTCAAATATTCTGCATGTTCTTACTCTGTCTTTGAGTAGATTAAAATATCATCTATAAAAACTATCACACATATATCTAGATACTTTTTGAACACTCTGTTCATCAAATCCATAAAGGCTGCGGGTGCATTGGTTAGCCCAAATGACATGACTAAGAACTCATAGTGTCCATACCTAGTACGAAAAGCAGTCTTTGGTATATCCTCAAGTTTGTTTTTCAACTGTTGATACCCTGTCCTCAAATCTATTTTGGAAAAATGCACAGCTCCGTTGAGTTGATCGAATAGATCATCAATCCTAGGGAGAGTGTACCTATTCTTAATAGTCAGCTTATTCAATTCTTGATAGTCTATGCATAATCTCATACTGCCGTCCTTTTTCTTTACGAACAGTACTGGCGCTCCCCATGGCGACACACTGGGTCTTACATCCCATTATCTAATAACTCTTGCAGTTGAGAAGTTAGTTCCTTCATCTCAATTGGGGCTAGCCTATAGGGGGCCTTGGATACTGGTGCCGTTCCCGGTGCTAATTCTATAGCGAATTCTATTTCTCTGTCGGGCGGCAACCCTGGCAAGTTCTCTGGAAATACATCCTCGAATTCATTTACTATGGGTATGTCCTGTATGTTAGGAACTTTCTTCTTCGTATCCATCATATAAGCTAAATAGGCCTCATTTCCTTTTTTTAACAACCTTTTTGCCTGTAGCATGGTCCGAAATTTCTGGGTCTGTCGTTGCCCTCTAAACACTACTTCTTTTCTATTTTGCACTCTTATCTTTACCCTCTTCCGTTCACAATCTATTTGCGCTCCATTACTGGATAACCAATCCATTCCTAAGATTACATCAAATTCTCCTAACGCAAATGGGATTAGGTTAACTTCGAAGATTCTTCCTTCTAATTTTAACTTGCATTTTGGGTATACTTGATTTATAGGAATTATTTTTTTTGTTTGCTATTTCCACTTGTAATACGTCACGTAAGGGTACGGCGTTAAGTTTTAACCTTTTAGCAAAATCTTGAGATATAAATGACTTGATTGCTCCGGAATCAAATAGGACATTTACATGTTTGGAATTTAACAGAAGGGTACCTGCTATCACGTCAGTGTTTCAGACAGCATCCTGAACGGTCATATTGAAGGTCCTAGCAGCTGGGGGTCGGTTGGATGCAGCTCTGCTCATTGCTGAGGCTGGGGGTCTCAATGTCGGGCAATCCTTCCTCATGTGTCCTACTTTTCCATATTGGAAATATGTCACGCTGGGTTGGTTGCAGTTGTTGGCAAGGTGTCCGGTCTGACCACACTTATAGCATTTCAAAGGGGCTCTTGCCTGGCTGCACACTCCAAGGTGTCTCCTCCTACAGGTTTGACACTCCGGTATTGGGGTACGGGGTTGACTATGAAATGTTGCCCTAGATTGTCCACCGCCCTGGCCAACACTCTCACTTGGGGCCTTTCTGAGTCTGGGGCCTCTCGCAGGTTGGGACACCACTCCCCTGACGAACCTGCTCGGAAGGCTTGTTCCCGGGTCCTACTCCTCCTCCTCCGCCTTGGCTTCCTATCTTCGTCTTCCTATTTTCCTTTTGCTTCACACTTTGCTCACTGCCAGCTTCAACAATCGAGGCTTTCTACACTAGGGTGGCATAATCTGTCAGCTCTAGTACTGCCATTCGGTTCTGAATCCACTATTTCAGATCAAGCTGAAACCTTCTCGTTTTCTTCTCTTCGGTATTCATGAACTCAGGCACAAATCGTGATAGCTCAGTAAACTTGGCCTCATACTCTGCTACAGTCATCCTATCATGTTTCAACTTCAGAAACTTAATCTCCATTCGGGTTTCCATAAACCTAGGGAAATACTTGTCTAAGAACAGTCGGGTAAACCTATCCCATGGAATCACAACATCAGTCTCTAGGTTTCATTTGGACTCCCACCAGTGATTAGCTTCTCCTTTCAGCATGTAAGAAGCGAAAATGGTCTTGTGTCATTCTTCCACACCTAGTATTTTAAAGGACTTTTCTATCTCTTTGAGCCAGACCCGTGCTTCAACGGGGTCGGCAGATCCTAGAAACTCTAGGGATTTGAGAGATTTGAACGCCCTGAAGGCAGTGGCTGTAGTCTGTTGGGCAACATGCGGCTGTGGTGGAATGGGCTGTTAGTTCAAATTTACTCTTAAAAGTTCCATAAACTCATTCATGGGGTTCCCTCCCTGATGGGTATCCTCGGCCTCTTCTTCTACATATTTTTCCTCATCATATTCATTATAGTCTAGGTCCTCTTCACTTTCTTCATTTACTACAGGGTCAGGTTCATTCCGTTGTTGGTTAACAGATTCTGCGGGTTGTGCCCTGGTTCCTCTTCTACGGGGTGGCATTGTTCTGGTAATGAAAATTTATCAATATAGTTACAGTTATTTTACAATTGGATTAATTTATTCATATGTAAGCATGTCATCTATTATCTAGCATATTTTTATTAAGTGCAATATTATGGAAATCAATTTCTTAATAACTGCTAGATATATACCATAAGGTCTCTTAATTATATCTTGGAGATAAAACAACTAACCGAGTTCATACATGGCTTGATTATACTACATCATATCTTGTCCTGACTACTGAAATGCAAATACATAAGCTGTGTACCCTAAAGGGCTAGGAATGCTATCTACTACTAGCTATCCTATCAAAATTGGTGACAAGTCACCCAGCCTTCTTCAAGGTCCATAAATAGTCGCTAGTCCCTCAGTCACGGTCACTGCGCGTGAGGTCATGCACCCTCCTCATCGCTCCTGCCAATATCAGCTCTGCATCAACTACCAGGATGTATCCTCCAACAGCCATCATCCTCATCTGAACCCGGGTACGGAGCTCGATCCCATCAATCTCTCAGCGGGCTATGGCTGGGGATGCAGCTCTGAAGTCCCCTGGGTATCCTAGTCTGATGGCTCTCTCAGCTGTCAGTGTCTGGCATAACTCCACAATGTGGGCAGATGCTGCAGTGATCGCAGCGTTAAGCTGAGCCACCATCCAGTTGTGTACAGCTACATGCATGGTCGCCAGGGGTGGTAGAGGCGAGTCTGGGTCGTTAGAGGATATGTCATAAGCCTCGTAGATTTATGTATCCATCCCATCCTCCTCATCATCATCAGTATAGGGCAAAGGGCTCTGCATCCCTGGGTGTGGTGTAGGAGAGCGAATAGTCGGGAGAGGGTATATCTCTACATCCCTCCAGCCTAAGTCATCTCCCTGGGGCATCTTAACGTCATCATCTATGGGGACAGGAAGGTCAGTCTCCTCCTCCGGGGCATCCTCAGTAGGGTCATCGTCTGAGTTATCAATGGGTGGGTCCTCCGGCTCTGGAGTAGGGTCACACTCAGGGACTATAGCATCATCAACAGGATCAACCTTCCTCATAGGCTCCACTGGTACCTGACATAATAGGCAAGGTGTTACTAACTTAGAGTTAGAATTACTTTGAGGGTAAAACTGTCAAGACTACCCGTGTAGCCCGACGACGAACTCGACTTGAGCTCTAATTAATTACTTTATTATTCCTATGTCTATGTATTTTATATCCTATCGTTCCAAGATTTGGTAACCTAAGGCTCTGATACCATTTCTGTGGCACCCCAAAATCCGGGGTCAGGGATCTCGGAGGCCACGCGATCTCAATCACTATAACCCACATACCTCGCATCACAATCTATAAATACTCACACTTTAAGACCCCACACTTATCTCACACACACACACTTACAGGTTATTGTCTTGGAAACGAACCATTCATTACTAGAGTAGATCAACCACAAACTGATAATTATTATAACCCAAAAGTAATTAACTCTTACCGGGGAATATCCTTTAAGTAAGGCTAGTCCGTCGGCCAAATATACGTTTCTTATTTATTATCTTACATAAGTCATACTTATAAATAAGCTGAACTAAAAACAACTGAAAACCATCCAGCTTATTCAGACTAACTGTGGTAAAACACCAAACAACCTACGGAACAACTGGCCATTTCCTACCCATTTCCTGGCTGTGGTTCTCATGGTAGGCATCTTGATTTACTGTTGTGTTGTGTCAATTTAAGAAAACAAGTATGAGCTATAATGCCCAGCATAAAAATGTACAGTATGAAAATGACTATATGATAACTCACGTAAAACATCATATATGATAATTATGTTTTATTCGAAAATAGTTTTCCTTGGTGATACACACCTTCTTATAAAAATGATTCTTTAGTGGATTTTATTATCCTGCGAATACCTTAATAGTAAACCCATCACCTAGGCTTGGGTTACGATATTGCATCACAATTCCAATTGGAAGAATAGGACATTCACCGGAGCCACCGTATACGATGATCAATTGTACTACAGAAATAGTAACCTTTTCTACATGTAGATAGACGATTCCCTTTTATTATTGGTTATCACCCTGGCCGTATTTGGGCCTTTTCTGTGTCCGTCCCTCTTAGGTACACACTTCGTGTCTATCCCTCTCAAGACACGGTTTTGCGTCCATCCCTCATAGGTACGCATACTCCACATGTTCATCAGTATATAAGATACCTTCTCATGTGGTAGTAAATTGGTAGTCTCCCCAGTCCACGCTGTTTCTACCTTCTCATCAGTATATTTATACCTTGAAGTTTTGATTTTGATTTATTGGTTAAAGATGAAAAAGCCGAATGGAATGGTTGGGAGAGAAAGAGAGAGTTTTTGGCGATGCTTCCTTGGTTGCTTCTTGGAAATGAGGCTTGTGATATATTTTTATTTGATTGTTATTCCTTAGTATCTATCCTAGGATTTGATCTTTGTTGCCAAACTTGGAGACAAATCTATCTAGCATTGGTAGATTACAAGCTAAGCCACTTGTTTAGCTTTTTAGCTTACTATTTGATAGCCTTGGTTGATCATCCTACACCTTAGCTCCCTATTTGATAAAGTTACCATGGTTATATTTCTACCATTGTTAGTTAGTGCGTTACATTTATTTAATCGTTTACGCGTTCGCTCGGTCGCTTAAATGTTTTCGTAATACTTCCTCGTAAATGGTTCCCGACGTAATTCCTCTCATATTTATTCCTTATGTTTTGAATTATCATACTTGGATATAAATCCGTAGGGTTTTAAATTCGTAATTATATTGTGATTCCCGTAATCCTCGATGATTCGTAAATATGGTCGTTTTTCAAAGTTCGTTTTCTTCGAAAACTAATAGCGTTTACATACACTCATTTGGTATGTATAATCATAATATCAACTCCGAAACTCATTTTCTCATGCACTACATAGTGTGGGCTAAAAAGTTTTTCCCATCCGTCAGGGTTACTATTCATTAAACATTTTACAAGGTCTCAAAAATTCGAGTTATTACAGTACCGGTCGCTCTACAAAAGACAAATCTGGTTGGATCTCGATTGGCTCATATTCTATCACGTGATTAGAATCAGGGAAATATCACTTCAACATGGACACATGGAGCACATCGTGGATATGTTGCATGTGTGGGGGTAAGGCTAACTCATATGCCACTTTCCCCATATTCACTTCTTTTTGGGTAAAGATATACTTTAAACTCTTGTGGTCCGTGTAGATTTCACACTTTTCTTCATAAAGATAATGCCTCCATATCTTTAATGCAAAGACTATAGATGCTAGCTCCAGGTCATGGGTTGGGTACTTCTGTTCATGGGGTTTCAGTTGCCTTGACGCGTAAGCTATCACCTTATCATGTTGCATGAAAACACAACCTAAACCCTTGTGTGAAGTGTCACTATAGATTATGAAGTTTCCTTGATCATCTGATAATACTAGTACTGGTGCTGATACTAATCTGTTCTTTAATTCTTTGAAATTTTTCTCGCACTTCTCCGTCCATTCAAATTTCTCATTCTTCCTGGTAAGGTTTGTCAGTGGAGTAGCTATCCGTGCAAAGTTTTGCATAAATCTTCTATAATAACCTGCTAATCCCATAAAGCATCTTACCTCTGTTGGTGTCTTCGGTCTTTCCCAATTGATCACGGCTTCAATCTTTGACGGATCTACTTTCACTCCTTCATTACTAATAACATGCCCCAAAAATTGTTCTTCTCGTAACCAAAACTCACACTTTTAAAACTTTGCGTACAATTTCTGCTGTCGTAGTATCTCCAAAAATATCCTTATATGTTCAACATGCTCTAACTCTGTCTTTGAGTAAACCAGAATATCATCTATGAATACAATCACAAATTTATCCAGATACCTCTTAAACACTCGATTCATCAGATTCATAAAAGATGCCGGTGCGTTTGTTAATCCAAATGCCATTACCAAAAACTTATAATGTCCATATCTAGTTCTAAAAGCTGTTTTTGGAATGTCTTCTGGTTTGATCTTCAGTTGATGGTATCCCGATCTTAAATTAATCTTAGAAAACCATATATCATCTTTTAATTGGTTAAACAAATCATCAATTCTTGGCAATGGATACTTGTTCTTAATGGTCAATTTATTAAGCTAGCGGTAATCAATACAAAGTCGCATACCCCATCTTTCTTCTTGACAAATAAAATTGGTGCGCCCCATGGGAATACACTTGGTCTTATAAATCCTATGTCCAACAAATCTTGTAGTTGAACTACCAATTCCTTCATCTCAACTGGGGCCATCCGGTATGGAGCCTTAGAAACTGGTTCTATCCCCGGTGCCAATTCAATAGAAAACTCAATTTCTCGGTCCGGAGGTAATCCTGTTAGATCATCTGGGAATACGTCTGGAAATTCATTGACTATCGGAACAACTTCTAGGTTTGGAATCTCCTTCTTAGTATCTATTACATTGGATACAAATGCTTCACAATTCTGGCATAGTAACTTCTTGGCTTGAGCTATTGATAAGAATTTCTTTTCTTGTTTATTTCCTTTGAATACCATTTTCTTCTTTTGATCTCCTGCTTGAAGTCTCACCCTTCTATTTTTACAATCAATATGAGCATTATTCTCCGACAACCAATCCATCCATAAGATAACATCAAATTCTCCAAACTTAAAAGGTATCAAGCTGGCTTGAAAATGTTGTCCTCATATCTCAATGTCACACTTCGGACACACTTGATCTACTGCAACTTGATTCTTATTAGCTAGTTTTATTATTAGTGCTTTGTCTAACAGTTATATTTCACAATGTAGTTTATCAACAAAATCCTTAGAAATAAATGACCTTGTAGCTCCAGAATCAATTAAAACTTTAGCATATATGGAGTTTACTGGAAGCGTACTTGCTACCACATCCGAACTCCGAACTGCATCTTTCATAGAAATATTAAATATTCTGGCCTTGGGCTGAGCTGGTGGTCCTTCAATCATTGGCACCATTTGAGATAGAGCACCTGTAATTCTGGGTTTATTATTGGCCATTCATGATGTAGGGCAACTTCTGGAGTGACGTCCTGGTTTTCCACATTAAAACAATTGCCTCCAGGTTTCTGGATTTGAATCAAACTTGGACACTTATTTGCAAAATTCCCTTTCTTTCCACACTTAAAACACAACACATTGGTTGGACAGTTCCCAACATGCCTTCCACTACAGTATCTGCAATAAGGTATGGGAGAAGGGTTGAACCTTTGTTGATTCTAGGTCTTAATCTGATTAGCTTGGTTCCCATTTCCATTGGATGGTTTTCGGAAGTTCAAATTTATGTTTTGCTGAAACTCTGGCCTCTTATTAAAACGGCTCTGAAAATTACTCTGTTGTGGTCTCCTCCCAAAGATTCAAATTTCCTTTTCTTTGCATCCCTTTCTTTTTTAGATGTGTCACTTCTACTTTCAATGACCATTTCCTTCTGGACTACTGCCACATAAGAAGTCTTTTCAAACATAGCCACTTTATCCTGAATCCAATATTTTAATCCCTGCTGAAATATTTTTGCCCTTTTCTCATCCGTGTCAACTTGATCTGGAACAAATCTTTCCAATGCTGTGAAATTTGTCTCATATTCCGCAACACTCAAATTCTCTTGCATTAAATCCAAAAACTTAATCTCTATTTGGTTCTTTATATAACTTAGGAAATATTATTCTAAAAACAATTCTGTAAATCTTTCCTAGGTTACTACCTGATCTCCTTCCAACGCTTTCTTAGACTCCCACCAGTAGTTTGCCTCCCCCTTGAGGAAATAGATGGCAAACTTGGTTTTCCGTTCATCTATTACTCCAACCAATTCAAAAGCTTTTTCTATTTCTTTAAGCCATGCATTGGCTTCCACTGGATCGACACTCCCTTTGAACTCAGGTGGATTTACAGCTTGAAAGTTTTTAAAGGTTACCACATGCACAACTGCTTGTTGTTGTTGTTGTTGCTGCTGTAGCTGTTGTTGTGCACGTTATGTTACTTGTTGCTGCATCAGTCCCAGTATTTGAACAACTGTTGGGTCAATATGATTCTCGGTACGGTTTCCCCATGTCTTATTACCCTTCTTAGGACCCATTTTCTGAAAATAAAATAGAACTTTTTTATAATCTGCTAAGCATGGATATAAATATGTAGCAATTTAATAAGATGACTAAAAAAATCAGCCATAAAATCCTTTTATCCATATTATAAATTTACCAAAATTTTTAGTACCTGCAGCATACTCATTATATCTGCTCAAAATCTCAAAGAACAATAACTCAATAAAGAAAAAAAAAAGAAATGGGCCACTACTATAAAATGCTTAAATAAATAATGATCTAGATATGAATACAATAATTTGAACAATCATCTTAGTTTGAACTGAAATATATTATCTTTTAATCTAAGGAATTTGGATAATATGGAAGAAAATTAATACTAAATAATAAAGAAAGGAAATAAAATAAAGCTAATACAACAAACTGAAACTGCTGTACAAACCAACATACATATATATATATATAAAAGTACTGGTACATCTAATTCAAAGTACTGACTCGGCTCAACTGATACAAACTAAAGAAAACATACAATCATATAATAAGAATGGCAGAATAAGGAATATACTATGCTACAAATGATATCCCCACTCCATCAAACTGACCCAGCTGCCGTTGGCACTCTCCTCGCATCAAACTGCATCATATATCACTGGCTATCGCCACCATACACAACAAAATAGAAGACAGATACCCTCCGCACTATACTGGGTCTCTCACCTCCTAAACCAACTCATCTCACATCATCTAGCCACGCGGCTCCTGCAGCTCACGTAACTCAGATAAGATCTAACTCACCAGTCGAGTAACCCTGCTGACCTTCGGTTCCCACTCATCACTGGACGAAAGCTCTGCCAACCTTGCCCTAGCAATCTGCTCAATCGCCCGAACTCTCGACTACACTTCGGAACCTGAAACACCTGCTCTAGAAGCGGTCGTCTGCGTCATCTTCGTAATCGTCTGACTCATCCCGGCATTCTGAACCCTGAGGAAATCACACTCTCTCCCCACTGCTGCATACACATGAAATAGAACTGTACTAGGGGCCACTGCCGTTGGAGTCCTAGAAGAAATTGAAGCAATAGACATCGTTGGACTCTATGCCCTGGTATGCCTGGTCTGAGTATGAACCACCTCTCTAGAAATGGCCATGCGGACCTCCTCCATGATCCTCATAACCCGGGTCTCACCAGCCTCAGAGACATCCACTGCTACCTCAGTATGTACAGATAGAACTTTCCTCTCGGCTACTCTAACCACCTCTGGGTCTGAAACTACCTGCTGTACCATCTCAACTATCGGGTCTACCTGTATCTCAACCCTAGGCTCAGTAACTGCTACTATGGGCTCGCTCTGAACTGACTCATCTGAATCCGATGAAGGGGATGGAGGTCCTACTCTTCCACCAGAGTAACCTATCTCATCCAAACTCACATCATCCATGAGATCCTCCTGGAATCACATCACATCTCACAGATAAAAATCTGAAAACTCGTGACCAAAAGACTATATCCGATAGTCTGAACTGAACTCGATATGAGTCAGACACATACTTATCTCAAGTGATCTTCCTATGACTCAAATAAAATAACTCCTAGATCTATTTCAGTAACCATGACCTGTAGCTCTGATACCAACCTGTGACGCCCTCCAAATTTGGGGTCTAGATTTGGGGGTCACTAACTGATAAACTATGAAATAATATACACAGCAGAATAAAAATACTAATTATGACCCCTGCATGCATAAGGATCGAGCACAGGTTATAATATGAAATAGATACTAACACAAACCATTAGTTATTATAACTACAAACCTGATTAGGATAACCTCTATATGAAGTTATGCTAATCCTCAAAAGTCTAATAAGTTTTAAAAACCATTTTATTTCTATTATTACACTACACACTAATGTACAAACTACACAAACTCCCAAATCCTACCTGCTACTGCTGAGGCACCTGAAACATAAAGATCTGAGGATGCACCAGAGGCACCCTCTTCCTAGCAGTGTGCAACAGACAAGGCATCTCAAGCCCTCTCTGAAAGATTAGCACAATAAAACAAGTATGAGCTATGAAATGCTCAACATGCAGTATAAATATATGCTCGAAAAGATAATAACAGTATCATGATAATAAATAAAGAACAACATATAATGAATGATATCTGAATAATAACTGAAGCTGACAATAAGCTTATAAAACATTAAACAATAAGTTTTAGATTGGGAATCACAATATTTCGGCGGATGCCTTATCACATGTTGATCAGCCACTATGATAGAGCTGGATCATAATTCATAGAATTTAGATCCCAAACACGAGTACCTAAACAAAAGCTACATACCGGTCATAACCGATATGTACTTTAATAAAAAGGCACACTGTGGCCAAAGGACAAAATTATATTAACATATTTCAGTTAGCACAACGCCTTGATGCTGGACCGTCCACCCTGGCCAATTACGCATCTTCCAATCAAAATTATTTTCCATCAGAAAGGAATCGAATCAATCAATATCCTATCAAAATCTAATCCCCATTTCACATGGTCCGGAGTAATCTCAACAACTGATGGCGAAATAACTAGAATGTTAGTTATTCGCTAAATATCAATATCAAGTTCCACTATATAGAGTGAAATGGGATTACATAGTGATTCACTATGTATCCGGAATGAAATTAACCTTCTCGTAGAAAGATTACTAGAATTTTAAATCTCAAATAATCTACGATTATTTGAAAGTACTGTATCAAAAGGATTTACCTAACAGCAATATCAATTTCAAATATATAATAATTGTCTATTCTGAAATTAGAATAGGACACGGTACTTGCCTGGTATGCAAAGACAAAAATTAACTTTTATAACCCTGTTTACCCTCCTGGACTTGATTCTATAAATCAAACACACTTATTTAATCATCCATACAAACTTGGATTACGTCTATACATCTCAGTGTCTACCCGATCGTTTATCTAATCAGGGCATTGAAAGCTATAAACAGATAACATGCATATCACATAGCACATAAACATGTTATTCACATAACATATAAGTTAGATCGTTAAAAGATAGGTCTCGGTGTTTTTAAAACTGAAATCGGGTCAAAATAGGGTTTTTCCGATAAGTATTTGACTCAGAATGACTTATAAAACAAATGACCCTTTAATATGAAAGGATTTGGGTCTCGAAAGTATTTTTAATGGAAGCGGATTATTTTCTGAGTCTAGACGCGTTCGTTAATTTTTAGGAATTATTTGGTTTATTATGAATAATTATACTTTATTTAATTATTTATAAATAAAATCAATTGATTAGACGAATTAATCAATTAATTAGATCCTAAATAATTAATTAAAATAAATTATAAATAATTAAAATGAATCTGGATTTTTGAAATAAATAAAATAAAATATTTTTTTTGGAATTTAGAATAATTCAGTTAATTATTAAATAATTAACTAAATTATTTTTGGAAATTAAAATGATTTTTAGAATTTGAAGATATAATTTTTATTTAAATTTTTAAAATAAAATCTGTAGAAACAGATTTTGGGCTGGGGGTCTTCTTCTCCAAGAGATCAAACGGAAGCTTCTAGGGGCGAGACTTTGCCGGTTTCACGAAGAACACGTGTTATTCCCAAACAATGCAACAAGAATTACAAAAGGGGGGGGTGTTGACTGTAATTATGGTTTCTTTTTCAGATTATAAGAGTGTTCTAACTTAATAATATAACTCTGTAGATTTTTCTATATTGCGGAATGATAAAGATATGGAAATAAAACACAAAGAAATAAAACACAAGGCTTTAAAACTTTTTGGTGGATTTGAACTTATCCACCAGATATATATATATATATATATATTAAGATGAGAACTCTGTGATTTTTGAATAGCACACAGCTGCTTACAAGTGAACTTGCGAAATTATAAAGAGATGCTTAACAAATACAGCCTTTTCTGTCTCTCTGAAAATAATGCTCACTTTCTTAGTTATTTGTTCTACTTTCTACTCTTGGTTTATATACTACCAAGTTACATTATAAAAAGACAAACAAGTAAAACAAAATTATTTCTAGTCTGATTTCATGTTGCTTCATTAAACTGTCCAGCATCTTTGAATTTCTTCATAATTGCATGAAAATGGTAATGCTTCTTTGTTCTCTAAATCCTGCAATTAGGATGCCACATTCCATTTGCAAACACCCGATGCATGTGACTATGTTGTCACTGTCAACAAATATGTTGAATATGATCATCCGTTGGGACTATGTTGGTCATCCGTCGGATTCCATGTTGATCATCCGTCGGGTGATCATCTGTCGGGAGCCTTTTTAGATCATCCGTCGGGAGCCTTTCTGCCACTTGACTCCATTTCACTTATACAGAATTACAAGACATCTTCTATTTACAATTAGTCACCCTATTATGTATATCAACCTAGTAGTCAACATGACTTAAAGAATTCTACAGAATCTACTCAACTAATACATTGTTGTTTACAGATATGTGCTACAAGACTTATTTTTACATAAACTACACTCTCGATGGATGTTCAGAGGTCATCCGTCGGGACTATGAAGTTTATCCGTCGAGACTATTGTAGAACATCCATCGAGAGCTACAAAACACTAATTTAAATCTACTAAGGTGTTTTGTTTAACTTATCATCAAGTTCACAACATATTCCTAACAATCTCCCCCAATTTATGTCTACTGGAATTGTAGCCATAAATTATAAGAAACTTGATAATAACAAAACACCCTTAAATGAACAGATTGAATTATGGTAGATAAAACTAGTAAGTGCTAAAATTTATTTAAAAATTGAACAAAGTAAAGTGTATAAAAAGTTCTCACAATCTTTTTCAAGGTACTCCTCTAGTCTGAGCAGATTTGTTCTATCTCCTTGATTGTCTTGATTTCTTTCCAAGCTTCCTACTGTTTTCTTCTATTTGATTTTGGACTTGTCTGTAAAATTCAAGTTCTTCAGTATTTGATAGATCCAGTTTTTCTTGCATTTCCAATAGAGTCTCATTGCTTGAGATGCTCAATTGGTCCTCCAGTCTGAAAAATCTCCTAACACCCTTTTCATCCTTGAATTCCACCAGCCAGTACCTCAAGTGCACTTTGTTTCCTGTGAAGGGAATTGATAAGTCGTTGGGATTGCATCTGAGGCTTTTCTACTCCTTAGTTCTTCTATATTCTTTTGAATCATTCTCTTGGTAGTCACATTAAATCCAAAATCTTTCTTGAAAGATGAGAAGATCTTTATCAGAATAAAACAACTTTCTTGAAGAATCATGTGAAGGGGTCATATGAACTCTTTCCCACCTTTGTATTTGAACACTAGTCTTTCAGGGAGATTTCTATGAGCATCAATTGCTCTTACTTCTTCTGGCTCATCTATGTAGAGATTTATATCTGAAAATTCCTTGATGTTGCTGATATATAGAAGTTCTCCCTTGTTGACAGTTGATTGATTTTTGTTAAGGTTTTGGTTTTGAGTCTCACAGGCTTGACCTTCTTGATTCCTCTTGTCTTTGTCTTCTTTAACTTGTTGAAGATTGGTAAATTGATCTCAGGAAGAGGCAAGTTATCCCAGTCTATTGGCTCATCTTTGGGAACTATTGGCTCACCATGAAAGTTCTTTGCAGGATCCACCTCAAATTCCTTGTGTACCACAGATGGCTTAGTTGTTTGAGTTGTATATGTAGACTGGTTGGGAATGTAATCTTCCATTTCATCATCACTAAAGTCCAATTTTCTTTTGATTCTTTGTTTATATCTTGGCTTCTTTGTCTGTTTAGGTTCCTTGAGCATTTTCTGATCCTGAGCTTCAGCTATCACAGGTTGTTTTTCAGAAATCTCAGTTGCAGTTTTCACAGCTTGGAGTTTGGCTACTATAGCAGCTTGCCTTTTATTTTATTTGAGCTTTATAGCATCTAAAGAAGCTTGCCTCTTTGCTTGTTTAATTCTCTCATTTTCTTCCTTATTAGCTTCTGCAAAATGAGGGTGTCCAGCCACCACACATATTTCTTTCCCATTCCTATAGATCTTAGCAATTCTTCTCTTTAGTGCAGAGTCAGTTGGATCTTTGAAGAATGCAATGGACCTTGCCAATAACTTATTTTCATCAGGCCTTGGAGTCTCAAACATAAGATCCAAGGGGTTCTTGTCAGATGACTTTGGGTAGTTTTTTTTGGGCTTCAAAACCAAGTTGGATTTTGGAGACTTTATGCATGAAGGTTGACCCTTTTCCATGTTAGCCAGACTCAGTTCATTCAATGAGATTTGTTTCAAATTGGAGCTGTGAGAAAAGACCTTGTCTTTCTTCTCAATTTGTCCAAACTTTCCTTGATGTTTTCACCAAACTTCTGCCACTGTGCATCTAGTTCTTGTTCAGCAGCTGCTCCATCAATTTGTTTGAATTGTTCATTTAACTTCAACTTGGCAGCTGCTAACTTGATTAGATCAATGCTATCCAAGGCTGGTGGCTTTCTGAAAGTAATTGTTGGAACAATTACTTTACTGACTTGAATACTTAACACTTGCTCCCCCTCACTTGTTGACTCTCCTTGACTAACTGGGACAATGGAATCTTCTTTCTCCCCTTTTTGTTTGCATCAAGTTGAGTAGAGGTAGGGAGTTGTGTGGCCACCAGTTTCTGAAGGAGTTGAGTTTGTTAAGCCTGATGTAGATGGATTGCAGTTAGAGATGCTTCTAGTGCTTTGAGTCTTGTATCCAAGGAGTCTACCTTGATGGCTAGATCAATATTTTTCCTTAATTGTCTGTTAATGTCAAACATGGTTGTGTTGGGAAACTTAGCATCCATTTTCTCAGAAACATCCTGCTTGACTTGATCTATTTCTGTTTTGATTGCAAAGACATCCAGATTATGTTGAAGAGATTGAATTTTATGCAGTTGGAGAGAGTTGAGATGTGCTTGAAGTAGCTTCTTGGTGTTGGCATTGGTTGTGGTTTGAAGATCTGTCTGAGTTTGTTGAATGATGTGGAAGAGAGTAGACTTGATATGTTGTTCATCACATTCCTTGGAAAATACCCAAGACGGAGTGTTTGAACTGGAGCTAGGGCCTGATTCTCCCCCTATGTCCATAAACTCTTCTTCATCACCATCTTCATCCCCAAAAATATCCTTAGACCAACCAGTTCCATAATCAACATCATCACTAGCTGTGGTTGGCATTGCTGTGATGGCATCTTTAGCCCTTTGCATAGAAGTTGTAGTGTGCACCAAGTTGAGCAGCTTCTCAGCCTCCTCAGTGCCCTGTCCATCCAAAATTTGATATGTTGTAACAGGATGAGTAAATATCTCAGCATCCAAAGAGATAGAATCAATTACAGCTTGATATTCTTGCTGAAACAGTTTCTCTTTTTCTGCATCACCGACATTGATTGACTCACTAGCAATGGATTCCATCCTTATCTCTCCTGTACCTACTTTTCTCTCATTTTCTCTCTCTTTTTGCATCAAGGGCTCCCCTTGGCTCACCACCCTCACACCCTCACCTTCACCTACTAAGGTAGAACTCCTCTCACTCACTTTTGTCAGGCTGGAAGAAATAGCCTGCATATTTTCTCTCTTTTCCTCTCCTTTTGCCTGAGAGCAAATTAGTCTCTCACTCTGTTCACTCCCTTCCCTCAATCCTAAAAGTGATTGTACTACTAGCTCATCTACACTTGTAGCAATTGTTGAAAATTTAGCTTGTGTAGTGAGTACCGACGGATGAGGAACATACATCGGGTTAGTAGTTAGGATAGCCGACGGATGACTGCTGTTAGGCACATCCGTAGGGATACAATCAATAGCCGATGGATGAACAATATCCATCAGAATTAAAGAAATAATAGAGGTTGGAGTAGAAAGTATTATGGAATCTGTGTAGATTGATGATAATTTAGGAAAAGAAGTCTCAATAGTTCCCGAAAGAATTGGCAATTGAGGCAACAAATCATCTAGAAGATGATGCTCACTTGCACTGAATTTTGGCTAACCCAACAGAGTTGAAGAAGGAGAATCATGAGTTGATGTGTGAATCATATCCACATCCAGAGAATTGGTGGGAGAGTTTTGTGTATCTAGTGTGTGTGAGGTGTTTACAGTTTGAGATTTTGGCTGTGACTCCATATTTATTGGAGCCACATCAAACTGAGTTTGAGAAGGTGCAGTGACTGAGTCTTTAGCTACAGTTTGCACTGTGTGTGATCCCTGTGCATCCCCAAGTTTACTAAACTTTTTCTTTCTTGCATAAGTCTGGGGTGAGTCTGTGTCCCTAACCTTTTTGGCATGTGCTCCTGGTTGGGAGCTTGTTTCAATAGTAGCATCCTTTTTGGAGGATGAAACCAAATATGTGCTAATTTCCTTATTAAGCACCACGGTTTGTTGAGAAACTGTGGTGTGGCTAAGTTTGGGTACACTCACCTCACCATCCTTATTCTTAGGGTTTCTTTGATGTACACCCTGTCCCTCACCAGTCTTACCCACCTTCACACTCCCCTCTTTGTTTTTGGTAGATTTTGAAACTAGCATCTTTTGAGAGACACCAGAGTGTGGTTTCTTTGACTTGGATTTTGAAGGTTTGGATTTTGTGGCTTGGGTAGGCATCTGTTGGGTCATTGACACAGATGCCATAACCACAACCAATGGCAAATAAATTTGAGAGGTAGAAGGAGTAGAAACAGATGTATTTACCTCACTTATCTGAGGGCCCTCCATAATAGGCAAATAAAAAAGGGGCACCTCTTTGTGGTGATCAGCTCTGTTTAAATCTGCAATTATTCTTATTTCTTGAACCCAACAATCCAGTTTGTTTGTTGGGTTCTCAATCACAAGATCCTCACAAACATGGTTAGCAATATTCAGAAAGAATCTAGCATAATAAACATGCCTATATCTCTTTTTAATTTCCCCTAACTTGTATCCTAACTCAAACATGATGGCATCACTAAAATTATAGTAATTATCAGTAAGCAGCATGTAGAGCATGTTAAGCATAGTAGCATTGATAGAATCAAAGTTGTTAATTTTACCAGATTACACCTTGGTAACTACATCACACAGATAGCTCCACTCTTTCCTAAGACCTAGCCTCCTAATTTAACTTAACTTAGTGGTAGGAAGTTCATAGCCCATAGAATTAAGCAAGTTAACTAAATCAGCATTTGTGTGTGGTTTAGTAGTAGGGTTTTCAGGAATCTTAAAGCATGCTTGGATAGTATCAGTGTTAATGCAATGTTCCTTATCTTTAATGGAGAGAGTTATAGTCTTGTCAGTTACCTGATACACAGCAGTGGTCCACATCTCCTCCAGAACTTCACAGTAGATTGTGGGTGATTTCAGCATGGCATAGCTAAGCTTGCATCCCTCCATAAAATCCATCATTTTGTGATAATCTTCAGAGGCTGGAATCTCTTTGTTCACAAGACCCACGAAATTGTTCTTCTCATAAATGAATCCTGACTGAGACATGATTTTGACTACTGGTGCCATTGTTAAAGCAAGGAAAATTGCAGAAAGAAAGAGGGTTTTGCTTTGAGGAAAAAGAGAGCAGTTAATTGCAGTAGAGAAAGATAAAAGCTAAAATAAACTTGAAGTTAGGCTTTTATGTATTCTCAGGTAAAATTGGATAACAAATTAAAGGTAGAAATTAAAGACCCAATAAAAATTGCCCAAATAGCCGTTTAAAAGTAAAATAAATTGTCAATCTTCTATCAATTATCCGTCGTGATATGCTTACAGACTATAAGTAAATCTGATGGATAATGTTTAGAACTTTAACGGCTAAGATGTAGATAATTCGACGGATGAGAATAAAGCAATAACTATCCATCGGGTTTAAAATAATCCAGAAAAGTAACTGATTTTTACCAAGCTATTCTATTTCGACGGATGATCAAACTTAATGGATAATGAACATCCGTCGAGATGTAAAATTTGACTTAGCCAAATTTTTATCCAAAAATAAGAATCAATTAAGTTTCTGGCTGCATTTCAACTTGCAAAATTATCAAAAATGATTTAAGAATAATTAAGCATACCTAACTCACTTACCAACCTAGAGAAGGTAGATTCATCAAGTGGCTTGGTAAAGATATCTGCAAGTTGTTTCTCACTTGGAACAAAATGAAGTTCCACAATACCATTCATTACATGTTCTCTAATGAAGTGGTACTTGATGCCTATGTGCTTTGTTCTTGAATGCTGTACTGGATTTCCAGTAATGGCAATTGCAATTGTGTTATCACAGAAAATAGGAATTTTGTCCACTTGCAGACCATAGTCCAACAATTGGTTTTTCATCCATAAAATTTGTGCACATCAACTACCAACAACAATATATTCAGCTTCAGCTGTAAAAGTAGAAACTGAATTTTGCTTTTTACTGAACCAGGATACCATCTTGTTTCCTAGAAATTGGCAGGTTCATGTTGTACTTTTTCTATCAATTTTACAACTTGCATAATCTGCATCTGAATAACCATTTAGATCAAAACCAGAATCTCTAGGGTACCAAATACCAAGTTTTGGTGTACCCTTGTGATATCTAAAATTTCTTTTAATAGCTATTAAATGAGATTCTCTAGGATCAGCCTGAAATCTAGCACAGAGATAAGTAACAAATATTATATCTGGCCTACTAGCTGTTAAGTATAAAAGTGAGCCAACTTTGCCTCTATAGCTTGAAATATCCACACATTTTCCAGTGATATATTTAATTCAAGTTTAGTTGCAGTGGCCATGGGAGTTTTTGCAGATGTACAATCCATTAGATCAATCTTCTTTAAAAGATCATATACATATTTGGTTTGACTAATGAATATTCCATCACTAACTTGCTTAACTTGTAAACCAAGAAAGTAAGTTAGTTCTCCCATCATGCTCATTTCATACTTACTTTGCATTAATTTGACAAACATTTTGCAAATTTTTTCATCTGTATAGCCAAATATAATATCATCTACATAAATTTGAACAAGTATGATAGAGCCATTAATATTTAAAGAATAAAGTTTTATGAACAGTACCTCTTGTGAAGTGATTTTCTAAGAGAAACTTTGACAAAGTATCATACCAGGCTCTAGGTGCTTGCTTCAATCCATAAAGTGCTTTCAAAGGATAGTAGACATATTCTGTAAAATTTGGATGTTCAAAACCAGGAGGCTGACTGACATAGACTTCCTCCTCCAAATCCACATTTAGAAAGGCACTTTTGATATCCATTTGATATACTTTGAAATTGGCATGGGCTGTATAGGCTAGAAAAATTCTGATAGCTTCAAGTCTTGAGGTTTCATCAAAATCTTTTCCTTCTTGTTGACTAGCCCTTAGCAACCAATATAGCTTTATTCCTGACAACTATGCCATTTTCATCCATCTTTTTTCTGAATACCCATTGGTGTCAATTGGATTCTTTCCTTTATGCTTGGGTACCAGCTTCTATACCTTGTTTCTCTCAAATTGGTTTAGCTCCTATTGCATAGCTAAAACCCAATCAGGATCCAACAAAGCTTCTTCTACCTTTTTAGGCTCTTCCTTAGATAGAAAGCTGATATACAGACATTCCTCTTGAGTTGCTTTTCTCGTTTGCACTCTTGAGGATACATCACCACTGATCAGTTAAAATGGGTGATCTCTAGTCCATTTTCTATGTTGAGTTAGATTAGCTCTAGATGAAGAGGCATCATTGTTGTCTTGATGTGTGACTGAGTATTGATTAGAAGAAACTCCCCCTGAGTTTGTGGATCTTTGATTTGAAGAAGGAATTCTTTCTATAGGTGATCTATTTTGACTCTCAGCTTCTCTGATTGTTCCGACGGATGATGCACTTTGTATCCCGACGGATGAAGCTGATTGTCTTCCGATGGATGATGCATTTTGTACCTCGACTGATGCTGAAATATGTGCATCATTGGAGATAGACTTTTTTACATTATCCCTTAGCCACTATGTCTTGATCACTATCATCATCACTTTCATCACAAACTATCTCATGGAAACCTTCACCTTTTAATCCTTCAATATTCTTATCATCAAACACAACATGTATAGATTCCATAACAATGTTTGTTCTAAGATTGTAGACTCTATATGCTTTTCCAACAGCATATCCAATAAAAATTCCTTCATCTGCTTTAGCATCAAACTTTCCATGATGTTCAGTTTGATTCCTTAGAATGTAGCATTTGCATCCAAAGACATGAAGAAATTTTAGAGTTGGCTTCCTACTCTTGAACAATTGGTAGGGTGTCATGCATTTTGCTTGATTGACCAAAGAAATATTCTAAGTATAGTATGCAGTATTCACAGCTTTAGCCCCAAAATATGTTGGTAACTTTGATTCTTCTAGCATTGTCCTAGCAGCTTCAATAAGAGATTTGTTTTTCCTTTTTCACCACTATATTTAGTTGTAGAGTTCTAGCTGCAGAAAACTCATTCTCTTCACAAAATAATCTCATCACAGAATTCTTGAACTCAGTTTCATTGTCACTCCTTATTCTTCTTACTTTGAAATCAGGATGATTGTTGACTTGCCTTATGTGATTGATGATGATTTCACTAGCTTCATCTTTGGATTTTAGAAAATATGTCCAAGAGAAATTTGAGAAATCATCTACAATTACTAGGAAATATCTTTTCTTTGAGATGGACAACATATTGACTGGTCCAAACAAATCCATGTGCAATAGTTGCAAAAGTTCTTCAATTGTTGATTCAAGCTTCTTTTTGAATGATGCTTTAATCTGCTTTCCTTTCTAGAAGGCATCACACAATCCATCCTTTGAAAATCCACTTGAGAAATACCTCTAACCAATTCTTTCTTGATTAGCTCATTCATGGTCTTGAAGTTTAGATGGGGCAGCTTCTTGTGCCATAGCCAACTTTCATCTTGAATTGCTTTACTGAGAAAACAAGTTATAGATTCTGCATGTGTTGAGTTGAAGTCAGCTAGATACACATTGCCTTTTCTCACTCCAGTGAGAACCACTTTATTGCTTTTCTTGTTAGTCACAACACATGTTTCTGCATTTAAAGTAACTGGGTTGCCCTTATCACAAAGCTGGATGATACTCAACAGATTGTGCTTGAGACCATCCACTAGGGCAACTTCCTCAATGATGACATTATCCTTTGAAATCAAGCCATATCCCACAGTATTAACCCTTGCTGTCAACTCCAATAGTGATATTTGGGCTAGCTCTTTCCTTGAACTCAGTGAGCAGGGTAGAATCTCCAGTCATGTGGCTTGAGCTACCACTATCCAGGTACCAAAGATTCTTTCTGTTTCCTGAACACATTAAAATTAAATCAAGTTGATTTTAGTACCCAAGTTTCCTTGGGTCCTGCCTTGTTAGCCTTTTCCTTGGTTTCTTAGGTTTGACCTTATTTTACTTGGGAATTTCAGATTCATCCTTTGTCATTTGAGTTGTACCTTTGAAACCACTCATCATTACAGAATTATCATGCACAGATTAGATAACATGAAAGGGTATACTTTGTGCAAACATGTTAATCCAGTAAGGCATGCTAAATGACATTTTTGGCATACTAATTGCAGCATAATATAGATTTTGTGCAATTGGCATGTTAGCATACTTTGCATTCAAATTGTGTGCAGGCATAACATTGACAGGCATTATAGGCATGATGGGAAATGAAAGTGGTGCAGACATAGGAGTAGGCATAGTAAGTTTGCAATTAACAGACAAATGATTAACACTACCACACTTAACATATATTTTTCTTGGTGCATATTTATCAGGTGTGTAGTTGTTATGTTTGGTAATTCCTACTTTCCCATTTCTATTGTTTTTCCTTTTTGACTCTGTCTTTACTTCAATTTTCTCCAGTCTGTCATTCAATTGCTTGATAGACAGATGACCTACATTGACTCTTTTGTTCTGTTTCACTTTACTTGTTTCTCCTGGAACAAAGTTTTTAGAAACTGATCCATATTTTCATTCAACTTAGCTAGCTTAGCTTTGCTAACTGGTTTGCTCACACTCAACGGATGTGGCTCATTATCTTTTGACGGATAATCCTTTTGATTATTCGATGGATAATTTTCATCATCTGTCGAGTCCACATCCGTCGAGAGTCCTTCAACCAGGTTGGAATCTAGCTTCCCCTTATTCTTTTTCCAGGCTGCATCACAGAAGGATTCTATTCCTTGAACTTTAGTAATTTGAGCATGGACATCTCTAGATGATTTCCATGCCTTAATTACTTCTTGTTCTCGTTCAAGTTGCTTTCTTAAAATCTCCTCTTTCTTTAAGGATTCAGTTAGTTCATCCTTAGCAATGTTGCATTCTATTTTCAATTTTTCAAACTCAACAAATTGAGTCTCTAGAACATTGTTTCTTTCACTTAAAAACATATTGTTTTCTTTAATTTTATTATTTTCTTTAGTGAGAGACTTGAGTGTAACACGCAGGTGATATAACTCAGTAGACATGTCATTTATGGCATCATTAAACTCAGCTTTGGATAAATGAGCTAGGTTGGTAGTGATTACCTGATTGCTTGATGAACTTGTCTTTGTTTCATCTAATTTGACCATAAGTGCTAGATTGACATAGCTTGTATCTTCATCATCTTCCAATCCATCTGCAGCCCAGTCATTTTCTTGTGTAATGAAAGCCCTTTCCTTTTGCTTGAGAAACTCAAAGTATTTCTGCTTATAATCAACAGGCTCAAACTTCTTTTTACCAGAATTAGGCTTTCTGCACTCACTAGCAAAATGACCTGCCAAGCCACACTTGAAACATTTGAACTTAGACTTATCAACCATGTTTCTGTTTGACTTGGCTGCTCCAAAATTCTTCTTGAATTTGTTCTTGGAAAATCTCTTGGATAGAAAAGCAAGATGCTTATCTATGTCATCCATGTCATCTTGACTACGATGGTCTTCATGTTCAGCTACTATCCCTTTTCCCTTGCCTTCACAAACTCAAGGGTTTGGTGCAGAATCAACAACTTCAACCTTCATCTCCTTCTCTTTTTCTTGTTCAGCAACTAATGCAATGGATCCTCCTTTCTTTCTTCCTTTCTCCATCTTCTCATCTTGCTCTATTTCAAGCTTATAGGTTTTTAGGATACCATACAGTCTATCTAAGGTGAATTCCTTGTAATCTTGAGAACTTCTCAATGAGACTGTCATAGGTTTCCATTCCTTTGGCAGAGATCTAAAGAATTTGAGGTTTGAGTCTTTTGTTTGAGAGACCCTTCCATGCAATTTTAGAGCATTCATTAGTTTTTGGAACTTACTGAAAATGTCAATGAGTGACTCACTTTCTTCACTATGAAAATGCTCATATTTTTTAATCAGGAGTTGTATCTTGTTCTCCATTACTTGCTCAGTTCCATCACATATAACTTGAATTGTATCCCAGACATCCTTAGAAGTATTACAGTTTATGATGTTGTCAAACATGTCACTATCGACACCATTAAACAAAATGTTCATGGCCTTTTTATCCTTTTGAACTTGTTCTTTATCTGGTTCTGATCATTCTGCATGTGGCTTTGGGACTGATGCTTCATTTCCTATAGCAGCTCTCATAGGGACATGTGGACCTTTTTCAATGCAGTCCACATATGCTTCATCTTGAGATAGGAGATGCAGGTGCATCTTCACCTTCCAGTGGTGATAGTTGTCTGTCCAGAAATGGAATTTTTACTCCAACATCTTTTCTATTCATCTTGTTGATTGTGGTGATCTTTACACTCTTTATACTTCAAAAGCTTGCTCTGATACCAATTGTTATTCCTAAAAAATGCAACAAGAATTACAGAAGGGGGGTTGAATGTAATTCTGGTTTCTTTTTTCAGATTTTAAGAGTGTTCTAACTTAATAATATAACTATTTAAATTTTTCTATATTTTGAAATGATAAAGATATGCAAATCAAACACAAAGAAATAAAACACAAGGCTTTAAACTTTCTGGTGGATTTGAACTTATCCACCAGAGATATATATATTAAGATGAGAACTCTGTGATGCTTGAATAGCACACAACTGCTTACAAGGGAACTTGCAGAATTACAAAAAGATGCTTAACAAATATAGCCTTTTCTGTCTCTCTGAAAATAATGCTCACTTTCTTAGTTATTTGTTCTACTTGCTACTCTTGGTTTATATACTACCAAGTTACATGATAAAAAGACAAACAAGTAAAACAAAATTGTTTCTAGTCTGATTTCATGCTACTTCATTACAATGTCCAGCATCTTTGAATATCTTCATAATTGCATAGAAATGGTAATGCTTCTTTGTTCTCTAAATCCTGCAATTAGGCTGCCACATTCCATTTGCAATATGACGCCCTCCAAACTCGGGTTAGAAGTTTGGGGCTCACAACACACACATACACACACCATATATAACCTGTATGTAAAATATTATATGCATTGACCCTTCTTTTCACAACCATGGATCGCAACAGGTTCAAGTATGAAAACAAGCCATAAACTTATCTTTTGTTATATCGTACCAAATCCCAACTAGTTCAACTTACAATTGATAATGATATCATTCTTACAATCTTGCCTAACTCATCTATAATATACAGCTCTTGCTAGCTCGATCTAACTTAACCTGGAATCCTAACTCGTACACTGGACTGGGAATCCTCGTTACCAACAATTTCTTTATTCAACTGTTGAAAACATAAAAAGGTTTGCAAGAGTGAACTAACTAGCTCAGCAAGTCATAATAGAAATAACTGAGGTTAAACAATGACCAATTGAAGTGATTCAGAAGAATCAAGTTTCTGGATAAGAAATGATTAGAATTGGATATTCACTTTTCATTTAAAAAAAATAAGGTTAGACTGCTGATCAGTCACGCACTAACCCTGAGCAAGGCACACAGCTCTGCTCTCTATACTGGATCCAAGGCACGCATTGGCCTATTATGACCACGAATCTGGTCCATATTTAAAAACAATCCAATTCAAGAATAATAGTATGATAAATAATATAAATCAATAAGCTGAATTATAAACAACATTTATCTCGAAGCGTAGGGTGATTATAATTCCAAGAAGGTATAAAAACAGAATCATAAAGATTGTCTTTCAATCAAAGAAAGAATCCGAAAGTAAAAGACCAAGGGTTCAAGGGTTACAAGGATTGGTCTTCTGATAAACAAGGATAAGGGTTGGTATATTAAGCAATTTAGTATCAAGAATCAGTATGTGATAGATATGTATTTGTGGAGTAGTATCGTATAGGTGTGGTTCGCATATGAGAATTCAACGATCAATGGTTTATGAAGAATCAGGCTTATGGCTCAAGATCAATAAGAATCAGGGTTTAGGGTTAAGTATTTCAAAGTACTTGCAATATAAAACAAGATTTATTTTGAATACTAGAAACATGTTATAAAAAAGTTCAGAAATATTTGCAATATATCTTGAAGAAAGTTTAGAAGTACTTGCCTTATCACATATGATTTCCCACTTTACTTGTACTCATATAACAGTTTTACTCATCATTCACATTTCTTCTCCTTCTACGCCTTGCTTCTATTTATCGATCACTTACCTTCTCTTTCTACGCTTCAATCCTACTTACGGATCACTGGCTTTCTTTTTTTATGCCTCGATTACTCTGCTAGGCATCACAAGTATCTTTCAATATTCAATTTCATATTATTCTAATCGTCACATAGACGTTATAAACTTTTATCTACCCTTCATTTTACCCAAATCCGACGTATGGATTGAAAGTTATAGCAAAAATTAATCAAACAATAACCACATAGGCATATAACACATCAATCAGATAGCACGTAGCACATAGCATGTAAGGTAATCAATCAAAATAATTTTTCAAAGAAGATTCGGGATTAAAATGATTTTCCAGATATTTAATACAATTTTTTGAACATTTTTCGGAATTAAAATGGATCTCCGAATCATTTTATAATTAAATAACAGGATCCGAATACCCGAATCTGCTTCTAAATTAATTTTATAATAATTGTCGAGCTTTGAAAATAATTTAAAATAATATTTTAAAGCTCGAAACTATTTTTTGAAATTTTTAAATCAAATTAAATAATTAAATCTAATTAAATAATCAATTAAAATTAATTAATAACTAATTAAATCAATTAATCAATTAATATTTAAATTAATTGATTAAATAATTAATTAATTTTCAACTAAAATTAATTGACTAAATAATTTAGATTTATTTCCGAATTAAAATAATTTCCTGAAAAATAAATAATAAATTTTGAAATTTAAAATAATTAAAACTGATTTTCTGAAATTAAATAAAATAGAAATATGATTTTTGGAATTTTTAAAAACAGGGATCCGAAATTTAAAAGGTTTGCAAAAGGGCTAAACTGCAATTTGCCCCCTATCTTCCCCGTTCGCCGGCCTTCGTCTTCGTTCACCGGCCGGTCGCCATTAACGGCGACCGCCGAGCTTTCCGGCGACCTGGCACATCTCCAGAACTCGACCAAATTACCAGCATCCATTGTATTCACTTCCAGGAACGCGTTCATGCAAGAATTTTAAGCAATTAACACGCGGTTCGACCGGAAAATCAACCCGAACTTTCTGCCACCGCTCCGATGAATTTTCCGATCAAACCTTTTTCAGAATCGTTTATTTAATTTATTTATACCAATTGATTCGTCTTTGGACGATCTACAAATCTGTGCAATCGATTTCAAACAATAACCCTAAACGCAGAAATATCTAATTTCCAATTAATAACATTCAGCCTATAAACACTAATTTTTCAATTCGAGAATCAAACAGCAATTTGAACATGTTATTGAACTCCAAATTAGTCATATAATTTACCAAAATGACCAGGAGAAAATTATATACATGATTATGCCATCAGATCACACAAACAATGTAACATCTAGGAAATTTACATCCGTATTATATCATATTTATAATAAAATATGTGTATTAATGAGTCATTTATGTGTAATTATCCGTCAGACCCTAATTGTTACGTGTTACTTGTATTCTGTGTTATTCCGGTATTTTAAGATATTTTTCAGATATTTTATTTTGCATTCATAAGTTTCATTTCAAACGTTTTATGACCCAAACCATGATTTTAAAGCCAGTATTTCAAATAAAATAGTGGGCCTTATTTTTCATCAAAAGGCTTTTACCATCGCATTATTCTGAACATCTGGACATTTTATAAATTTTCTCGTTTTACGAAAAATGACTTTTCCGGGCCCCATTGGGTGTTAAAAACCCCACAAATATCACATTTTTATTTTTCTAAAATTATAGGACTTTCATTTATATTATTTCTTTGCATTTTTGCATTATTCACAATTTTTGGGAAATTTTGGCATATATATTGTATATATAAAATATTTATAAATTAAAATTTAATACTAAAAAATTATAAAATTAGGGGCCTATTAATTTTAAAAAGTTTAGAATTAGGGCTTTAATTTTATTTGGAAGTATTAATTTTACTACTATAAATAGCCTATTTACTTAATTATTATTAATTATAAACTAAAAATCAAACTGTGATTTCCAGGTGATTTCTTCATCAAATCGTGTGATTCCAGTAACCAAATCGAAGGTTTTGATCTGTTCTTTCTGTTTTTGATATCAATTTCATGTTTTAATGCATCGTTTTTTATTTTCAATTTTTAGGGTTTATGTTCGAATTAGGACTTTTTGATTTCAGGGTTATTTTGATGTTTTGATGATTGATATAGCTTTGTTAGATGATTTACAGTCGATTCATGGCGTTTAATTGAACAAACGATGCCTGCATAGTGATTCACGATTTCTAGGGTTTATACTGAATTTTCAAATTACAACTCTATGATTTCTGTGAATCTTTGGTTCCTGAAAGGTTAGGACTTTGATTGTATGTGTTCTTGGCTTCAGTTTGCACTGTATAACGTTTGATTTTATGTACAAATGAATGATTTGGGTATTTTGCCGGAGTTTATGTCGATTTTGATCGGAGTTGAGGTTTCAGTTATGTTTTTGGTATGTTTTGGCTAGAGTTGAGTTGCTGCAGTTGTGTGAAATTGAAACCCAGTAAAAACCACATCAAACGATGTTGTTTTGCCCTGATTTTGGACTCGCCGGTTTCACCGAAAACTCTCATTTGTTGAAGCGGAGCATAGTGCGTTTTAGGTGGATTCTGGAAAAATCCAGTCATGTTCATCATGACCCGGATTGTGACCCGGTTGACCCGTTTGTCAACCCGGTTTTGAAATGTTTTGTCAGATGTCTGGTTTCTGACAAATGTTTCTGGATTTTTAATTTAATTTAATTTTTATTAATTTCAAAAATCAGTTTTATTTATTTTATAAATTAATTAATTAATTATCTAATTAATTTATTTATATTATAAATAATTCTGAATTATTTTCTAAAAATTAGATTGAATTATTTTCTCAATTATTTATTATTTATTTATTAGTTATTAATTATTTAAAAATGATTAATTATTTTGATAATTAATCAAATAATTTTCAATAAATTATAATAAATTCATTTTAATTCCAAAAATTATAGAAAAATCTTTTTTAATTCTGATTTTTCTTAATTATTTATTTCAAAATTATTTTTGAGTTTTAAAAATTAGTAATAATTATTTATAGTGAATAATAAATTGAATTATCAGTGTTTAATTGATAATAATTAGACCGTTAGTCCGATTCGAGCGAAACGAAAGCCTTTTGACTCATAAAAGTGAATTCTTTTCATTAAAAATAATAATAAAGCTTAATTTCTTCTAGAAATTAGTTGACTTTGTTACTTGTTTGATTATCAGTCGAAATGCGTGTCGAAACGAGTCCGAAAAATTCCGGAAAAATGGGAAACGAGTTGGATAACGATCAGTTGAGCGATAAGCGAGTCGAATTTGATTCTAAAAATTATTTCAACTATAAAAATGATTATGTGCTTATGTGTATTATGTGGTTAATTGAGTCTTACTTGTTAATAAGTAATACATGAGTCAGTCATAAGCACATGGATAGACATTGGGAACGGTGTGAAGTCGATTCAAGATGCAATTGAAGTACGAAATGACTAAATCAGTCTATTTCTCTAACAGAAGCTAAGTCAGCAAGGCAGGTTGAGTCGGTAATAGACGAAGGTGACATATTTGCAGTGAGTCGCGCAGAAGGCAAGTTTTTCCCCTATTCTACTTTCGGAATAGTGACATTTCTTCAGATGCTTATCACGTTTGCACTCTTTTGATTTTTGTTCAGAATCACTGATACACACGTGCTATTCCTTTGTTCATATTTCATTTCGATTCTTGATTTCTCCGTTTCTTTGGATTCTTGATTCACATTCCATTGATTACACATTGAGATTGATATATTCTGGTGATTAGAATATATCAAAGCATACCGATTGTTCCGGTTGCTAAGCGATGGACTGGATAATGATATTTTGGGGATTGAGCGTGTCTTAATCCTGAGGACCGGGATATGACTGGTGCCTCGATATGGGCCGTAGTGCCTGGGTACCCGACTGGATCTATATATGGAGATATAGATCTGCATTATATTCTGACTGATCAGCAGAATATAGATGCGAACTTGTGTCCAGTTTAGTTCATTTGTACTCGCTAGTAATGGCCTTCTTTCTATTCTAGTGGGGTTATATCTTTGCAGATATACCCGGGTTACGGATTCATTTAAAATGCTTTAACACTGCTTATATTTTGTGGACTTGTTGAGCAATTTTTGGCTCACCCTTTTTGTTGTTATTCACCTTGTTGTTTTCAGTTAAGAAGGAATATGAAACCCATCAGGACTCGAGTGGTAAAGAAGCGGGTCAAGCCTCGGGATCCTCTCATACCCAAGGTGTTGATCCCAATCCAGGAAGAAAGTTTTGAGTTGCCCGAACATGTGGAGTGTAGATAGTTAGTGTGTGTGTTTGAATAAAAGAAAAACATAGTTTAAAACTGATTAGACAATGGCTTATAATAAAGAGAATTTGTGAGATTTTGAAATTTGGTTTGTAATAAAAGTAGTTAGTGGTTCTTGTTTTCATACTTCAGCCTAAAAAGATCATGGTTAGTGTTAAAGGGGTTTAGTTTCATTTCTTTAATAACTGTTAATCAGGTTGTACAGGTTCGGTGATTAGCTAGTAACCCCCAGACTTATACCCCGGGTCTGGAGGGCGTTACAAACAACATCAAGAACAAAAATTCATATTTTAATTACTAAATAATTCGAATTTAAATAATTAAATAAGAAAATAACCTTGATTTCTACACTGAAATGGATGATTGATTATGAAAGAACTTTTCGAGAGCTTCGTTTTGATATATTGCACACCCGAATCGGAGTTCGATAACGCCTTCGTTTGTGCGATTGATTTTCAAGAACGTAGTGTTTTATTAGGGTTTTCTCTGTGTTTTACTGGATTTTACTGCCTGATTATGTTTATACGAATAAAATGAAATTAGAAAAGGGCTATTTATATTTATAGAATATTGGATCGTGTTGGATCATATTGGATCAATAAATTAGTTACTTAGCCGTTAAGTAACTGTAAATACGAGTATTGGATCGATAAATTAGTTATCTAGCCGCTAAGTAACTGCAAAAACGATCCGATTTGATTCTTGTATTGGATAATTATCCAAACCGGACTCTTTATAAAAACACTTTATACGAAAATATTGTAGTATTATCCCGTCTTATGATAATACGGGTTTTATTGATTTATCAAAATGATTATCATGTCGAAAATTTTGCGCCGGGACGCATACGGGTCAAACCGTAATCCGGACTGAAAAATTAGAACACAAAAAATATCCGGAATTATCAGATTAGGTTAGGAAGGAGTTTTCGGAAGAGTTTTGGGTTATAAAAACGCAAAAAATGGTTAAGTCAGACGATTCCCGGTTTTATAAAATAGTTTTGTAATTATTCAGAAAATAATTATTAAATCTATAAATTATTATAAAATTATATATCACTCCAAAAATTACCAGAAAAATATCACAATTATCTGTATTTTATTCTAGACATATTAAAATTAACATACTTATACTTTACCATATATAAGCATCCACATTCCACACCAATCATCAGATAATTCACCAAAAATCACATATTAATCACATAAAAATCATTTATTAATGAAAATAATTACACGCAATATCCCGGATATTACATGCAAACACCCGACGCATGTGACTGTGTTGTCACTGTCAACAATTATTTTGAATATGATCATCCGTCAGGACTATGTTGGTCATCCGTCGGATTCCTTTGATCAATTTTCGGGAGCCTTTGTAGATCATCCGTCGGGAGCATTTCTGCCACTTGACTCCATTTCACTTATACGGAATTACAAGACATCTTCTATTTACAATTAGTCATCCTATTCTGTATATCAACCAAGTAGTCAACATGTAAAAACCCAAACTTTTGACATCAGTAAAAGACCTTTATGAATAGTAACCTTGCAGTTTAATAAAAACTTTCGCGACCACACCATATACGGGTTTTTAATTTAATTTTCTGAGTTCATATCATGGTTATACGTAATAAATGAGTGTATGCAAAAGTCGTGAGTTTTTGAAGAAAACCAATAGCTCAAATTTTACGAGCCATCGAGGAATAAGAGAATTATACTACGACCAAGAAAATCTTGAGAATTATAATTTCATAAGTCATAACCAAGTACGAGCACTGGAAATGGTAATGATTTACGATAAGCGGAATTGTTTGACGTAGCATTTACGGGAGTTGATTTAAATGTACGTAAACGAATGTGAGATAATGTAGGGTGGCAAGGGATCAAGTGATAACATAGAAAAATTAAGTATTTATAAATTTATCTAACAAGTAATAAATTAGGAACCTAGTTACAAAAATAGATAAATAACACATTTCAATAAACATAAAATCCAAGGAGCTTATCATGCAAGCTTTGACAAATGAGACACCTAGTTAAGCCTAGCCTTTAAAAATAGGATGCATCTTGTCCTACACACTTTCTATATTCACAAGAAGCCTATTTCCACCAGATTTTCAAGAAGCAAGCAAGGCAATTCTCTCTCTCTCTCTAAAAACCCAATGCTGATTTCCAAGAACACCATGGGAATAAAAATTCATATCTCATGATATACTCATTCAAAAATCACCAAATTTTAACCAAAGCTTCCTCATACCATATACAAGGTACCTTCAAAATTTCATGGCCATTGAATTAGTATAGCATAGTCAAATCCTTGCTCAAAATTGGTGGTGAATAGTAACTCTGAAAATCACTAACTTGTTTTCTTGATTTTCATGGAAGTTTAAGGCTCCTAAAGCTAGATCAAGGCTTCATAAAGGATCTTAGGACTTTATTAAGTATAAACAAGCTTCAAGGAAGGTATAAACATTCATCCAAACCTTTTTTAAGTTTTAAGTTTCAAGGAAAGTAAGGATCTAGGTAATTGATTTGATATTATCTTGATGTTTAGTTAATTAGTTTTAAGATTGATGATTGTTGTCTCAAAAACATGATGTTATTGAGAGGAGTTAGTGTAATATGATGATTTGATGATTGTTGATGCTGGTATAATGATTTAAGACGTAAACGAAACTCGAATCGTAATCGTAACCTCATTAAAATGAACAAAACTTAACTTAAGTTTCTGCAGAAGTTACCGAATGTATAAACTATAGTTTCTTAAACAGTAATACTTTATTATGATAAAAAATATTATAAGGATCATTTAGGCGCTTGAATCGCTTGATTCCGATTTACGGATCAAAAGTTATGACCGTTTTAGTAAAATGAATTTACACGACAAAACTGCTACAAATTACGAACTTTGTAAATATAAATGATCGACTTAAAAATATTTAAAAATCATGAACTTTTTACAGAGAGTAAGAAATAGAGTTTCTTAGCTGCCATAAAAATTTCAAGTAAAAATATTGAATTTTCAATTTTATAAAAATGTCGGAGCCGCGGTCGCGCGGAGTACGAACGTCAAAAACAACCCCCTGTTAGGAAACTGCCACTTCGGGGTTTGTTACCAGAAAACCATTTTCAAATGATGTGTTGTAAATTTTTTCTAGATCGCGCACGCGAAAATGGTACGTCAGAAAACGTATCTTGGACTCCAGGCAAGTTTTCAAACCCTACCTTTTAAAACTGTTGTGTTGTGTTTGTTTTCAAATAAATGCTATATACATGATGTTGTAATATGATATTTTACGAATTATGATATATAATATCATACGATATATTAATGATTTTGGTATATCAATATTACCGAATTTCAATCGATAACGCTATAGAGTAGCGTTGTATATATGAGGAGTATATTTTAGACCGAGGATCGGTCAGTATAATTTGATGAAAATCCGGAAGTATTCCGGAGGTGTTTTATTTAAGAATATTAACGCTATAGTAGAGCATGATGTATAAGTTGTAAGACCGAGAGTTAGTCAGTTTTTATAAAGTATAAACTCGGGAATCATCCCGGAGATGTTTTGGACCATTAAAAGTCCGTATTTATTTTATTCCAAGGGACTCGATGTCCACTTGTGAAACATTAAATACCTCGAACTTCCATTAAAATGATTTCCAAAGATCGCATTCCCTCAACTAGATTTTACTTGAACAACGAATATTATTTCGGTTATTAATTTAATATAGGAGAAGTATTCTCCAACGATTATTCATTTCAAACTCGACCAATTATTAAAGGTTACTTTAAATTTCTTAAACATAAATTAGTTGAGGAATATTATTTCAAATATTATTTTAAAGTATAATTATTCGAGGTTTAATTATTTAACGATTAATATTTAATTATTAATTATTTATTAAATGAACTAATATGATTTAAAGATTATAAAACCTGATTAAAAAATAACTGGATTTCAGAAAATCATACGAATACTTTCAGATCGTCAATGAATTTATCTCGACTTATTTTAAATATTTGAGCATAGTTTCAAAAGAAACTCCCCCTTATTTAATTATCAGTTGACAACGGTCAACTCACATCCTTAGTACTTGCTCCGAAAATTCTCGAAAGTACATATATATATATACATATCAAGGTGTACCTATAAACAAGCAATATGCTCGGGAACAATATAAGTTCCAGATATATGATGGGATTCTTACAAGAACAAGGAGGGGTAGACTCCAGTACTTCGTGGACTGGGGATACTACCAATTTCTACCACATGAGAAGGTATATTATATACCGATGAACATGTGGAGTATGCGTACCTGAGAGGGATGGACGCAAAATCGTGTCTTGAGAGGGATAGACACAAAGTGTGTATCTGAGAGGGATGGACACAGAAAATGCCCGAATGCGGCCAGGGTGATAACCGATAACAAAGGGGAATAATCCTTCTACTATTAGAAAAGGTTATTATTTCCGTAGTACGACTGATCATCGTATGCAGTGGTTCCAGTGAATGTCCTATATTCTTTCAATTGGAATTGAGATGCAATACCTAACCCAAGCCTAGGTGTTGCGTTTACCATTAAGGTATTTGCAGACTAATAAGTCAATCAAAGAATTGTTTTGAAAAAGAGGTGTGTATCACCAAGAAAACTACTTTGCATAAATACACATCCTTATACGGATTGATATAATTTCATGAACAGTCATTTCATACTGTTGATTATTATGGCTGAGCATTATTGCTCACTCTTGCTTTCTCTTAAATGTCACAACACAACGGATTACCAGTATACCGGCGTGGGACTTAGTCACTTGAAATCGTGGGGAGAATCCCTTACAACTTTGTCTCAGGTGGACCAGAGTATCCAGATAAGTATAAGATGTTAGTAGTAATTATTGTAACTTCATGTAGAGGTTTTGAATAATTGTTTAAGATCCTGTAAAGTATTGTTAGGTCACACACACTGTAGAAGGGGGTTGAATACAGTGTATAATACAATCAAATCGAATTAAGAACACAAGTATGTAATAAAGAATAATCTTATTAATAAAACAGTATTACAATGGAACTGTTCTCTCTCAGCGATGAACAATATCACTAAGAGCTGCTAGGGTTGCAATGAATAATATTCTTGATAATGATAACTCTTCTAGTGTAAACCCTATGTTGTGTTTATATACCACATAATTACAAGATAATCTCTAATTGATATCGAATATAATTCTGTATCCTAAAATATATCAATTAGTTATCTTTTCCTCCAAGTCTTATATTCTTCATAGAATTCTTCTCCATGCATATCTCTTCTTATTTTAGTCTTGATCTTCTTTCCCTTAAATCAGCCGCCTTCCTTATCTGAAAGTCTTCTTAAGTCCTGATATTATCTTCTGATGAATATCTTCTGATATCTTAAGTTGTGATAACTTAAGTTCTGATATCTCAAGTTCTGACTTCATTATAAGTATTGATTTCTAGTTAAGTCTTGATTTATCCTGTTAGTCAAGATCTGAAACTAAACACAAATCATTATTAAACATGACATCACAAATATATCTAACAATCTTCCTCAACTTGTAAATTAGCATAATATACAAGTTCAATAGATATTTGATGATGTCAAAAACATTAAGTACAAATGCCTATGATAATTTGACTAGATAACTACAACTCACAGTCCTTGTAGCTTTTACCATCCTTAAAGTCTGATATCAGCTTTAGCCTGTATATCCTTCAAAATTTAAAAGTCGCAGTCCTTGACCTGGCTTCAGTGTGTGATCTCTTGAATGTCAGGAGTTGTTCTGAGATAGTTCTTCAGAAGAGTTCTCTCAGCATATTCAAGTTCATTTATCATCCTCCTTTTAGCATCTTTAAGTTCAACTGTATCTTCTCCTGTCTGAAAGATAGCAGCCCTGAGATCATTAATCTTTGTTCTCCTTATCTCCTGATCCAGTCTGATCAGATAAGCTTTGTCAGACTCCAGATTATATTCAACACCCTTAATACCCAGAAAAGTAGTGATCTTGGCAGTATTGGGCTTCATCTCAACTAAATCACCATTGTGAGCTCTATACTTTGGATAGTATGGTCTGTTGACCTGTTCTTCACTTGAACTAGAAATAAAACATGTTGCAGTTCTTCATAATAATTCAACCGAATTACATCTTTTCTTATCTGGAATACTCTCCCATCTATCATAAAATAAAGTATTATGTCTTCTTTCAGCTTGGAGTTGTAGACCATCTCTACAGACTCTAATTGATTTAGTCTTTCTGGAGTTGACCCTACTCCTGGTTCAGTAAGGGATGTAGGATCTGAGGTAGAATTGTTTATTCTTTTCTCATCAACATTACCCAGTCCTTTTTTATCTCTAGCTTCCTTCCCTTGGATCAATCTACCCTGAAAAACATTTGTTGAAGTCTTCATAGGTTGAGCAGATTGTTGAGCTTTAGTAAACCCAGGTAGTAGAACTGTTGAAGGTTTAACATGAGCAATGTCAGAGGTTTCCTTTTCTTCTGATGTCAAGATAACTTGAGCTCTGTCAGAGGTTGCTTGAATATTCCTTTTCTCCTTCAAAATCATACTTGTACCTTCATCAGCATTTACTTCCAGATCCATGGTTGGCAGATTTATCTTTACAAATTCATCAGCTTTTGCCTTACCCTTGAATCTAGGATCAACTTCCACCTATGATTTGGACTTGGCCTTAGATGCCTCAGTATTTGTCCTCTCTTTGATCACAATGCCCTTAGGCTTCGGTGGTTTCTTTGCCGTGACTTGAGTTTTAGACTTTGACTTAGATTTGTCATTTTCAACTTTCAGTCTAATCTCTTCTTCCTTCAGACTTCCAATATCCATGCCTGGATTTTCCTTTAGGAACAACCTTTTAGAGATCTCTTCATCAAGTTTCAGAGTTTGTTCATCAGAACTTATCCTTTTAGTATCAGAACTTGTTCTTTGACTTATAGTTCTGGCTTTCCTTGATAAAGAACCCATGCCTTGACTTAGACCTCTACTCCTTTCAGAGTCTCTGTGATCTTCATTATCATTATCCTTACCCTTCAGTGGTTGATCAGTTGTGCATTTGGACTTAATTACTTTCTCCCCCTTTTTGGCATCATCTGGTAGAAGCAGGGAGACAAGCAATTCCACAGAGTTTTGGATTTCATTGAGTTGGTTTTGTTGAGCATCTTGATATTTTAAAATATCAGATAGTTGAACTTGCTGCTTTTCTTGAGTCTTTTTTATATACTCAATGCGGTCACAGGCTGGCTTAAAAAACCTTTTCTTGTCCAATGTGACATTCATGGTTTGCTTAGTCACTGTATCTTGAATTTTGTCCACCTTGGATTGAGTTATTGAGTGTTGACCTTGAAGATTTCTGGTACTCAATAAAGTAACTCTGAGCTGTGCTTTGAAGTCATCATTCATCAGCATCTCATCAGCTTTAGCCAGGTGCTCAGCAAGAACATCTGCAGTAGGAACAAAATCAACTTTGTTCCACTCCTTGATCCACTCTCTTCCTCTGTTAGTTTCACTCCAAAGAACTGGTGCATCCTTTCTCACAAACTTCTTAATTAATTTAGCTTTACCAACTGTTTGTGGAGGTGGATGTCTATAAGGTCCAGCTGCATCAGCATTTATATTTGTAGCAGTTTTACCAGTATTTTCTTCAACAGAACTTGCAGAATCTTCAGTATCAGCATCTTTTGATAGAATGAATGTATGTGAAGCAATAGAAGATTCATCTGCATAGACATCAGCATCTAGCATTGGAATTATTGGTGTAGTGTGCTGAAAAAGATGTGAAGTAGATGGAGCTTCCAGATACAAGACCAAAGGCACATCTAAGTTGTTGATATTAATTTCAGCACTTGTGCCTGGGTTTTTAGCATGTACTGGAGAGTTTATTGGAGACACAGGAGGTGTAGGCATTGGAGTAGTCTCTGGCTCTTGGATTGGAGATTTATGAGCTTCATGAAGTTCTGGCTCAGCACTTGGAAGAGATTCAACTACAGTAGGTTCTTGTGGGATCAGAGATTCCTGACCCACTTCCACAGCTGCTGCTTCCATTCCTTCTTCAGAGGTTGATTCTTCTACAGCCCTCCGTGCTCTTTGCTTTTTAAGTCTCTAAGCTGGTGGAGAGACTCTGGGAGCTTGATCATCAGAGTTTAGCTTTCTAAGCCTTTTTAGGGGCCTAAAACTCCCAGTTTCTTGAGCTATCTGAGAAGAGACCTTCTCAGCTACTTCAGCAACAGGTTCGGATGGTTGAACCTGTACCTCATCATCAGACTCATCTCTTAAAATCATCTTCCTTCTTTTCTGTTGTGCCGGAGGTACTTTCTTAGTCCTCTTTGCTCTAGAAGAAGAAGGCTTCACCTGATTATGTGTTGTTGGTTGGTTGGCATGTTCTGATGTGTGTGTTTGTTGAGTGGAAGTAGTAGGTTCTGATGGCTGTTGTGGTTGTTGTTGTTGTTGTGGAACATCAGGATATAATACAGAGTAAGTATTAGCATCAGCATTTACAAGAGCTTGCTTTACTGCTAAAGGAATTCTAAGGGGCCTCAGAACTTTCTTTTTGTTATCAGCAGTTAAAAGGTCAGTAAAAGCCCTTTTTGCTAACCTAAAAGGTTCTATGTGTTCACTTGCTAGTTGTGGTTCATCTGATGTACAGTAACTGTAAATTAACTGACAGAACCTAGCAAAGTAAACTAAATTCCTGTCCTCTTTCATTCTATCTCCTATAAAACATAACACAGTCATAGCATAATCAAAGTGAGACTGGTTTAGGAGAGCATACCCAATTTGTTGAGTCAGAATTGGAATGGCATCAAAATTTGAGCATTTGTTTGCGAACGCCTTGGTGATGCAGTCGAAGAAAAAGCTCCATTCTCTTCGAATATGTGGGCATTTTAGTTAGCCCAACTTTGCCAAACTCTCCTTATACCCTAAAAGCCATCATTTGCTGTAGCAATGGCTCCTCAACAGCAGAACTAAACTGGCAGTTCTCAGGTAGATGTAGAGTTTTCCTGACTGTTGCCGGAGTAACAGCGTACTCCACCTCCTTTGCTGTAAAAATGATGCTCGGAGTCCCATCCTTACCACCATCATCATAAAGTCCCGTTCACCAGAACGTCAGAACTTGAGTTCTAGATAAAGTGGATGGTTGCGTCAAAGCGAACCCTATTTCACTTTGAGCCAAGAAGTCCTTAACAAAATGAAGTTCCGACGGAGCGTCACTCTTGGTTAGAATGGAAGTGTAGTTGTTGGGGACGAACTTTGCTCCATTAAAGATTAGATCCCTGGGTGCCATTGAAAAAGAAGTGAGAAATAAGAATGCCTGAAAGGTGTTTGGTAAAATGCCTGTGTAAAAACCGTCAGAGAATATATAGAGAATAAGAGAAAAGAGAGAGAGTATAGAATACAAAAGTAGATAAAAGATTTAAAATCTTTTCTCTCTTTTGCTTATACACGCCACTTGACAGCAGTTAAGACGAATTAGAACAGTCTTTACACCTGTCAGCCATTTAGTAGTTAAGACAATAATAGTTAATGGGCACAGGAAATAAGTAATGATTACTATGCACATGCAGTTTTTCAATAAAAAAACGGTTCCCACTAAACAAATGATTATGACTGTCTTTATCTCACTAAAACCAATATTCTGATAAAATAGAACCGTTCAAGTATTGACTAAAAATAAATCAAGTAAATAAATACTGCCACGTAAGCATCAGAACTTGATTATTATCAAAATTTAAAGGTCATCAGAATATGGCTTCTGTACTCAAAAAGTGAATGTTTATTTCTGTAATTTTTCACACAAATACTGATATGGTTTCCGCAGAACTTCCATCAGAACTTGTCCTCCGAATTTATGCAGCTGACACTGAAATTGTTCATCTAAAACAACATTGATCACCACAATAATTTTCATCATTCAGATAGAGTGTAAGTGTGTGCTTTAAGCTAAATATCAGACAAAGAGTAAAGTCTGATTCACTTTAGTACATCTTAGAAATAAGGCATAACTAAGAACTTTGCTCAAAATCCGTCATTAGTCTGAAGTCTACTATAGAATGAGTTCATGCATGAGTCCACCTCAACTGTTTTGTGCTCATTTTATGCATCTTTTGATATTCTTTTTCACAGGAGCTCCTCAGTGTAAGTAAGTCTGCTTATCAGAATTTATACTATTATCAGAGTATTTCTCCAGTAATCAGAGAATGCGAAAAGTCACCAAAAAAATTTTATTTTGCTTTTCTAATGCATATTACTTAATACCAGCAATGCACTTGGGTCTTCCCTTCCACATATATTTTTCCCTAGATCTCAAAGGAGTACCTGATATTTATTTCTTTTCTTTACTTTTTCTTTTGATAAGTGTGGCTTATCAACACTTAGTACATCCATAAAATAAACCAATATCAGAACTTAACAGATAAGAAGCACTGTTCTAGTTTTTGACTTAGTAATAAGATACACAAAGTAAACCTAACCAAACTCAATTTCAGAATTTGCTCGTGTTAAAAGATTTCCACATAAACAATTACTTCAAATAGGGGATCTTTAGTATATTAGAGACTACTAGGTCAGCATATAGCACAGTTATCCTCATTGGATTATATAGTCACAGAAACATTCATATCACTATCAGAGTTTAGAAATTCACATCAGACAACAATCAGCACTTAGGTAAATTTCAATTTAAGCACATATTACATAAAGATAGTAATATCTGTAAATACTGATTATAAGGTCTGATGTATCAGAACATAAAATAAACAGATTTAGAGAAAGAACCTGAAACCATTCCAAGTTCATTTACCAATCTTGTAAAAGTAGCTTCACATAGTGGTTTTGTGAAGATATCTGCTAGTTGTTGATATGTTAGAACAAAATGCAATTAAACTGTACCTTCCATCACATTCCCTTATGAAGTAGTACCTAATGCTGATGTGCTTTGTCATTGAGTGTTGAACTTGATTACCTGTCATAGCAATAACACTTTGATTATCACAGTAAATGGGTATTTTAGAATATGTTAACCCATAATCCAGTAACTGATTTTTCATCCAAAGAATTTGTGCACAACAGCTTCCTGCAGCAATGTACTCTGCCTCTGCAGTTGATGTGAAAATTGACTTTTGTTTCTTGCTAAACCAAGAAACTAATTTGCCTCCAAGAAATTGGCAGCTTCCACTTGTGCTTTTCCTGTCAATTTTGCACCATGCAAAATCTCAATCTGAGTAACCTATTAGCTTAAAGTCTGATTCCCTAGGATACCACAATCCTAGATCAGCTGTACCCTTAAGGTACTTGAAAATTCTTTTCACAGCTGTTAAGTGAGGTTCTCTTGGATCTGCTTGAAATCTTGCACAAAGACAGGTAGCATACATGATATCAGGTCTACATGCAATTAGATAGAGTAGTGAGCCAATCATACCTATGTAATCAGTAATATCTACTGATGTACCAGTATCCTTATCCAATTTTATTGCAGTGGCCATATGAGTGGATGCAATTGAATAGTCTTGCATTCGAAATTTCTTCAACAAATTTCTGGTGTGCTTAGATTGACAAATAAAAGTTCCTTCTTCATTCTGCTTGACTTGAAGGCCCAGAAAATAGCTAAGTTCTCCCACCATACTCATTTGATATCTTGATTGCATTAGCTTGGAAAACCTTTTACAAAGTCTGTCATTTGTAGAACCAAAAATGATATCATCAACATATATCTGCACCAAAAGTAAGTCCTTTCCATGGTTGATATAGAATAAAGTTTTGTCAATAGTCCCTCTGTTAAATCCACTTTCCAGAAGAAACTGAGCTAATGTCTCATACCATGCTCTTGGAGCTTGCTTAAGGCCATAAAGTGCTTTATCAAGTCTGTAGACATGATTAAGAAATTTTGAATCTACAAAACCTGGAGGTTGTTCAACATATACTTCTTCTTCCAATTCTCCATTAAGAAAAGCACTTTTTACATCCATATGAAAGACTTTAAACTTTTTATGAGCATCATAAGCCAGAAATATCCTTATGGCTTCCAATCTAGCAACTGGTGCAAATGTTTCATCATAATCAATTCCCTCATGTTGAGAATATCCTTTTGCAACCATCCTTGCTTTATTTCTTGTAATTATGCCATCACTATCAGTTTTATTTCTGAACACCCACTTTGTACCAACAACAGATCTATTCTTTGGTCTTGGCACTAGGGTCCAGACTTTATTTCTTTCGAATTCACTTAACTCTTCCTGCATTGCTTGCACCCAATCAATATCTTGAAGAGCTTCTTCCACTTTCTTTGGTTTAGTCTGAGAAAGAAAAGAATGATAGAGACATTCATTTGATGTTGTTGTTCTAGTTCTAACACCTGCTTTAGGATTTCTAATAATCAAGTCAGGTGTATGTGCTTTAGTCCACTTTCTTGTAGATGGAAGGTGATCTCTAGAACTGGATGCTCCCCCATGATCCATGCTGTCTCCATTAACATTTTCTAATACTCCCCTTGAAATTATGCTCTCTGAGTTAGATCATTCAGAATTTGATAAATCAGAACTTGATGAATCAGAACTTGAAGAGCCTGTTCTAGGTTCTGATGCTTCTTGAGATGTGGTTGGATCTTCAATATGCTCCCCCTGCATAGGTGCATTTTCCTTTGGCGTAGTCACCACAGTTTCAATAACATAAGAGTTTAACCCATTAGAGTTTGCAGTATCAGGATTTAGACTATTAGAATTTACAGAATCAGAATTTAAAACTTCATTCTCAAATCTCAGCTGATCTTGATCATTGAAATCTTCAAGTCCAATAATCTTCTTATCATCAAAAGAGACATTGATAGATTCCATGAGAACCCTTGTTCTTAAATTGTAGACTCTGAAGGCTTTTGTGGAAAGTGGATATCCAACAAAAATTCCTTCATCAGCTTTTAGATCAAATTTGGATAGCTGTTCAGGATGAGTCTTAAGAACAAAACACTTGCATCCAAATACATGAAAGTACTTCAGATTTGGCTTCTTTTTCTTCACCATCTCATATGGTGTCTTTCCATGCTTGTTGATAAGTGTTGCATTCTGAGTAAAACAAGCAGTCTGCACAACTTCAGCCCAAAAGTAGGTTGGTAACTTTGCTTCATCAAACATAGTTTGTGCAACTTCAAGAAGAGTTCTATTCTTTCTTTCAACAACTCTATTTTACTGTGGAGTTGCAGGAGCAGAGAATTCCTGCTTTATTCCATGGTCTTTGCAGAACTCTTCCATGATCAAATTCTTGAACTCAGTGCCATTATCACTTCTTATGATTTTTACAGAGTCTTTGACCAATTTATCCACTTGTTTGACATGATCAATCAAGATAGATGCAGTTTCACTTTTTGTGTGCAAGAAATACACCCATGTGTATCTGGTAAACTCATCTACTATGACCATAGCATATTTTTTCTTTGCAATAGACATGACATTCACTGGACCAAATAGATCAACATGTAGTAGGTGATAAGGCTCAAGAAATGAAGATTCAGTCTTGCTCTTGAATGAAGATTTTCTTTGTTTTGCCTTTTCACATGAATCACAAAGGCCATCAGGAGCAAATATTGATTTTGGCAGTCCTCTCACAAGATCTTTCTTGACTAGTTCATTTATATTGTTAAAATTTAAATGAGAGAGTTTCTTGTGCCAATTCCAGCTTTCTTCAATTGATGCTCTACTTAACAGATAGATTGCAGAACCATCAGAACTTGTTGAAAGCTTGGCTTCATAAATGTTACCATGCCTGTATCCCTTCAGAACAACTTTGCCTGTAGATTTGCTTACAACTTCACAGTGTTCTTCAAAGAAATCCACATGATAACCTCTTTCACAGATTTGACTAACACTCAGCAAATTGTGTTTAAGTCCTGAGACTAGAGCTACTTTTTCAATGATGACATTCCCAAGATTGATATTGCCATATCCCAGAGTTTTTCCCATGTTTCCATCTCCATAAGAAACTCCTGGGCCAGCTTTCTCTACAAAGTCTGATAGCAGGGCTTTATTTCCAGTCATATGTCCTGAACATCCACTGTCCAGAACTAGGATGTTTTTCCTGTTGCCCTGCAATCACAAAAACCACTAATAATTAGTTTTAAGGACCCGGACTTGCTTAGATCCTTTGGTCTTATTAAGTTTGTTAGCATTTGCAGTGGATTTAACTTCAGAGTTTATGCTAACATTTTTCTTATCAGATTTTACAGTATTAGACTTTGCATCAGAACTTACACTAGAAGGAATAATGCTAACTTTCTTTAAAGAAGGTTTTATTTGATAATAATCATAGAACAAACTATGATATTCCTTACAAGTATAAATGGAATGCCATAAACTACCACAATGAAAACAAGGATTTTGTGGTTTAAACCTAACAGTCTGACTTTTAACTCCTAATTTAGGAGGTAAAGAGTTTATATCCTTATTCTTCCTGCAAAAAGAAGCAAGATGGTTATAGTTTCCACAGTTTTAGCATTTCTTTCTAGGAGCATTAGGAATAGACTTATAATTATTGCTTTTATTCACACCTTCCTTTCCATTCCTATTTTTCCTAGGTGGCTTTACCTTGTTTACATTCTTAATCTCTTTCAGCTTATACTTAAGCTGCTTCTTAGTCATTAAGCCTATGTTAACTTCAACTGGTTTATCCTGTTTTAATTTGTCAGAAGTTGACTCTGCCTTAACTTCTGTCTCAATATCTTTCATCTGTTCAGAATCAGACTTTACAGTTTTAGCTACAAACTTAACATGATTTACCTTTGGCTTAGTAGTCTGTTTAATAATGATTGGCTTAATTTGTTCAGTTCCTATTTCACTTTTATCATCTCCAAAACCTAAGCCCTCTTTCCAGTTTCCACTACTTAGCAAATTCTGATTTGTTCTGCCAGAGTTAGTCCAAATCCTGATAATCTCTCTTTCCTTTTCTAACTCAGTTTTTAGAGATTGATTCAATTTTAACACTTCATCTCTAACATAAAAAGCATCATCTCTTTCTTTCCGAGTTTGATGGAACATAACTAACTCTTTTTCTAAACAGTCATTCATTTTCTTAAAAGCCAGATTTTCAGAAGTTAACCTATCACATGAAGTCTGATCTCTATAGCTAATGAATATGGTTTTAAGATAAGATCTCAACTCAGTAATATCATTAGTATGAAAAGCATAAGTTGTTTGAGCTACCTTTAACTCAGCAGCATCAGAACTGCTATCAGCATTTGCCATCAAGGCATAGTTCACCTCATCTTCAGAATCTGAAGTGCCTGTCCAGCTTTTCTTCTTTGTGACAAGGGCTTTGCCTTTGTCTCTCTTTCCTTTCTTGCAGTCAGGAGATATGTGGCCTCTTTCACCACAATTGTAGCATTTAACATTTGAGTAGTCTCCTCTGTCAGACTTTCCTTCTTTGCCTTCAGATTTTATGAAACTCTTCTTATCAAAACTTCCACTTTTCCTGGTAACCTTCTTTCACTTTCTGAATTTCCTGTAGGCTATCTTTGTGATACCCTTCACCATAAGAGCACACAATTTCATCATCTCTTCATCAGCATCCATCTCAGATAGACTTTCAGTTTCTGAATCCTCATCATTATCAGAACTTGATGAATCTGAATCAGACTTTGTGATGAGAGCCTTTCCTTTGCCTTTCTTTGAGACAGCTACTTTGGGGAATTCATCCTCAGCCTTAAGAGCAACTTTCCTTGACTTTCTCCCATGCCTCTTGCTTTTTTGATCCATCTAAAGTTCATGAGTCTTGAGCATACCATAAATTTCATCAAGAGTAGTTTCATCAAGAGCATAGTTGTCTCTTATAGTAGTAGATTCAAATCCCAACTTTCAGGAAGAGCTAACAGGAATTTTAGATTTGAATCTTCAAGATCATATTCCTTGTCCACCAGTGACAGATCATTCAAGAGTTTGACAAACCTGTCATATAATCCAGTTAATGACTCATCAGCTTTTGAGTCAAAGTGCTCATACTCTTGAGTGAGTATAGTCTTCCTGTTCTTCTTGATTGCATCAGTTCCCTGACATCTTGTTTCCAAAGCATCCCATATCTCCTTTGCAGTCTTGCAATTAATTACCCTGTTTGACATGACATTATCAATGGTACTATGCAGCAAATGCCTTACCTTTGCATCATAGGCAAGAGATGAGATATCTTCTGCTGTATACTCACTTTTCTCCTTTGGTATGGTCTTTGCTGGCTGATCTGCAACTACAACAGAGAGCTTGGTTGGCTTATGTAGTCCTTCATAAATTCTGTCAAGGTCATCTGGATCTGTAGCTTCCAAAAACATAGCCATCTTTACTTTCCATATGGGATACTCAAAAGGTCTCAGCATGGGAACCCTAATAGTCTCATATCGACTGTGGATTTGAGTCTTTGGAGTTTCTTCAGTTTTGGTGGGTTTGGTTGGAGTTTGTTCTTCTTCAGACATGATTGTTTTGGACCTTTACTGTATTTGTGTTAATAGATAGGCTCTGATACCACTTGTTAGGTCACACACACTGTAGAAGGGGGTTGAATACAGTGTATATTACAATCAAATCGAATTAAGAACACAAGTATGTAATAAAGAATAATCTTTAAATAAAACAGTATTGCAATGGAACTGTTCTCTCTCAGCGATGAACAATATCACTAAGAGTTTCTAGGGTTCCAATGAATAATATCCTCGATAATGATAACACTTCTAGTGTAAACCCTATGATGTGTTTATATACCACACAGTTACAAGATAATCTCTAATTGAAATCAAATATAATTATGTATCCTAAAATATATCAATTAGTTGTCTTTTCCTCCAAGTCTTATATTCTTCATAGAATTCTTCTCCATGCATATCTCTTCTTATTTTAGTCTTGATCTTCTTTCCCTTCAATCAGCCGCCTTCCTTATCTGAAAGTCTTCTTAAGTCCTGATATTATCTTCTGATGAATATCTTCTGATATCTTAAGTTCTGATAACTTAAGTTCTGATATCTCAAGTTCTGACTTCATTATAAGTACTGATTTCCAGTTAAGTCCTGATTTTTCCTGTTAGTCAAGATCTGAAAACTAAACACAAATCATTATTAGACATGAAATCACAAATATATCTAACAAGTACATTTGAGTGTAATAAAAGAAGATTACATTTTGTACATCATTTCTAAGGCTATAACTAGTGTATGTGTGCGGGAGATTGGGGTCTGTTGGATTATTGAATCAATACAGGTTATACTTGAGTGAAGGATGGCGTGACGACCCAGATTCCTGACCCCGGATTTGGGGGCGTTACAGAAATGGTATCAGAGCAATAAGTTATAATACTTAGAGACGAGAGTGTTAGGAATTTGTCTAGATGTTAAATTACGTAAGAGCTCATATAGAGTTTATCATTGGACTACCGGATGTAGCCCCAATGTGTAGGATAGGATAAGTGTATATTTGAGGTATTAAAGCATGACTAATAGGACCATTGGATATTATCAGAATGATGAGAAGAAAAATTAGAATCATATATGATTTGGTAATGATGTGGATGTAGAACTCGGAGCTGAGTCTCCAGGGCATTTGGGATAAATACGGTATTATCAACACCAAATGTTCATTTTGACAACACGAGCCTTGTTACTCGTAGTTCTTTATAGGTTTCCCATGAGGGGGCATCACATGCGAGAACCATGAAGTTTAATTATTAATATACAGATGAGGTTATTGACCAAAACTAGTTGAAGGTGTCATTTTACCAAGGAGGATGTGAATATCGTATTAATCACGAATTCAACTAGAGATAGTGTCCAATATACCCTTAAGGATATTTTCAATTAAGGAAGATTTGAATGTAATATGAGAATGTTATCGTAAGACGACTACACTACATGATATTATTAGTGCACTTAGTATGTAAGGTTATGATAGTTTAGCTCAGAGATCAAGAGCATCGAGAATTGATGGCATGTCTATAATTAAATGACATAGGATTACAACGAGCGATGGTTTGATCTTAGAACCTTTTAAAAGGATAGATCAGTGAGTCTAGAGCGGAATTCCTCAGTAGGTATGATGTCAGAGACTACGTATATAAACTCGTAGACCTCTAATATATACGGTAATGTATGTTCACTTACACACACATGCCACCGAAATTATGGACTGCATTGAGATCCCTAAGAGATCTCTTTGATCTGTTCCCAGGGAGAACTGGCCACTTGTAGTTAGTAACAGATGCGTGTAGCAGGCCCCTATCGGCTTAAAAGATGCTTTTGGAATATTTATGAGTAAGGTCTTCGAGGTAAAACACCTGAATGACAGATATACGTGCGAAAGTCAAGATAATAAGCGATTTTAAAATGATTTGAAAGAGACACTAGCTGAAATAAGGAATTACAAAGACGAAGAGGTGGTATCATCCTCAGACGGATAATAACGAGAGTTAGGATAATCTGTGAAATATTTTGGCACCTACTCATTGTCACGCTACTCCCTCCAAACTGTTGATCATTCGTATTGCCTTGATAAATCATATCAGGCAATCCTTTTTGTTCCATACTTTGAACTTCTGATGTGACCATCTTGAATAGTCTTTCTACGCATCAGGACTTGTTCAATTCTTTTAGTTGATCCATGAACTTTCATTCATATATTATGATCTTCTTGTTCGGCTCAGAGCTATTTATACTTTATTTCAATTATCTAAGGAATTTTAATAAATTTTCTCAATTCATCAATGAATATTCATAATGAGTATCTTCATTTGATTCTTCTTTCATACTTACTCTTCTCAGTCGAGATTGTTAATATCTAACAAATTATTAAAAACATGGATGATCTAATATCCATGGATTCCTCGGGAATCCTTTTCTTCTAATCGGGATGGAATTGTATATTGAACTTTGAAATCATAGTAAGGGTATCAATTTGATATTGGTATTCCGAATTCAATTCTATTTGAGAATCTGATAAAGTATGTGAACAAGGGCACCTCTGAGTGTACCCTTTTATTGGAAATAAATATTTGATAAGAGGCTATCGATTGTTCCGAGGCCAAAACCACTCGACTCAGAGTTATAATTGTCTTTCTCAGCCCAAATTTAAAAACTCTTTATCTCAAAATCGTCATCCAGGTAGCCACAAATTTCTTCAGTGGTTACGATGTTAAGATTTTTTTTACAAACAAACTGAAATATTCCTAGTTGCATATGTTCTCATAAATGACTAGTTAATTGTCCTAACTAGTCAAAATTTTAATTAATACGACGAAAGCCTAGCTAAGTGTCCTAGCTAGTTGCTATGGGTCAAACCAATTGAGCTGGCCATTTTCTTAGCCGATTGATAATATTGCTTGATATGGACTAGTTATTATTTTTCTAGTTCCACTTCCAATCCAATTTTGTTTTACATGATGCATTATATATGCAAGATTAATTTTCAAAGAATGATTTAATTGAGACCTAACTAGGTCGCCCACTCAAACGAGAATTCATATTTAGTTTTATGAAATATTTTGTCCATGAAATGTTCTATTCTTTCGTTTATATAACGAATATCCATTTAAAATCATAAATGATTAAAGAACAATATACTTCCTTATTTGTTAATTATTGGATATAATTACTTCTTTCAAAATAGCATCTCTTTGAAACCTCAATGGTTAACCTTTGGTTGAGAATGTTATTCGAAATTTCTTTCATTACTCGAAAAGAAAATTATTCTTTTATTAGGGAAATCTTACAAGTATTGTTCGTATGATGTTATTATTCAGCAATCATTGCTTTCAAGAAATATTCTCTATATCATCATAATATAAAATTCTAAGGACATGAAAGGATGATCCTTGTTGTATTCTTCCTTCCAAGTTATAAATCTTTTGAGTGTTGCGACTCTTTTATTCGGAGCTCATTATCTCTTCAAATATTAGATTTTGAAATCTTGTTAAGAATGTCTAAATTACATCAATATTGTGAAAATAATTCTTTCAAGGCTAATTGCCTTCCGAACAAAGTGAGGCATAGTTGAGAACCAATTGTTGTATTATGAGATTGTAGACTCAGTGCTAAGATGGTGCAATCGAAGCATCATGATGAGTAAATTGTTTTAAAAAGGAAATACCATGTGTAGTTGTTATCATAAGAATCTTTAACATGGTTATTGAAGAACGATAATAGAGATACCAACGTGATTAGTGAGGTACGCTTTTATGAAACATTATCGGGATATGTAGTAATGAATTCGGGAAACACCAAACATGTATGAATTCGAGGAATAGGACTTTGAAAAAAAAGCGAATGTAAGATTGGTAACAACCCCGTGTTCGCAATACCTGACGATAAAAAGAGGATTTTGTGTAAAGTATAATGATATGACTATGCGGCTTAAGGACCATTACATAAGGTGTTCTAATAATAATCTAGAATAATTGCGATAAGGTTCGCACTGGAAGGGACAAAGAGTTTAACTTATGAGGAAATTTTGAATTTTTTTTCCTCTTACACTGAACACGAAATAGAGGCTATAGTCAAATTGATCAAGGGCTATGATTGAGAAATCTATTATCATCAAGGAAAGTCCAATATGGTGCCCGACACTTTAAGTAGGAGAAGATTGATTGAGGATAACAAATTTCAGAACAACTGATGAGAAGGATCACATGAATGAATTTTGGAGTTGAGATAATGTAAAGAGAACCCTTTATTACATAATCGGAAGAATTAATGATGCCTAGAAACTTAAGAGGATATTAGTCATGACCGAATATGAAAATGGATATCATTGACATGGTTGAAAATGAAAACGGAATGACGAGGATTAAAATTTTGGCGATTGCGGCCTGTAAATGACCCGAATGGGAGTAAGATTTTATTATAATAAATTCTGGAGGAGGATTATCAAGAACCAAGTAAGCCATCGTGCTATTTTAGGATTTTTAGTAATAGGTTAAATAAGACCGCTTATTTTATTATGCCAATAATAGATCTCCGCTCTATAAGATTACTATGAACGCGGAATAGATAATTGGTGATAGAGAGACCCCGTGATATCGTGGCACGCAAGCACCCAAGATATTTCGCGAGAAGGGACGAACAGAGGCACGACTTAGAGTTCTCAAATCGACAAGTAGAATGAGAGGACTATCCTGACCATTGAAGATACGTCGAGCGGATTACCTTTTATTTGGAATGGTTAGGGGAATCGCCTATCGTTGACAGAAAATTCGTGTAGATGTACGTACCACGCGAGCATACGTAAAATAGTCATCGATATCCCTTGTGAAGGACAACGAGGAAGAATGAATGCTGTCATTGTCAGAGCTGATAGAAGGCAAAGAAGATCGTACACGCCCTATAAAGGCCGATGATAGCAGGTAATAATAAACGCGAGTACGTCTAAGGAGCTAGCGAGAATAACAAGTATGACCCAGAAGGTATCGCAGTACTATAGATATTATACGGGGAATGATTAAAGGAGTCCGACCAATAACGAAAGCTGAGCGTTCCACAACTCTAAAAGCGTAGCAATCAGTTGCGTATGAAATGGTGTTTCCTTCAAGATGGCAACAGGACCCGACGTGCCTTACGTTACTACGGGAAGAAATGTTAAATCTGGCGCTAAACGCGTAATAGGATACGAGCATGTAAAAAAATGCAACGAGAACTAATTACATAAAATAATCGACAGAGATGATGCGCCGAAATGAGCAAACATTAAGGAACGAAACTCTAGCTCTAGTAAGAGTGATGGAGGGGGAAACAAATAAGTTGAAGGAGCATTCCAAATACTAGAAGATGCGCTAATAGTCCATATTATAGATCTTTAAGGAAAATGAAGTAACCAGTTGACGTTAATCGAATTACCGACAATAACGAGTTATCATGCGGGCATTGGAACGTCTACCAAACATTTTATGGAATAAAGAATCATTCTCCCATTAGGTTGGGAAGAAGTTGGTAAGTGGAGGATACTTGGACCACAGTTGAGTCAACAGACCAAAGGAATTCCTAGAACTTATCAGAACTCGGCTAGTGGCAGCCCAGAATAAACAATAGAGATATGTGGACCAGAACTATAAAGACAGAAAGTACGAAGTAACATACCAAGTATTATTGAAAGTACCTCTCAAGGAGGGAGTGATGAGATTCGAAAGGGAAAGAAATGTTGAACCGAAGATTTATCGACTAGTTGAAGAATTAAAGGACTAAGAAAGTTGACTTATAAATTAGCACCATCGTCGAATGGTCGCCAAGTTTATAACGAGTATCACAAATCGAGGTTAGGAAATTTAACCATCAATGCCAAACATATGATTGAAAACGAGCTAATAAACTTGCAGCCAGACTTAGCGTTTGTGGAGTAACGTGTAGAGATTATAGGTCTACAAGGACGAGTACCCGGAAATATATTGGATGGATGAGTGGAAATTTTATAAAGAGATCCAATACTATGAAGTCAACGTGAGAACTCAAAGTGGTCATGTAAGAAGCGTATCCCCACCTATTTCTAAACTGATTCCGGGACGGAGTCCTTTTAAGGGGGGAAGACTGTAAAAACTCAAATTTTTGACATCGGTAAAAGACCTTTATGAATAGTAACCTTGCGGTTTAATAAAAACTTTTGCGACCACACCATATACGAGTTTTTAAATTAAGTTTCCGAGTTCATATTGTGGTTATACGTACTAAATGAGTGTATGCAAAAGTCGTGAGTTTTCGAAGAAAACAAATAGCTTAAATTTTACGAGCCATCGAGGAATAAGAGAATTATACTACGACCAAAAAAATCTTGAGAATTATAATTTCATTAGTCATAACCAAGTACAAGCACTGGAAATGGTAATGATTTACGATAAGCAGAATTGTTCGAAGTAGCATTTATGGGAATTGATTTAAATGTACGTGAACGAATGCGAGATAATATAGGATGGCAAGGAATCAAGTGATAACCTAGGAAAAATAAGTATTTATAAATTTATCCAACAAGTAATAAATTAGGATCCTAGTTACAAAAATAGATAAATAACAAATTTCAATAAACATAAAATCCAAGGAGCTTATCATGCAAGCTTTGACAAATGAGACACCTAGTTAAGCCTAGCCTTTGAAAATAGGATGCATCTTGTCCTACACACTTTCTATATTCACAAGAAGCCTATTTCCACCAGATTTGCAAGAAGCAAGCAAGGCAATTCTCTCTCTCTCTCCAAAAACCTAATGCTGGTTTCCAAGAACACCATGGGAAGAAAAAATCATATCTCATGATCTACTCATTCAAAAATCACCAAATCTTAACCAAAGCTTACTCATACCATATACAAGGTAAGTTCAAAATTTTATGGCCATTTAGATAGTATAGCATAGTCAAATCCTTGCTCAAAATTGGTGGTGAATAGTAACTCCGAAAATCACTAACTTATTTTCTTGATTTTAATGGAAGTTTAAGGCTCCTAAAGCTAGACCAAGGCTTTATCAAGGATCTTAGGACTTTATTAAGTATTAACAAGCTTCAAGAAAGGTATAAACATTCATCCAAACTTTGTTTAAGTTTTAAGTTTCAAGAAAAGTAAGGATCTTGGATATAAGTATGGTTTTGGTGATTGATTTGATATTATCTTGATGTTTAGTTAATTAGTTTTAAGGTTGATGATTTTTGCCTCAAGAACATGATTTTATTGAGAGGAGTTAGTGTTAATATGATGATTTGATGATTGTTGATGGTGGTACAATGATTTAAGACGTAAACGAAACTCGAATCGTAATCGTAACCTCATTAAAATGAACAAATCTCAACTTAAGTTTCTGCAGACGTTCCCGAATGTATAAACTACAGTTTCTTAAACAGTAACACTATGATAAAAATGTTATAAGGATCATTTAGGCGCTTGAATCGCTTGATTCTGATTTACGGATCAAAAGTTATGACCATTTTAGTAAAAGGGATTTACGCGACAAAACTGCTACAAATTACGAACTTTGTAAATATAAATGATCGACTTAAAAATATTTACAAATCATGAAATTTTTACAGTGAGTAAAAAATAGATTTTCTTAGCTTCCATAAAAATTTCAAGTAAAAATATTGAATTTTCAGTTTTATAAAAATATCGGAGCCGAGGTCGCCCGGAGTATGAACGTCGAATACAACCCCTGTCAGGAAACTGCCACTTCGGGATTTTCACCACTGTTACCAGAAAACCATTTTCAAATGATGGGTTTTAAATTGTTTCTAGATCGCGCACGCGGAAACAGTGCATCAATTGAGTTAACGGTTTGAGAGATATCAATGTTTTAGTGAAAGCAGTTTGAATAGTAAAACTTCGTAGTTGACTGAACTTTTGAAATACTTTTCACCTAATTAAATTCATTTAATCAAAATGAAACTTTTTTGATAAATATTACAAGAACTCAAAAGGTTGCTCGAGGTGGTTTTGTATTTAAATATTAATTTTACGATTTATTAAAAATGTTAGAGTACGAGTCGCGTAATAGTAACATTCGGTAAAGTCAACTTTAGAAGACCACTTTGACCGTCCGTTTCGACCAAGGATTGATACTTATTTCGAGTCGGTCGAATATTGAAAATTAGAAGTATTGAACTTATTAGAAATATAAGTTGGTGATGAGATTAGGAATACTGATTAATATTATGATATTTGTTAATTAGAAAACCCGGAACGAGAGGAAGTCGGAAAACGTATCTTGGACTCGAGGCAAGTTTTCAAACCTTAACTTTTAAAACTGTTGTGTTGTGTTTGTTTTCAAATAAATGCTATATACATGATGTTTTATTATGATATTTTACGAATTGTGATATATATTATCATACGATATATTAGTGATTTTGGTATATAAATATAACCGAATTTCAATCGCTAACGCTAGAGAGTAGTGTTGTATATATGAGGAGTATATTTTAGACCGAGGATCGGTCAGTATAATTTGATGAAAATCCGGAAGTATTCCGGAGGTGTTTTATTTAAGAATATTAACACTATAGTAGAGCATGATGTATAAGTTGTAAGACCGAGAGTCGGTCAGTTTTTATGAAGTATAAACTCGGGAATCATCCCGGAGATGTTTTGGACCATTAAAAGTCCGTACTTATTTTATTCCAAGGGACTCGATGTCCACTTATGAAACATTAAATACCTCAAACTTTTATTAAAACGATCTCCAAAGATCGTATTCCCTCAACTATATTTTACTTGAACAACGAATATTATTTGGGTTATTAATTTAATATAGGAGAAGTATTCTCCAACGATTATTCATTTCAAACTCGACCAATTATTAAAGGTTATTTTAAATTTCTTAAACATAAATTAGTTGAGGAATATTATTTCAAATATTCTTTTAAAGTATAATTATTCGAGGTTTAAATATTTAACGATTAATATTTAATTATTAATTATTTATTAAATGATTTATTATGATTTAAAGATCATAAAACCTGATTAAAAAATAACTGGATTTCAGAAAATCATACGAATACTTTCAGATCGTCGATGAATCTATCTCGACTTATTTAAAATATTTTAGCATAGTTTCAAAAGAAACTCCCCCTTTAATTATCAGTTGACAACGGTCAAGTCACAACCTTAGTACTTCCTCCGAAAATTCTCGGAAGTACATATATATATATATACATATCAAGGTGTACCTATCAACAAGCAATATGCTTGGGGGATAATATAAGTTCCAGATATATGATGGGATTCTTACAAGGACAAGGAGGGGTAGACTACAGTACTTCGTGGACTGGGGAGACTACCAATTTACTACCACATGAGAAGGTATATTATATATTGATGAACATGTGGAGTATGCGTACCTGAGAGGGATGGACGCAAAACCGTGTCTTGAGAGGGATAGACACGAAGTGTGTACCTGGGAGGGATGAACACGGAAAAGGCCCGAATGCAGCCAGGGTGATAACCGATAACAAAAGGGAATTGACATTCTACTAGTAGAAAAGGTTACTATTTCTGTAGTATGACTGATCATCGTATGTGGTGGCTCCAGTGAATGTCCTATATTCTTTCAATTGGAATTGAGATGCAATACCGTAACCCAAACCTAGGTGTTGGGTTTACCATTAAGGTATTTGCAGACTAATAAGTCAATTAAAGAATTGTTTTGAAAAGAGGTGTGTATCACCAAGAAAACTACTTTGCATAAATACATATCCTTATACGGATTGATATAATTTCATGAACAGTCGCTTCAAACTGTTAATTATTATGGCTGAGCATTATTGCTCACTTTTGCTTTCTCTTAAATGTCACAACACAACAGATTATCAGTATGCCGGCGTGGGACTTAGTCACTTCAAATCGTGGGGAGAATCCCTTATAGCTTTGTCTCAAGTGGACCAGAGTATCCAGATAAGTATAAGATGTTAGTAGTAATTATTGTAACTTCATGTAGATGTTATGAATAATTGTTTAAGATCCTGTAAAGTACATTTGAGTATAATAAAAGAAGATTACATTTTGTACATCGTTTCTAAGGCTATAACTAGTGTATGTGTGCGGGAGATTGGGGTATGTTGGATTATTGAATCAATATAGGTTACACTTGAGTGAAGGATAGCGTGACGACCCAGATTCCTGACCCCGGATTTGGGGGCGTTACACAACATGACTTCAAGAATTCTATAGAATCTACTCAACTAATACATTATTATTTGCAGATATGTGCTACAAGACGTATTATTACATAAGCTACACTCTCGATGGATGTTCAGAGGTCATCCGTCGGGACTATAAAGTTCATCCGTCGGGACTATTATAGAACATCCGTCGAGAGCTACAAAACACTAATTTAAATCTACTAAGGTGTTTTGTTTAACTTATCATCAAGTTCACAACATATTCCTAACAACACGGCCGACGGTTCACCGGTTTCTGGAATTTCCAGATTCCGGCCGAACTTTCGGCCGTCTCCGGCGAGTCCAATAACCACCAAAACAAAATCGTTTCGAGTGGATTTTTCCCCCGAACACTTCCCTGTAATTCTAGGAACTCAAATCAAGCATCACCACCTTTATTCAATCCCGGCAATTCGTGTCCCAGCCAAAAATGAACGAAAATCCGGCGACCATAAATAAAAAACCCAACTCCTTCAAAACTGAACCAAAATTGATGATTTTGGTACCAAAATTACCCTTATAACAAGTACAATCTATTCCAGGTCTCAAAAACAATCAAGAACATCAATTAAATCATAAAAAATCGATTCAAAAATTTCAAAAAAATTCAAAACTCGTTTTTAACAATTACTGAACCAAATTTAACACTCTATATATGAAAATCATCCTTTGAATACATACAATCATATTCAGCAATCAAAAACATCAAACAGACACTCAAAATTCAAAACTGAATTTAAATATATTTGCAAATTATAAGTATCACAAACAAATAGACATGTGAATTGAGTTCGGTGTTCTTGTTAAAGTGTAATCTTAAGTATATTCTGAACTACACTAATTTTCATTCAATTTTGATTTGAACCATTATTTAATAATTAATATATATATTTGTATACTGTGTAGACTGGTTTTATGATCAAGGTAATTTTATAAACTTCGCAAGGTTATTTTAAAGTTATTATATTGCCGAGTATTCTCTGGACCTATTTTATACTTGCTTGCATCTTTTATTAATTAATAAATATTTATAAATTTTAACTTATCTTTTAAATCATTAAAGTTAGGATTTCAAATTAATATTATGTATTGTTAGTTTACACGAGCTCATCCAGAGTTATGGCTTGTTGATTATCTTATTAACATGCATTTCTTATTGATAACGTCCCCAGATTTCCAAAAAAAATTAATATGATGGTAAAAAGGTGTTTATGAAATTCAAAGGCACAATATACATATATAATATTCTAACTGATAAGATAAATGGGATAGTCTCGTTTGTAAATGGGACAAACCCTTTATAAATGAGACAAACTATGAGACAGTCTCAATTAGTTATGTAGAAAATAAATCACTAAAATGAAAATGGAGTAATATGAAAAATGAACAATGCAGAATACCAAGAGTTTTCAGTTGGTCCGGCCCTTAATCCTAGCATATGGCCTACATCCACGTCCACATGCCAACTAGCATAGAGAATGTATTATATTAATTTCAATAAAAGAACTTACAACTTTTTCTTTGATTACAAAAGATAACCCCGAAAGAACACACTCCCTACCTAGCACACCTGCAGTAACCTAGCCCACTGACTACCTTGGCTAATCTTCTGGAATCAAACCCTTGCCATAATCTGGAATAAGTTGATATAAATACACGTACAATAAAATGAATATAAAATTACAACTCAACTAATCTCTTCTTCAAATGGGTATTCAATGTTTGTATGTAGAACAAGAATGATGTTTCAGAATAAAGATAGAGCATGTAACCATTAGCCATTAATCTAAAAACAGGAGTTGTATTTATAGGATCAGAAACTAATGGTTTTGTTTTTCAAACTCAGTATAAGATATTATTTATTTTGAACAGAATATTTGAAAAACGTTTGAATAAATCTTTGAAGTTTAATCTGTTAGTTTGATAAGATATAAACCTTGATAAAGATAAGTGTTGAATATATCAAATAGGTTTATCTTGAAAGAGTTTGTTTGAGATATAATAGGAAGTAAATACCTAGTCAAACTAGAGTTACAACAAACACTATCAAACCAAGTGGTTGTAAATTCCTAGAAACTGCATTGTCTCAGATAAAACTGCATTATTCTCGGTTGATTATCTGAGAAAATATTATCAGAAACCTTTAGAATAACATTCTCCCCCTTTTATGATGATGACAAAAAGAACGAAAGATCCCCTATCAAAAATACTTTAAGCATTGTTCAAGAGATTTAGTAGCAACAAAAAGATATTTACAGTTTATGAAATTATGCAGCAGATGTATGAATGTGACAATGATATAAAAAGAGACAGTTATAATGAGACAATGATAATATGAACAAGGATAAAATAAACAGAATAGCATATTAAACCAATGACATCTGAGATAATAAAATTAATAGCCCATTAAACCAGGGTTAAACCTAATCCATAAAACCACATCATCCATAAAACATAGTCTTAAAAGCATCATCAAAATAACATCAAAAGAATCATTCTCATTTTAAAAAAATATCAAAAGGAACAGTTCTCAATACATTCTCCCCCTTATCACATAAAAACTTCAACCAGAATCCGAGTCAGAAATGTTCACAGGAACTTTCCCTTTCCTCGAGTTGAGATTTCTTGATCTAAATCTGTAAGAAGATTATCTGGAGGATGATTCTACACAGTTCTGGAAGACTTTGGAAGATGAATATTACTCATCTCTTCTTTATTAGAATTATTTGTCTGGAAATGAATAGGGGTTGTCTCATTCAAATGAGACTGTCTCATTTCCTCTTGTGAAGATTTATCCAATGGAGAAGCAGTGAAATCACTTGTGTGATTGTCAGGAGTGTTTGGGGAACCAGAAGAACTATCTGAACCATGAGGAAAATCTGATGAATCACCAGAAGAACGAGATGAACTAGGAGAATCTTGACTTCTTGACTTGTCTACAGGAGACTTACTCTTTTGAGAAAGAGGTTGTCTCATTTGAGAATGAGACGGTTGATCAGCAACATCTTCTTCAATTTGAGAGATATTACGAGTAGATTCATTGAAAGCAATATTGATAGATGATTCTACTTTGCGCTTGATAGAATTATAAATATGATAATCATTGTTTGTAGTAGAATACCCCAAGAAAATTCCGTCTGTTGACCTTGGATCGAACTTATCTCGGTTATTCTGAGTATCTAAGATAAAACATTTTGAACCAAAAACTCAAAAATAACTGATGTTAGGAGTCTTTTTCTTAAGAAATTCATAAGGAGTTTTCAGTAATATAGAACCAAATAAGTACTCTATTTAAACATAACAAGAAGTGTACCGCTTCATCCCAAAATTTTCGTGGTAGCTTACTTTCATGAAGTAGAGTTCTAGCTATTTCCTGTAGAGTCCTATTTTTACGCTCAATAATCCATTCTGTTGAGGAGTACGAGGAGCTGAGAATTCATGAGTAATCTCTCTTGATTTGTAAAAGGTTATGAAGTCCTTCTTGAATTCACCTCTATGATCGCTACGAATTGTTTTGAGCTTAAAAGAATACTTGGTCTCAAGATTGATAATAAGATCTTTAAACTCAACAAAAGCTTCATCTTTAGTATGTGTGGATAATACCCAAGTAAAATGAGAATAATCATCAACTATGAAAATTGCATAATTCTTACAACCAAGACTTACATAGCGTTCAGGACCAAAAAGATCAAGATGAAGTAACTGCAAAGGATCAGTAGTTGATACTCTATTCTTAGCAATAAAGGAAGTTTTCACCTGTTTACCAAGCTGACATGCCGAGCAAGGTTCCACCTTTTGTACTTAAGCTTTGGTAGACCTCGTACAATACCATGAGATGATATCTTTTGAAGCAAGTCCATGTGTACATGATCAAGACGTCTATGATAGAGATTCTGTTGTTCTTGAATAGAAGCAAGATATATTTCTTTATGATTTCCATCAAAATCTAAGACAAAGATATTTCCTTTTCTTTTGGCAACTAATGCAAGCTCGTTAGACTTAGTACCAATATAACAAACATCTTTATCAAAATTAACCTTATGAACAGTATCAGTAAGTTGACTTACACTAATCAAATTATATTTCAAACCATCAACTAAACGAGCATTAGTAATAGCAAACCTGTCATTACCGATGGTGCCTTTACCAATTATACGAACGGTGTTAGAGTCACCAAGTGTAGCTAGGCCTCCCTCTTTAGCTACGAGTGAGAGAAACTTGGATTTATCATCGATCATATGGCAAGAGCATCCGCTATCGATTATCCATTTATTACGGGGAACATGGACCTTCAAGCATACCTGCAAAAATTGCTTCATCTCTTAGGTACCCACTTAACCTTGGGTCCTTGTTGGTTAGTATCACAGATCTTATATAAATATATATCTAATTTCTTAATCCACATCCGAACAATATTAACAGTAGCATAAGCAGATTTATATCTAGAAGACGATCTATAAGATGAGTTAAACAAGTGGCCCTTGATACCACATAATCTTGATTCAGAAGTAGGTTTGCCACAATCTCGACATTTCTCATGTGGCATCTTGTACTTTATTGGAGTCCTATTGTAACCGCTTTGAAATGCTCTTTTCTTGATTGATTCTCATCTTAATCCTCCTTTATCAAGAGAAGATTTTTGTTTTGCAAGTAAAACATTTAGAGTTCCTTCGCCATGAAAACACTTTGCTACATCTTTTTCAACATGTACAACTTTCTGCTTTAGTTCAGGAACCAAAGGGTCAGGAGTACGGTCTCTTTTGACAATTCCTGGATAAACAGAGGCTGACTCTTTCTTCAAAGCTTCAAGACAGACATCTTTCATTTCTATCTCATTTTTGATATACTCATTTTCTTCTGTAAGTTTAGATATCTTTTCAACTAAAGATCGGTTTTCAGCAGCCCATGCTTCATCTTTCATAGAATCAACCATTTCACCGAGAACTTCACTTAATGCTTTTTTTAAATAAGCATTCTTTTCTTTTAGCTTTCTATTCTGAGCCTGCAAGGTTAGTACAGTTGAATATATATTTGAATTTATATTATATTGAACATTTTGTACCTCATTATTATCACTAGAGTTGTCTTCAAGTCTAGCAAAACATAGTTGAGCAACTTCATCATCTGAGTCTATCTCCACATCAGAATCATCATCACTCCATGTAAGCAATGCTTTCTTCTTATTCTTGAGATTGTAACAGTCCTTTTTAAAGTGCCCTTTTTACCTGCATTCGAAGCATGTATCCTTGCATGAATTAGTCTTGTTTTCTTTGCTGGGATTGGACTTGAAATCCTTCTTTGGAAACTGTGATTTTATAGGTCTCTTTGATGCATTCCTTTTAGCAAGAAATTTGTGGAACTTCTTGGGAGTGTGATTTCCTCATCAGAATCATCAGGAGATTCATCTGCATTAAGTGCCAGTGTCTTTTTCTGAGGAATGTCATCTTCTTCATCATATTTGCGTAGCTGATTCTCGAATTCTTTCAGTTCACTAAAGAGTGTAAGAGTATCCATAGTAGAAAGAAGAGTCGAATCCTGCAGTTTGGTGACCTTAGAAGCAAACTTCTTTGGCATAGCCCTGATAACTTTCCAATTGATTTCGAATTGAGGAATAGTCCTTTTCAGAAGAGATATAGAATTCATCAAAGTCAAGAACCTTCCTTGAGCATTTTTGACAATTTCATCTCATTCTAACCTGAAACCTTCATAAGCACTCATTAGCATACTAAGTTTGACTTCACGTACCTTAGATGTACCTTCATGGCTAACTTTGATAGTAAAGGATGAATATGGCAACATTATTCGAAACAAATCTCGATTGGTCGTACATGGATACAATTAACAAGAAGGGATCGATTACGATGAGACTCATGCTCCAGTAGCTCGATTAGAAGCAATTCATATTCTCATGGCTTTTGCAGCTCACAAGAATTTCAAGCTTTATCAAATGGACGTCAAGAGCGACTTTCTAAATGGCTATCTCAAGGAAGAAGTATACGTCAAACAACCTCCAGGTTTTATTCATGAAAAGTATCCTAACTATGTTTATAGGCTTAAGAAATCTGTTTATGAATTGAGAAAGTCCCCTCGGTGTTGGTAAGAGCGTCTCAGTCAATTTCTTGTAAACAATGGTTTTACCCATGGCACACTCGATCATACTCTCTTTATTTTTAATAAACGTGATCATTTTCTTTTAGTTCAAGTTTATGTAGATGATATTGTGTTTGGATCTACTAATGAATCTTTGTGTAAGTGGTTTTCTAAATGCATGCATAAGGAATTTGATATGAGTTTAATGGGTGAACTGCAGTACTTTTTAGGATTGCAAATTAATCAGTCTGCTGCAGGAATTTTTATTCACCAAGGAAAATACATTAATGATCTACTCAAAAAATTTGCTCTTGAACATGTTACTCCAAAGGATACACCTATGAGTACTTCAGTTAAACTTACTAAAGATGAACAAGGTACATCTGTAGATGTCATTAAAATTTGAGGTATGATCGGATCACTTTTATATTTAACTGCCTCTCGTCCAGACATCATGTATAGTGTATGCTTGTGTGCTCTTTTTCAGTCTCAATCTAAAGATTCTCATTTGTATTTCGTTAAACGTATATTTAAATATTTTAAAGGTACGAGTAACTTGGGTTATTTTATCCAAGCTCCACTTCCTTTGACTTAATTGGCTTTTCAGATGCTGACTATGCAGGATCACAGGTTGATTAAAAAAGTATAAGTAGTGCTTGTGAATTTTTAGGAGATTGTTTAGTTGCATGGTATAGTAAAAATAAAACATCGGTAGATCTCTCTACTGCAGAAGTAGAATACATAGCAGCTGGTAGTTGTTGTGCTCAGATTTTGTGGATGCAATAAACTTTGTAGGATTTTGGTATCTTTTACTCTAATATTCCTATTTATTGTGATAATATCTCTGCAATTAATATCTCTAAAAATCCTGTCATGCATTCTCATACTAAGCATATTGATGTTCGTCACCATTTTCTACGAGATAATATTTCTAAGGATAATATTGAGCTCATTTACATATCTACTGAGAAATAACGTGCAGACATATTTACTAAACCGCTGGCTGAGGATCATTTTTGTTTAATGCATCGTGAATTAGGTATGTGTTCCTTGTGATTTTTTATGTGATCTTATTGTTTGTATTATTTCCTTATATTCTTGTTCGTTTGTTTTTTTATTGTATTTTCTTTCTTTTCATTTTTTCTCGGGAGTTTATTTGTTTGCGTGTTCTATTTATTTTATTATTTTTGTGTCTATTATTGCGTTGCATGCAAAGAGATTGTGCATATCTCTTGATCTGACTTATCTTTACTAGACTCCTCATTTCTCGTACATGAGTTTGGTTCATATGTACTATCTCTTCAACTTTTGTTCCACTTCCAACTCTTCGTTTTCTTTTCTTTAAATATATCCAATACTTTCTTTCTTCGATTTCTATCTTCTCCATTCTCTCAAATTTTCTCATTCCCAAATTTTTTTCACCATAATTTCTTTCTCTTTTACCCAATGGCTCGTCAAAACACCCACAACACTGGATCTCGCTCTATCACTCACCGTACCCTACACTGGCGCTTCTGGTTCCAAATAATGACGAGTGGGAAAGTTTAAATCTGAGGTTTCAATTCATGCCTCCCAAAAATCCTCTCCAGTGCATGCAAAATCAAGCGGCTCGAAGATGTTTTTAAAACCGATTTTGAAGGAAAGGTTATGTGATATGGATCTTCTAAACAGGATCGGAGTTGTTCAGTTATTTGAAGCGATTGGCTGTGTTTCCTTATTGTCTCCTTCAGACATAATTTATCCAGAGCTTGTGAAAGAGTTTTATGCAAAGTTTCAGATTCTTCAAGACAATATCGTGTTTTCTGAAGTTCAAGGTTGCTCCATCTGTTTCAAGGAAGATCTCCTCTCTCGGCTTACCGGTGTTTCTGACAAAGGACCGTGCCCATACACCACTCATCAGAATTTTGAAAACATTCCCGGCTTGTAGTATGAAGAGTAGTTGAAGACCATTCTCATGACAATTTTATCTCCGTCTCTGTTAACCCTCTAGTACCTGATTTAACTCATATCTCTTGCTTTTGTTTAAGTTGTTTCATTCAGATGTTCTTCCTAGAAAAAGTAGTCGTGATAGAGTTACTTTTCAAGACTCTATTCTGTTATTTGTTTTTGTGAAAAAAGAATCCTTGTGATATTGCCTCTTTAATCACTCATAATATGAAGCACTGTTCCAGTCAAAAGTCAATGCATTTTCCATAGCCCGGTCTTTTGACAAACGTTTTTGAGTATTTTCGAGTATTAACTCTATCTGTTCAAACTAATAAAATATCTACCATGTTTGATTTGTCTATTTTGACTATCAATAATTTAGTTATTTCTGAGTCCAATGAGTTGTTATTTTCTGATTCTCACCGTTCTTTTGGTGGTATGCCCAAGTCTCCAAACTATTCCTCTGACCCTTTTGATCAGGATACCAATACTTTAATAAACTCTTTGCTTGTTAAGTTAAATGAAAATTTTGAGGCTTTAGCTTCAATGAATCAGTACTTTGCTTCCATCGAGTCCCTTGCTTCTCTCGCATACCAAGTAAGTATGATACGTGCATTATATGAGATGTTAAGAATGTTTGTTAATCTCTTGATACCACCAATGCCAAGTTATATGTTCTTCATGCACATGATAAGAGAGTTTCCAAGACCATTGACTTTGATTTTGGGACGTGCAAGAAGGCATGTGTTCGCCTGCCAAGGCGTGGGAGAAAGAGTTTGTGAAGCTATTTTTCCAGTTGGGTCCGAGAAAAGTTTATGTCACAACAGCTCTCGGCTATGCAGAACAATCTACAATGTACTGGCATCGCAAGAAGTATTGGATAGGGGATTGTACTCTTGAATAAATAACTGCTCCATTTCCTATTCCAACTATCCTTCCTCTGTCTGTTTTTGGTATGACCCGTGAAGAGTATAACTCAAAGATTTTTGACTGGCTCCAAGAATGTGATGGCAAGGCTCCGGATCGTGAGAGTTTTGATAAAATATTCTCTGAATTCACCCAAGAACCAGTTTATCCTACGAAGAAGGACGACAAGAAGAAGGACAAGAAAGGGAAAACTCATGTGAATGTTTCTGACTCGGAGTCTGATTGACCCTTTTATGTGATGAAGGGGGAGAATATATTGAGAACTGTTCCTTTTGATAATTTTTTTTAATGAGACTGTTTCTTTTGATATTATTTTGATGATGCTTTTAAGACTATGTTTTATGGATAATGTGGTTTTATGGATTAGGTTTAACCCTGGTTTTATGGGTTATTAATTTTATTACCTCAGATATTATTGGTTTAATATGCTATTATGTTTATTTTATCCTTGTTCATATTATCATTGTCTCATTATAAGTCTCTTTTTTTATATAATTGTCTCATTCATACATCTGATGCATAATATCATAAATTACAAATATTTTTTGTTACTACTAAATCTCTTGAACAGAGCTTAAAGTATTTTTGATAGGGGGAACTTTCTTTCTATTTTTCATCATCATAAAAGGAGAATGTTATTGCACATGTTTCTGATGATGTTTTTCTCAGACAAATTAACCGAGAATAATGCAGCTTTTATCCGAGAAAATGCAGTTTCCAGAAATTTACAACTACTTGGTTTGATAGAGTTTGTTTTAACTCTAGTTTGATTGGGTATTTACTTCCTATTATATCTCAATGAAACTCTTTCAAGATAAACCTATTTGATCTATTCAACAATTATCTTTCTCAAGGTTTATCTCTTATCAAACTAACGGATTAAACTTCAAAGAGTTATTCAAATGTTTTTCAAACATTTTGTTCAAAACAAACATTATCTTATCCTGAGTTTGAAAAAAAAACGTTAGTTTCTGTTCCTATATATACAACTCATGTTTTCAGATTAATGATTAATGCTTACACGCTCTATCTTTACTCTTAAACATTATTCTTGTTCTATATACACACATTGAATACCCAGTTGAACAAGAGATTAGTTGAGTTATAATTTCATATTCATTTTATTGTACGTGTATTTATATTAACTTATGTCAGGTTGTGGCAATGGTTTAATTCCAGAAGATTAGCCAAGGTAGCCAATGGGCTAGGTTATAGCAGGTCTGCTAGGTAGCAAGTGTTCTAGGGAAAGGGTTCTTTCAGGGCTATCTTTTGTAATCAAAGAAAAGATTGTAAGTTCTTTTATTAAAGTTAATATAATACATTCTCTATACTAGTTTGTATGGGGACTTGGATGTAGGCTATAGACTAGGATTAAGGGCCGTACCAAGTGAAAACTCTTGGTGTTCTGCATTGTTCATTTTCCATATTACTGCATTTACATTTTAGTGATTTATTTTCTGCAGAACTAATTGAGACAGTCTCATAGTCTGTCTCATTCGTAAAGGATATGCCCCATTTACAAAAGTGACTATCCCATTTGTCTTATCAGTTAGAATATCATATATATATAGATAGTGCATTTGAATTTCATTAATGTTATTGCACAAGTTCTTGATGATGTTTTTCTCAGACAATCAACCGAGAATAATGCAGCTTTTATCCGAGACAATACAGTTTCCAGGTATTTACAACTACTTGGTTTGATAGGGTTTGTTGTAACTCTAGTTTGACTAGGTATTTACTTCCTATTATATCTTAAATAAACTCTTTCAAGATAAACCTATTTGATCTATTCAACAATTATCTTTCTAAAGGTTTATCTCTTATCAAACTAACGGATTAAACTTCAAAGATTTATTTAAACATTTTTCAAACATTCTGTTCAAAACAAACATTATCTTATCCTGAGTTTGAAAAACAAAACCTTTAGTTTCTGATCCTATAAATACAACTCCTATTTTCAGATTAATAGCCAATGCTTACACTCTCTATCTTTATTATGAAACATCATTCTTGTTCTACATACACACATTGAATACCCAGTTGAATAAGAGATTAGTTGAGTTGTAATTTCATGTTCATTTTATTGTACGTGTATTTATATCAACATGTGCCGGGTTGTGGCAAGGGTTTCATTCCAGAAGATTAGCCAATGTAGCCAGTGGGCTAGGTTATAGCAGGTATGCTAGGTAGCAAGTGTCTAGGGAAAGGGTTCTTTTAGGACTATCTTTTGTAATCAAAGAAATTTTTTTAAGTTCTTTTATTGAAGTTGATATAATACATTATCTATGCTAGTTGGCATGGGGACTTGAACGTAGGCCATAGATTAGGATTAAGGGTCGAACCAAGTGAAAACTCTTGATGTTCTGCATTGTTCATTTTCCATATTACTGCATTTACATTTTAGTGATTTATTTTCTGCAGAACTAATTGAGACTGTCCCATAGTTAGTCTCATCCGTAAAGGGTATGTCCCATTTACAAAAGAGACTATCCCATCTATTTAGTCGTGGTACAAGCTGATACTTTACGTAACTCGGTAGCCACCATTCCATTAAAAAGTAAATTCATAGATTTAGCATTAGAATTCATAGAATTGAGTTCTTCAGGAGAGAGTTCCTTGAGAGGTTTAGGCTTTTCATCTTTCATTGGAACTGTAAAGCCATTTTCTACAACATCCCATTTAAAAGCATCACGCTGGAGGAAGATTTTCATGCGGAGTTTCGGGTCGTTATAATTTTCAGTAGCGTGAAGCAATGGTGGATAATTATTCGAATACATGTCTGATTGAGCCATGGATCGCTAGCAAAATAAACACTAAATAGAGAATTAAATGCACCTGCTCTGATACCAAATGAAAATCAAAAGAACAATCTATATATATTATATTCTAACTGATAACACAAATGGGATAGTCTTTTTGTAAATGGGACAGACCCTTTACGAATGAGACAGACTATGAGACAGTCTCAATTAGTTCTACAGAAAATAAATCACTAAGAATGTAAATGCAGTAATATGGAAAATGAACAATGCAGAACACCAAGAGTTTTCACTTGGTTCGACCCTTAATCCTAGCCTATGGCCTACATTCAAGTCCTCATGCCAACTAGCATAGAGAATGTACTATATCAACTTCAATAGAAAAACTTACAATCTTTTCTTTGATTAAAAAAGATAGCCCTAAAAGAACCATTTCCCTAGCACACCTGTTATAACCAAGCCCACTGGCTACCTTGTCTAACCTTCTGGAATCAAACCTGTGCCACACCCGACACAAGTTGATATAAATACACGTAAAATTAAATGAATATAAAATTATAAATCAACTAATCTCTTGTTCAACTGGGTATTTAATATGTTTATATAGAACAAGAATGATGTTTCAGAATAAAAATAGGGTGTGTAAGCATTAACCATAAATCTGAAAACATGATTTGTATTTTTAGGATCGGAAACTAACAGTTTTATTTTTCAAACTCAGGATAAGATAATGTCTGTTTTGAAAAGAATGTTTGAAAAATATTTGAATAAATATTTGAAGTTTAATCCGTTAGTTTGGTAAGAGATGAACCTTGAGAAAGATAAGTGTTGAATAGATCAAATAGGTTTATCTTGAAAGAGTTTGTTTGAGATATAATAGGAAGTAAATACCCAGTCAAACTAGAGTTACAACAAACACTATCAACCGAAGTGGTTGTAAATTCTTGGAAACTGCATTGTCACAAATAAAAGCTGCATTATTCTCGGTTGATTGTCTAAGAAAAACATCATCAAAAACCTGTGCAATAATAGTTTAAACCATTATTATAATATATATAGATAATACACCATGTACCTAATTCAGTGTCATATTTATTTTGTTATCAAAAATAGCACATTAGCTACTACAATGAATTTACTGGTCAAGATTATATTTACCCGCGTTAAAATTATTAAAGTTGAGAGTCTTACTTAATTATTTGTAATTATATAATAAGGTAGTGCAGTGCTTCATTGCTGCCAAGGATTTAGGTATAGGTTAGATTCTTTGATTACATATAAACTTGTAATAGAATATATTTTAATAATAAATGAAAATTCTGTAACTAGATTGCTGATCAGGAGTGTGGGAGTGTTGCATATACTGTGCAGATTTTTGTTAGTATTAGAGTTTCATATTTTCGAAGTACGAATTTTATCTCTTTTTATTCAGCGTTACTTTTATTACAATTAAATATTTTACTCCTCTAGTTCTTTATTCTGTTTGCCCCGTTATTATTCTTCTCAAATATTTTTACTCTTTAAAACTATTTTAAAACCTGTTTTGAAGTATCTAAAAATCTATTTCATCCGCGATTTTTAAAAATACAAAAATCTCAAATAATCTTTTTAAAATATTTGAATATATATTTCTGTTCTTTTTCAAAATTATATGTCACAACTTTGTTTCAAAATATTAAAGTATTTATTTAGTTCTGGTTATAAATGTTTAAATACTTTTTTCATTTCTGTTTCAAAATATTTGTATACTTGTTTCATTGATTTTAGAAATTATTCAAGTTATAAATTTGCTTAGAATATTTAATATATCTGCATCAGGCGATTTTAAATTTCGCGAAACTATTTTCTTTGACCCTTAGAGTGATATAGAGTATACCGAGTTAACCAATTGTAGGGGTACTACAACCACGGAATTGCGACACCAGTGTCATGACACTTACGTGACAGTGTGATTGATCATGGCGTATTCTTCTATTAGCTTTTGGGAGGAGTTTTTGAACATTTTATATTTGGCCAGGATACATGGGTGCACCCAGAGTTTAATTTGTGATTTGATTTATGGCGACGTTGTATATGTCGTATACGTTATCCATTATGTTGCACGGATTAGGTACCCTATGATGTGTGTATTTGTATCTATTCTGATCTCGGTATGAAACATCCCAACCCCTCGTTATTTCAGCCATACTTATTTTAAGTTGTTCTTTTATAATAATTTGGGAAATATTCATTTTTGTTTTTTTGTTTTATAAACTGTATTCCAAATCTGTACTGGGCGTTTGACTCATGTCGTATTCTTTTTCTGGCAGGTGCTTAGGGGGATCTGGGACTGTGTGTTGGAGAGCTACTTTATTTCGTTGATTAGGATTTTGGACTTTATCTTTATCCAGACATAATTATTTATTTAGAGATTTCGGTATTTATATTATTGTTTAAAACAGTTTGTAGATTTAGTATTATTTTGGAGATTTTTAGACTGTTTAATTATTATTAGAAATATATTAGTGCTCTATTTATGAATTATCAGTAATATCTCTCATTTTATTTTCAAGAAGGGAGTGTAACACGGGTGAATCGTACATATTATTTTATTTAAACCCGAGACCATTGGAAAGATTACAATTTTATTTGTATTTATATAATTATTGTGAAGATTAATCTATTAATGTGAGTATTTTATTTTAAATATTAATAGAATTACGGGTGACCAGACTAACTATCAACAAAACTTTTTCGTTATTTCGTCATTAATATAATAGTATAAATATATGTAACACAATATAGATAGGTTAATTTATTTATATGTTATTGAACTAATGATATTATTTTAAAATATTAGTATGATATTTGTTGTCTTTGAATCATTGACCAAATCGCGAACAAATTGTAGGGTCCTCTAATGATTGTCTTTTCTGGGAAAACCAAACTTAAGTTACACCGGTGAAAAGATAATTATTAATCCTTTATCTATATAATACACCAACGTTAGTATAAAATTAGTGAGATGTTTTATTAAGTTGAAATGACTAATTTGCCCGTATATCTAAAATTTAGTTAAAAACTATTGTTGCTTGGAATCAAACTCGAGCCTATACATTTACAAATAGATATTATATCACTACACCATATCGTCACATATGTTGTTAATAATACACATAATATTTGAGTGTCATAGATAGTAACACATTTTATATTTTTTCAAACAAAATTAGTAGATAATTAAAATAATTAATTTATAAAATTTAATTTATCTATCGTCCTACATCCACAAGTATTAATATGTTAGAGACTTTTATAATGTCAAACCAATAAATAATCTATACTATATTATAATAGACGAAATATTAAAAATTAGATAGTCGGTCTGAAATAATTTAATTACCCTCATTTAATATCCTATTTATTTCAAAGATATTTTAATTAAAAAATTATAAATTAATCGGATATTCCTACAAAAAAAACTAACCCTTCTACTCAAAGTACAAATTCTCTCAAGCCATTAATTTGCATATTTACACACATATTATCAGTATATCACCATCACATGTAGAGATCCTAAAATTACTTCTCACATATCATCAGTTGAAATATACTAAAAATGTTTTATGTAAAGCATATTACAAGGGAATATAATTCTTATGAATGTAATACTTAGGCTTTTTAATGAAAACTAGCCTAAAAATCGTATGGACTTACTTGGATAATGTATGATTTTTTTTAATTTAGTTAATAAAATATTTACATGCTAAAAATGATTTACAATTTATTCAAGATAAATAAAAATAAAATTTATAATAACCAAATTAATTATAACAAAATAATACATAGGACAAAAATAAAATAATATATGATAAAATTTCATTTCATAAATTATCAATTCAAAATATTTTTTTTAAAAAATTATATAATATTAAAAATAGTTCGTGCATCGCACGTGTTTTAAACTAGTATATATCAAAATTTCAAGCTTGATTTATTATGATTTTTCATGGACTTGACCCGATTTTCGAAAACTATTCAGGATTTGGTTCAGGTCATCGCACGATCGGGTAAATCGATGAATTTTGTACTCAACTGTAACACCCCCAAATCTGGGGTCGGGGATCAGGGTTGTCACGAGTTCCATTTCCCTTAATAACACTCAATCTTTATAAACAATCAACTACTCCGTACTGTGACCCCACAATAACCAACACACACCACAAGTTATAGTCGCAGAGATGAATATCCAAAAATAACACGAGTCATTTTATTCCACAATTATATGTCATTACACCTTAAAAGGGTTTCTGAATAAATTTACATTTCTTTGCCATTATTACAATTCATAAAGATACATAAGTCTGGTACATCAAAAGTTGAAAGCCTAGCCTATTGGTAGTTCCTACCTCAGCTACAGCGACATCAACGCCTATAGGAAACTGCGAAACGTTTCCTATCCGCTCGCGTATTGGGAGCTTGGTCCTGTTCATCTTGTCTATCTGATGTTGTGTGATGAAAGAAGAAAGCAAGGGTGAGCAACAAGCCCACCAAAATAATATATATAATTATTTACAATATGTGAGCATCCTCATAGTACTCATGAAAATTTTGGTCAAAAAGAAATGAACCAAGTTTGTTATCTTAACGCGACCAAGTCGCAAAATATTCAGTATATATATATATATAAATATATATACTTTTCATAATCTTTGAAATCCTCTGACATGTATAATATACACAGTGTTCCAGTTTATAACTGTATAAAAATATCGTTGCAAGGTGATCTCATATATCTAATCTTTTCTCAACGTTTTTCTGAAAATCTTTGACATGCTTAAGATAATCATTTACTAGATATAAGTTTAAAAGATGAAGTTACAAGATACTCCAATATACTTATATCTTTTCCCAATACTACTTGAACTACCACCGTGCAAGGTATAATCAGTTTCAAAAGTTCATCACATAGATGAGACTACAAGAAAAGACTTGGATAGATTCAATCTTTGAAATATCATTATAAATAATGAAGTTACGAGATACTTCATTAAGTCCCGATATATATATACACCTATATATATATACATTTCATACACTCCTTGAAAACCTCTGTTATGAAAATTATAAACAGAGTTATAATATCCAATGAATTTGGAAAGGAGAAAACCTTGGCATAAACCTGATATCTTGCTGATCAGGCAAAGATACCAATAAGTAACCTTTTCTACTAGTAGATAGACGAATTCACCACTGGTCATCACCCTGGCCGCATTTGGACCTATGCTGGACTGCCACTCAGCCACTTACGCATTGATGGACACCCACTGAGCCACTTACACTTTCATGGACGCCCACTGAGTCCATGTTGCTTATGCCGACTCAAATAGATGGACTTACTTCCCGAATGTTGGGTAAGTAATCAAGATGTTTTCTCAAAACAGCAACCTCGTTGCGAATAGAAAATACACCACAGAGCCGGATCCCTCAGGTTTTGAGCGAGTATTTAAATCCCCTTCGAAAGGAAGATCTTAAATATAAAAATGAGTTTTGGGATCCGCTCTAACTTTTAAAATCATTTTGAAGACTCGAAAACATTTTTAAGAATATTTGGAGTAATGCTGATTTAATGAAATAAATCAGTCCCGATACATTAGAAAATATCTTAATATTATTATTTAAATAATATTCTCATAAGGATAATCCTTATAAAAATAATTGAAGTAGAAGTTTTAAAACTCATACTTGAAATGAAAAATAAATAACCAAAGATATACTGATACGAAAGTACGATCTTTATTTGAATGCTCGAAAATAAGTTTGAAATATCGAAACATTATTCTTTAATAAAATAAAGAATATTATTTAATAAAATAAGCGGAGTCATAAGTCCTCGAATTAATATTCAAAATAATATTCATTAAATAAAATAAGCGGATTCATAAGTCCTCGAATGAATATTCAAAATAATATTCATTAAATAAAATAAGCGGAGTCATAAGTCCTCAAATGAATATTCAAAATAATATTCATTAAATAAAATAAAGTTATCGAATAAACCTTAATAGTTTTGAAAACTATATCCATATATATATATAAATATATATATATATATATTATACTCGGGAACATCGACTACCGGTTTAGAAATATGTTCACCTTTGGGTCCCCTATACTAAGGGTATACGCAACTACTATTTATCTCTAGCATAGGTATTATGCAACTTATAAGCATTTAAATCAACAATTAGATATCAAGATTACGAAACAGACATGCATATATACCATATCACATGCTCCAATATATCGCAAGATTTGCTAATAACAATCATGCACTTATCACAGGATAATGCATATACATATATTTACATCACAACAACAGTATAACGGGTAGAAAACTTGCCTGAGTGCTCCCGGATAGACTTAAGCTTAGAGTGGGTCTGATAACCTATGAACAACAACATAAGTCGGAATTAAACCCCGGTCGCTTAAGAAACTAGACTTTAACCAATTGAACCCTAACGTTCGCTTTTGCGCTTAACGATTCACTTAAGTCGCTCGAGTACCCTCGGCTCCACCATTTTTAATAAATTAACCAATAAGAATTTTAAGGCAATTCTTTCGCGAGTACCCTACCAACTGCCTAATCCACTTTACATAAATGTTTCATACTCCAATTAGTCATTTAAGGGCCTTAACCAAGGTTTCAAAGTTAGGCGAGGGGTAATGGTTCGTTCGCGAAACGCCGTTACTTAAAACGGTCGTTTCTCCTAAACCGTACATCGGATTCAAGCGAACCACATATCAAAACGAAGCTCGTAACATGAACTATCTTATCATGGCAATGGTCAAAACCTAACAGTGAGTTCACGGGTCCTGATGTTAAGAACAAAAGCAGTCTAAGGTAAATCGGGCATTACGACGGCTATGTTTACGCGATTACCAAATTTGTACAACTCCAATTCAATCCCACAATCATTACTACAACCAAACTCCATCCATACTCTACTACAACAGCCCCAACATCTCAAGATTTCCAATTTATACTACTCTCAATCATGAACTAAAAGCTTATACTTAAGTTTCATTAACTATAAACAAGATTCAATCATCCAAATTGCTACAAACCCAACCAAACTTTAAACACACAAGCATCATGCTTCTCATGAACTATATTAATCAAAACCACTCCTAAATATTCAAAGTAAAACTAGGGTTTGAATTTTTATACCTTCCTTGAAGCTTTTAATCCATGAAAGATCCTTGGAATGCCCATGGAAGCCTTTATCTATGCTTAAGCTACCTTGACCTTACAAATAAAATCAAGAATCAAAAATTTGTTCTTGAAAGTTACTATTCACCCTAAACTAAAATGATTTGTTTGAGATAGAAAACCTTTGATTCAAGCACTCAAACTACTTGCTCTTCTTAGTTATGAAATATAGGATCCAAAGAAACAAACCTCTTGAATTATTATTTAGTGGAGCTTGGGTTTGGAAATTTTTCTTCTTGTTTTTCTTCAAAAAACCGTGAGCAAGGAGATGGGGGGAAGAGAAATGAATGTGTTTGCTTGGTTGCTTTGTTTTTGTTGTTAATTAACCTTTTACCATGGTAAAATTTGTGTGGCTTATAATCAACCAACAATTCCTTCCCATTGTGTCATGCTTATGTCATCTTCCCACACTTGTCTTCTTCTTGTTGGTGTGATGACATCATCAGCACTAACCTCTTTGATTAACTCCTAATTACTTGGCTAATGATCGTTGATCTGTTATACGGTTCGCTTAACTTTCATTTTCGTTTATCGTTTGAGGGATCATACCCGGGATCTTATTACTTGGGTTCGCTTAACCTTTCTCAATACATTATATTCCTTTTATGATCCTCTCTTATAATCCTTGAATTTAAATCAGTTTTATCCTGTTACCTTATACTCAATTCTTTCGGTATCTGGTGAATTTTCGGGAAAAATTAAAGTGTTCGAATTTGGATTCTGACGATATTTACATACACTTATATACCATATAGAGTACTAATAAGATCTCAGAATAACAATAAAAGAACCCCTACAAAGTGTGGTATGAAAAGTTTTCTTATTCAGCATAATCAGCAAAATCACTATTCATAAGGGTTACAAAAAGTCCAAAATTTTGGGGTTATTACAGTCTCCCCTCGTTAAAAGGATTATGTCCCGGAATCAGATAGAAAATGAATAGGAATGCTCTCTTAGCATTGCACTTTCTAAGTCTCAAGTAAATTTTCCCACATTGTGGTTCTACCACCAAACTCTGCATAGTTTGATAACCCTTCTCCTAAGCACTTGTTCCTTTTCGATCTATAACCCTTTTTGGTTGCTCCATATAGGTTATGTCTGGTTGCATGCCTATGCGCTCATATGCCCCTATTTGTATGGCATCCGAATTATACTTCCTTAACATTGATACGTGGAACACGTTATGAACTTGCTACATGTTCGGGGGTAGGGATAGCTCATATGCTAACTTCCCAATACTTCTTAATATATCCAAGGGTCCAACAATTCGTGGGCTTAGATTTCCTTTCTTTCCGAACCACGTCCATCATTTCCAAAGGAATACCTATAACAACACTAGGTCCCCTACTTCCTACTCTTTGTCATTTCGTGTCAAATCAACATACTTCGTGTGCCGATCTTGGGCCACTACCAGCCGTCCTCTGATTAGATCTATTATATCCTTTGTCCTTTGGACTACTGCGGGTCCGAGCATCTTGCGCTAGAGCAACTTCATCCTAACATAAGGGAGATCGACATTGTCTTCCCTCAAGGATCTCATAAGGAGATATCTCGATACCTAACATACGATCTATTGTCGTGAGAAAACTCAATCCGCGTTAAGTGATCATTCCAAATTCTTTCAAGTCTATTGCACAGAATTTCATCATAGCTTCTAGCACTATAGCTTTTGCTTCTCAATACCCATTCTTTTCCAGTTCATAATCGTTACTATCTTCCGTACAGGATACTATTCTAGATATACCTTTACTCGCTAGAGTTTTATAACCTCTTAATAATCGCGTCAACCTTAGTATCACAGACACGTTAGAATCGGAATACCACCTTACTTGGTACCACTTCATCTCTAGGTGCCTCCATCTTAGAAAGCTTGGTCCTTCGTATAGAAGTAAAAGAATTTATTGAGAGATCACTATAATCATGAACACTTGTTCTATTGCATAGTTAGTACAGAAGGTGGCCAACCTTTAGTACTTGATAAGCAATTAAACAACATGTGGTATCCTACTAGGCTTCTATCACACAGATAAATAGTCATTCGGCAATACCTCCCCTTCTGGAAGGGTTGTTCTTCTCAGCTTATATGAAATGAAAAGGAGAGAAAAGAACGAATTGAAGAGAATTGTATATATGTAAAAATATACTGCCACAAAATATCTGGCTTGGAATCTACCTCTGAACTATAGAGGTTTGTCATAGGAGAACAAAACATATATGTATATATATCAACATCAAGTATTATAGCATCGCATTTCACATGCCTAAATATTTATGCAATTCCGTCCATCATTCTATGGACCCATGCTCTTGCTCGAGCTCATAAACACTCACCATTGAAACTCCCTTGACAACAAAAATCGAATCTGGGATTTTATTCTAGACATCATCGTTACTAGAATTTTATGCTTGCACCGCAACCTTCCTCGTATAGTAATACGACTCTCTATTGATAAGAAGGAATGAGTATTCAATAGGTAGATAATCTACTTAATTAGTCTATCAATGATAACTTATACACCACCACGACCCGATTAGTGGTACTCAATCTCAACATCCATTCTAATACAACTCTCATGGTTGTAAGTAATCGGCTCATTACTCATAGAATCATTCCTGCATTACTATGGTCCACCGTTGACCTACTGTAGTCGTTCATTTTCCAAGAAGTCTTAATAGCTAACCATACGGAGTCCATACCTGCCGTATCGGATTCTTCTGAGGAGGTAACATAATTACCATTCATGATTCATGAAGAACACTCTAGATCCTGATGTACATACATGACATGAAGCAGATAAAATTGCAGAAGAGTTTCAATCAAAGCAACGATAGCAGGTTAATACTATTCTTAATCATATGCCTTTGATAGAAGACTTCACTCAAAGGTTCGTTTAGTCCTTTTGAAACATGGTCCTGACTTATTCTCAAGATAGTACCTTCTAAGATATATAGCCCGCTCACAGCGATAACATGAATTAAATCTTTACCAAACTACTATTATGGTTGAGTATCGCACAATCATCAGAAGGAATGTCAATCTTTCACACCATAATATAACCTTCACGACTTTAACCATCATCAATGTATTCCTCTGGCACGAGCGCCTATAATTTCCCTCTTACACTTAAAGTGTCGGCCACCTCTTTGGCCTTTCCTGATAGTAAAATTTCCTTACAATCAATATCATTTTAACCACCTCCAAATAAATTTTCTACCTCATTTCAATCACTGCTTATGTGAAAATGCTTTTCTTAAGTCCTAGTCAGAAAAAAAAATCACCATTTTTTTCCATAAGTCATTGCCTTAGTCTTTAGATGTGAACATTGTCACGACTGACTCTCGATCATACTTAGGACGTCTCTTATCTTGGGTCCTTCTTGTTTTCACCAATCCCGACTCTCATTTGGTCGATCTATACTTTCTTATGGTTCAACACGTGCCCCACCTGGCATTATAATTATGTCATATTATCTTCATCAAAATTTCTATTTTTGAGAACTTTGATTATTACCTTTCTCCTTGTAAAACCTCTAAGGTTATCCTTAAATCCTTCATCATTTACTCCCTAGGTACATGTCTATACTTTCTTATGGTTCAACACGTGCCCCACCTGGCATTATAATTATGTCATATTTCCTTCATCAAAATTTCTATTTTTGAGAACTTTGATTATTACCTTTCTCCTTGTAAAACCTCTAAGGTTATCCTTAAATCCTTCATCATTTACTCCCTAGGTACATGGCATATCAAGATACCATTTACTAATACTAGAACCATTGTCTATATAGTTCTGAAAACTTTCTCCACTGATCTTTAAAGGTTGTTGTTACCTTGATCCTTTCCAATTCATACTGTCAAAACTCATGTTATCCCTATTAAGGGCGAAATTCCAACCTTTATGCATTCCCCTAGGATTCATTTCAAGTTATCGAGGTTATATCCTTAATTCCACCTTTAAAAAGGTACATGCATCCTTTCATGGATAAATAAAGTCATATATCCCTGATAAGGGTATCTTATTCAATCATTTCCACCTCGATAGTCTATACCAAATTTCACAATAGCATCCTTATTCAAGTTGAGGTCAATCCATATGGCCTCCAAAAGATAAAAAAATGGTTATCCACTTTTCTTTCCTGATTTGGTAATGATCACATGGATGTTCTGGAAGATATTGGTCGTGTTCAACGTGAACTTCTTCTTAATAAATCCTTATTTACTTTTGTTGTTTATTTCAACAGTCATCTCAATATTGGGATATCTTTTGTACTTGGTGTCTCCCTTTCGGGTATCAAGTCACAGGTGTGACATACACTTTCCATTTTTGAAGGTTACTTCCTTCATCCAATTTCCTAATTTCTTACTTTCTTGTCTCTTCCGTCTATCCGCGTCTCATTATTTATCCTTCGAACTATCTCAAGGTTTCCTCGAATCCTCCCAACTTAAAGGGGATTAAATATATCTATCTCTTATTCCTTCAATCATCAACTTTAACTCATGGTGAATCACCCTCATCCCGATGATTACATACTTTTCTATTTCTATTGTTACGAGTCTTTAAGGTTTCCTCATACCCAACTCTCTTATCATTCCTCAAACTTTATTGCCTTTATATTCCTTTCCACTTCAGTTTCTTTTTATTTATCTCTCTCTTACAATCATTTCACGAACCCACTAATCATTGACTTCAAAGATCACGTTGTTCTGGGATTCTTGTCATCAGAACGAATCTTGACAACTTTTACAATCTTAGATTCATAATTTATCATACTCGTCCGCCTTTGTTTCGGCTCTAAAGCTTTTACACTATCTCCATAACCTTGGAAATTACTTTTCCGAAAACAATTGTCTGAACTTTAATCAGTTTATTATAACCTCTGGCTCCGTGCCTTTCTTGGCCTTTCACCAACGGGTGGCCTCTCTCTTAGGAAGGTAAGTGACAAAAACAGTCTTTTGTGCCTCGTCAATCATTTACAATCTCAAATGATTCCTATATTTCCTTTATCCAAGCTCTTGCCTCGACTGGGTCAACCTGTTCCTTGGAACTCTGAGAGCTTAGCGACTTAAAGGTCATGAAAGGATTTCCTACCACATTGTTCCTCAAGGTGGTGGTTGGGAATAAGAGTATAAGTTATGTTTAGACAGGTCCATGAATTTCTGTATAGGAGTACCGTCTCAAGTTTCCTTATCTTGCTCGACTTCTGTTTTCTCAGTATGAAATGTTTCATCCTTCTCCCATAATCAGGGTTATCTTATACGTTAAAATCCTTATTTTTCATTTCATTATGTTATGGTTCCTTCTATCTTGATGGCGACCTCCCTGACTATCACATTCAGGGTTTGCCCTAAATCTTATTCCTTGAACTATGACTTTCATCTAAGATCCCGTCCTTAAGCTCTTGAACGTTTGGAACCAAAATTCTGTAGGAACACCTCATTATTCCATTATCATCTTTCTCGGTATTAATCTCTTCTCTATTTGTTGGCTCCCTGCCTTCATTCATCACTTTTTCTTGGCATAATATGATCTTCTCCAATAATTTGGGCTGTATTGCAATCTCAAACAGCTTTTCGGTACCGGCTCCGGTTACCTTCACTTCTATTTCCATTTTCTCAAAATCTCTTATCAACTCTCCGAAAGACAGTTTCATATTGAGTCTCTCTTTTATACTAAGGGCATTAGCCACCATTTTGGCTTTCCCTGGATGATAAAGAATCTCATAATCGTTATCCTCGATTAGCTCTATCCACCTCCTCTGGCGCATGTTGAGCTCTTTCTGCGTAAAAATGCACTAGAGCACTTATGGCTTGTGTAAATCTCGCACTTCTCTCCACACAAGTAGTGCCTCCAATCTTTAGGGCAAAACTATTGCCCCGAGCCCAAGCTCATGGGTGGGGACATCAAATTTTATATTCCCTAAATTGTCTTGACGCGTACGCGATTACCTTGCTGTGCTGTATAAGAAGCACCCTAATTCTTTATGCGAAGCGTTATTACACATCATAAAATCTCCTTTTCCATCCGGCAACGCCAACATAGTAGCCGTCACCAACCTTTGCTTTAGTTCTTAAAAGCTGTTCTCGCATTTCTCTGTCCATTCGAACTTCTGAGTCTTACAAGTAAGTCGTGTTAAAGGGGCTACTATCTTTACAAACTTGAACGAACCTCCGGTAGTGACCAGCCAATCCTACCTCTGGTAGTCGCCCTGACCATGGTCATCAATTCCTCAGTGGTCCTTTATTCATTCTTGTCATCCTCCATGGAATCCTTCTCAGCAATAATCCCTTCTAGAACAACATATTTAACCGCTACATCCTCAATATGAACATCATCTGTTCCCGTGTTAGGATGCTCTATCGAATCCACAATCTGATCTCCAATAATTAATAAAACATCATCGCGTTGTTGCTCCTCAACCTCAGGGTTCGAAGTCCCGCTACCATATACGATAATGAACTACGCTTTTATCACGATATTTATAAGGGTTCCCATAAGGGTTTTAACTGTAAGTACTACGTTAGGTAGTCCGACTATGAACTTGGCAAGAGTTCTTATTTATCTTAGTGAACTTATTATTTTAACGTCATTTCATCTCTGAGGTTTATAACGCTTAGCTCTGATACCATTTCTGTAACACCCCCAAATCCGGGGTCGGGGATCAGGCATGTCACGAGTTCCATTTCCCTTAATAACACTCAATCTTAATAAACAATCAACTACTCCGTACTGTGACCCCACAATAAACACACACACCACAAGTTATAGTCTCAGAGATGAATATCCAAAAATAACACGAGTCATTTTATTCCACAATTATATGCCATTACACCTTAAAAGGGTTTCTGAATAAATTTACATTTCTTTGCCATTATTACAATTCATAAAGATACATAAGTCTGCTACATCAAAAGTTGAAAGCCTAGCCTATTGGTATTTCCTACCTCAGCTACAACGACATCAACGCCTATAGGAAACTGCGGAACGTTTCCTATCCGCTCGCGAATTGGGAGCTTGGTCCTGTTCATCTTGTCTATCTGATGTTGTGTGATGAAAGAAGAAAGCAAGGGTGAGCAACAAGCCCAACAAAATAATATGTATAATGATTTACAATATGTGAGCATCCTCATAGTACTCATGAAAGTCTTGGTCAAAAAGAAATTAACCAAGTTTGTTATCTTAACGCGATCAAGTCACAAAATATTCAGTATATATATATATACTTTTCAAAATCTTTGAAATCCTCTGACATGTATAATATACACAAAGTTCCAGTTTATAACTGTATAAAAATATCGTTGCAAGGTGATCTCATATATCTAACCTTGTCTCAACGTTTTTCTTAAAATCTTTGACATGCTTAAGATAATCATTTACTAGATATAAGTTTAAAAGATGAAGTTACAAGATACTCCAATATACTTATATCTTTTCCCAATACTACTTGAACTACCACCGTGCAAGGTATAATCAGTTTCAAAAGTTCATCACATAGATGAGACTACAAGAAAAGACTTGGATAGATTCAATCTTTGAAAAATCATTATAAATAATGAAGTTACGAGATACTCCATTTAAGTCCCGATATATATATACACCTATATATATATACATTTCATACACTCCTTGAAAACCTCTGTTACGAAAATTATAAACAGAGTTGTAATATCCAATGAATTTGGAAAGGAGAAAACCTTGGCATAAACTTGATATCTTGCTGATCAGGAAAAGATACCAATAAGTAACCTTTTCTACTAGTAGATGGACGAATTCCCCACTGGTCATCACCGTGGCCACATTTGGACCTATGCTGGACTGCCACTCAGCCACTTACGCATTGATGGACTCCCACTGAGCCACTTACACTTTCATGGACGCCCACTGAGCCCATGTTGTTTATGCCGACTCAAATAGATGGACTTACTTCCCGAATGTTGGGCAAGTAATCAAGATGTTTTCTCAAAACAGCAACCTCGTTGCGAATATAAAATACACCACAGAGCCGGATCCCTCAGGTTTTGAGCGAGTATTTAAATCCCCTTCGAAAGAAAGATCTTAAATATAAAAATGAGTTTTGGGATCCGCTCTAACTTTTAAAATCATTTTGAAGACTCGAAAACATTTTTAAGAATGTTTGGAGTAATGCTGATTTAATGAAATAAATCAGTCCCGATACATTAGAAAATATCTTAATATTATTATTTAAATAATATTCCCATAAGGATAATCCTTATAAAAATAATTGAAGTAGAAGTTTTAAACTCATACTTGAAATGAAAAATAAATAACCAAAGATATACTGATACGAAAGTACGATCTTTATTTGAATGCTCGAAAATAAGTTTGAAATATCGAAACATTATTCTTTAATAAAATAAAGAATATTATTTAATAAAATAAGCGGAGTCATAAGTCCTCGAATGAATATTCAAAATAATATTCATTAAACAAAATAAGCGGATTCATAAGTCCTCGAATGAATATTCAAAATAATATTCATTAAATAAAATAAGCGGAGTCATAAGTCCTCAAATGAATATTCAAAATAATATTCATTAAATAAAATAAAGTTATCGAATAAACCTTATTCGATTAATAATTTTGAAAACTATATCCATATATATATATAAATATATATATATATATATATATATATTATACCCGGGAACATCGACTCCCGGTTTAGAAATATGTTCACCTTTGGGTCCCCTATACTAAGGGTATACGCAACTACTGCTTATCTCTAGCATAGGTATTATGCAACTTATAAGCATTTGAATCAATAATTAGATATCAAGATTACGAAACAGACATGCATATATACCATATCACATGCTCCAATATATCGCAAGATTTGCTAATAACAATCATGCATTTATCACAAGATAATGCACATACATATATTTACATCACAACAACAGTATAACGGGTAGAAAACTTGCCTGAGTGCTCCCGGATAGACTTAAGCTTAGAGTGGGTCTGATAACCTATGAACAACAACATAAGTCGGAATTAAACCCCGGTCGCTTAAGAAACTAGACTTTAACCAATTGAACCCTAACGTTCGCTTTTGCGCTTAACGATTCACTTAAGTCGCTCGAGTACCCTCGGCTCCACCATTTTTAATAAATTAACCATTAAGAATATTAAGGCGATTCTTTCGCGAATACCCTACCAACTGCCTAATACACTTTACATAAATGCTTCATACTCCAATTAGTCATTTAAGGGCCTTAACCAAGGTTTCAAATTAAGGCGAGGGGTAATGGTTCGTTCGCGAAATGCCGTTACTTAAAACGGTCGTTTCTCCTAAACCGTACATTGGATTCAAGCGAACCACATATCAAAACGAAGCTCGTAACATGAACTATCTAATCATGGAAATGGTCAAAACCTAACAGTGAGTTTACGGGTCCTGATGTTAAGAACAAAAGCAGTCTAAGGTAAATCGGGCATTACGACGGCTATGTTTACGCGATTACCAAATTTGTACAACTCCAATTCAATCCCACAATCATTACTACAACCAAAATCCATCCATAATCTACTACAACAGCCCCAAAATCTCAAGATTTCCAATTTATACTACTCTCAATCATGAACTAAGAGCTTATACTTAAGTTTCATTAACTATATACAAGATTCAATCATCCAAATTGCTACAAACCCAACCAAACTTTAAACACACAAGCATCATGCTTCTCATGAACTATATTAATCAAAACCACTCCTAAATATTCAAAGTAAAACTAGGGTTTGAATTTTTATACCTTCTTTGAAGCTTTTAATCCATGAAACATCCTTGGAATGCCCATGGAAGCCTTTATCTATGCTTAAGCTACCTTAACCTTACAAATAAAATCAAGAATCAAAAATTTGTTCTTGAAAGTTACTATTCACCCTAAACTAAAATGATTTGTTTGAGATAGAAAACCTTTGATTCAAGCACTCAAACTACTTGCTCTTCTTAGTTATGAAATATAGGATCCAAAGAAACAAACCTCTTGAAATATGATTGAGTGGAGCTTGGGTTTGGAAATTTTTCTTCTTGTTTTTCTTCAAAAAACCGTGAGCAAGGAGATGGGGGGAAGAGAAATGAATGTGTTTGCTTGGTTGCTTTGTTTTTGTTGTTAATTAACCTTTTACCATGGTAAAATTTGTGTGGCTTATAATCAACCAACAATTCCTTCCCATTGTGTCATGCTTATGTCATCTTCCCACACTTGTCTTCTTCTTGTTGGTGTGATGACATCATCAGCACTAACCTCTTTGATTAACTCCTAATTACTTGGCTAATGATCGTTGATCTGTTATACGGTTCGCTTAACTTTCATTTTCGTTTATCGTTTGAGGGATCATACCCGGGATCTTATTACTTGGGTTCGCTTAACCTTTCTCAATACATTATATTCCTTTTATGATCCTCTCTTATAATCCTTGAATTTAAATCAGTTTTATCCTGTTACCTTATACTCAATTCTTTCGGTATCTGGTGGATTTTCAGGAAAAATTAAAGTGTTCGAATTTGGATTCTGACGATCCTTACATACACTTATATACCATATAGAGTACTAATAATATCTCAGAATAACAATAAAAGAACCCCTACAAAGTGTGATATGAAAAGTTTTCTTATTCAGCATAATCAGCAAAATCACTATTCATAAGGGTTACAAAAAGTCCAAAATTTTGGGGTTATTACATCAACCAACTTTTTTTCCCAAATTCCAAATTATTTAAACAATATGTACATTAATATCAAAATTTAAACTATGTGTATATGATTTTTTTAATAATGGTGAATTCCTAAAAAGCAAATTTTAAATTATAATTTATGTTTCATTGAAAATCAAATTAATATTTTTTTACAATTTTATAAAAAAATATTATGGAAATTAATGTAGTTTGAAAAATGTATGAACTTAAAAGATTTTAACAATACTCTATTAAAATGTAAATTGTATACTGTTTAATATAATTAAAATTACATATATGTAAAAGTTTGTGAATGAAATAGGATACTTCTTGTAATTATTTATTTGGTATGAAACAGTTTAGTGTTATTATATAAATATATTTATTTTTGAATATTAATATATTAATAAAACTTATACGCACACTAAAAATATGATTTCATTCGATCTATGTTAGTCCCAAAGTATCGTAGAAGAGGGGATTGAATACGATACCTACAATTTTTTTCGATTCATTTACAAGTTCTACGTTAAAAGTACGGAATCAAAATAGATACAAAACAATTCGAGGAATATATTGTTTTATTAATATAATCCTTGAGGTTGCTACAATCTAATTAATGAATTGATTAGCTACAATAAATTCAGCAGCACAACTCTATGTTTATAAGCTTAATAAATGAGGTTCTTTAATGGAGCTCCCGTAAACACTTTCTGTTGAACTGAAGAAGATAACCAACTAAATGAATACAATTAATTGTTGCTTTGTAGTCTTTAAAAATAATTGGATAGGTGGCTCATTTTAAACCAATTTTTCCTTGTATTTGTTGCATTTTACTTCTGAATAACTTTCAAGTGCTAACTGGCGACTGAGTAATTCAACCTGCGACCAAGTATTTGGTTTACTCTTGCGATTAGGTCTTTGACTAAATAACCTGCGACCAAGTATTTGGTTTACTCCTGCGACTAGGTCTTTGACTAACTAACTTGCGACTAAATCTTTGGCTAACTAACATATGACCCAAGGTGTGACGGTCTCAACCCCGGGGTCAGGAGTTGACGTCACCAACAACTATAATTATTAATAATACATAACTATGACCCCTTTACCAAGACCTTTTCCAGGTTTAAGTATGATTTCGGTTACAACCAACACAACTCAAATTACCTTACATAATCCTGACCACTAATTTAATGCAGCAACTCAACATACCTCATCTGGTCTGAACACAACTACCTCAGAGGAGTCTGACTCGAAAGGAGCTGGAACTTTGCCCTGACTACCGCGCAAGAATCTCCTAGGCAACTGGAATACATATAAAATATTCTGCAAGGGTGAGCAATTGCTTGCTCAGCAGTACCACTATAGGAATAACAAGTAAAACAGTTTAAAGTAAAATGGTTACTGAAATAGAATTCATAACTTGTCAGAAACGTGTAAAACAGATATAAAATGGATATTAAAACTAGCATGCTCTGTAAAACAAGATCAACAGTCGTGTACTGTGCATAAAAATCATAGTTCAATTTTAGCACGCTATTTCCATTTTCAAACCTTCCGTTCCATTACAGGAACCATAAAACCATCTGTCTCGTTACGGGGACCCCAAAATCATTTGTAACCATAACCTTGTCCCATCACAGGACCTATAAAACTTGTTCCTCTCCGGGAACCTCAAAATCACTTTGATTTGTTAAAAAATTTCAAAACTGAATCAATCAAATCTATTGGACGTTTAACAGGTGAAGATAGCTGATCAGTCTACCCTCACCGGACAGCGACTAGCGGCCGTCCAGAAATAGAATGTGTTCCGGAACTTGGGAAAAGACTAGCTAGGTCTTTCCCCCACGCTGGACTAATCGATTAAACAGAATGCCCAACCCAATTAGCCACTTACGCAACCTCATGTTGGGCCGTTACCGAATAACGGGCCTCTTACGCAACTCCAATAGATTAATCAAATTCCCTTTTTGCCTTTTTCCAAAGTCCCACGACATGAAAGGAATATGTCCTAAGTCCAATCATGTATTAGGATTTAGGAATAACTTCCTGTGTAATCTGTTTTGATTTCATTGATATTAATAAAAGACTTGTTTTGTTTTTATTAAGGGCTCTATCTATTTAAGTGTTTAAATAAGATATACCATAGTTTAGAGTAAAGCTTTTTATGGATTGTGATGAGATCATAATAGTGAGACCTAAAAGATGATAACTCTAAACTTAAATAGTTCCTGGTCATAGGATTACTAACTGGTAATTAATAATCCGCAAAGATCGGTACATATTATGTTTGCTTCATTATGAAGGATGTCTGTTCTCATAGACATTTGTGTGGTGACATTATAGCTAGTATGTAGGTGCTTATTATAGAATAAGTTCACTGAACATGACTCGCACAGTTGAACAACTGAAGGAGTTCACTCACGTGTCAGCAGTTGTTCACATAGTGATAGTTGTACAATTATTCTTAGACTTAAGGTCATCATAGTCATCTTGTGTACACTGAACTATGCTTTGGTTTAGTTCTTAGTCTCCAGGGACAATTATTAGGGCTCTACTGGGTATAGGAATTTGTACACGGAGATAGTGTATGATCAATATAGGATCTACCCCTTCCAGTGAAGGAAGCGAATGTTCAAGGCTGATCCACTTATGCTAGTTCAGGAATCTTTGGCCAGAGTAAATGAAATTAGAAAGGAGTTTCTAATTTGCATAGAACTAAGCATAGTAAATGGTAAGCAAGTGATTGAATTAGATAGTCTTGACACGAGATCGATGCCTTGTATTTAATCGGGACATTGTAGGGTAGAAGGAGTTTATTGTATGGTAACTATTCACTGAATAGGTTCTTGGTATTCTAAGCAGTGAATTCATATTATCCGGATAGTCGCGATATGCTGAGAAGTATCCCTCACGATGTAGAATAAATGTGATTAATTAATTAATCATATTTAATAAATTAGAGAATTTATATAAATAATGATAAAATAGTTTTATTATTATTTATTTCTACTATCGGCTTAATATTGAACCTACAGGGTCACACCATAAAAAGAGAATGATTTAATGGTGGAGGAATTAATTAATAATGACTAATAATTATTTATTTGTGAAATAAATAATTAATTGGCAAATTTAATAATTGATTAAATGAGATTTAATTGATTATAAATTAATTAAGAAAAGTTCTTAATATTATTAATTAAGGATTTAATTTTTGGAAATTAAATCAAGAGAGAGAATTATTTCTAAAGTGTTTAGAAAAAGGATTAATAATTAAAAGGTGTTTTAATTATTAATGAGAATAATAAATGGGATAATAATAATAATATTTATGGGAAAATTTCAGCTGAAAATTTTGCCTATAAATATACTATTATACACCCTATTTTTAATTGAACCCCAAAACCCAAAAAGTTTGGAAAACCCAATTCTCTCAACCTCCTTCCTCCTCCTTAACATCGTTTTCTTGGTGGATACCGGTGGAGTGCTTCACACTTGAGGAGCAACTGCTAAGGATCTCTTATCGTTGTCTCCGAATTATTTTAAAGGTTAGATTCGATCCCCTCGTTTTTACCACGATTTATATGCTTTTATTTGGATTTTATATGTGTAAAAGTGTTTTGCCATGCCCCGCTGCGATTCAAAATCCAACAATGGTATCAGAGCATAGGTTGTATGCATATAGATCTGTGGTAAAAATTTCAGAATTTTATATGCTTGTATGAATTAATTATGATTTTTACAAGTTATATCATGGATTAATTTTGTCTGATGAGAAATCATTTCTCAGAATAATTTTGAATGTTGATCTGGGTTCTACAAGTGTTGTAGATCGTCTGGGTATTTTTTTCATAATTTTATGATGTATAGATTTTTTATTATGAATTTTTGAAGTTCTTGTAATTAAATTCGTAATTTAATAAGTATAAATATATGTATATATAGTATATATGTATATGTTTGTATTGTATGCTGTTGTCTGCATAATCTGTCTGCACGGAAAGAAAGAAAAAGAACAGAGAATGTCAGGCGGCACGTTGTTCGAGGAGAGAAAAGGCGGCTGCTGCAAGAAAAATAAAAAAAAAGGGGGGTGTCGCGCATTCCGGGAATGCGTTACACCTTATGGCACATTCACGGAATGCGTTACACCTTTTAATTGGTTAAAAGGGTTGTAACGCATCACCGGAATGCGTTACAGGGCTTGTAACGCGTTCCTGTAATGCGTTACAGCCCGACTGTTTACATTAAAATTGATTTTCTGGGAGTTTCGTAACTCCATTTTAGGCGTGCAATATACCGTTGGATTCGTTTTTCCGAGACGGGTCTAATGGAGTGATTAATTTTAGTTTATATAAAATTTTTGAACTGTTTATATTTCCGGAAGTGTTTTAAAGCTGTTTTTAACTGTTTTTAATTGCTTTTAAATGCTTCATGTGATACATAGAGATGTATAATGCTTAGACTAATGTGCTAGATGTTGTAACATGCCTACCTTGATGTTTATTCATGTTTATATATGTGATATATGCTTAGTTTATCATGAGATGATAGATTTAGGTGAACTTAAATGAACATAAGGCGTTTGTTAGACAACCTAGTATAGTGAAATTGTTTCATAACCTTAAGAACAATATTATGAATACAATCATGAGATTCTTGTGTTTGTGAAACACGTAATTGAATATGAATTTTCGATATGAGAGAAAGGATGATTCTGTCAATAACAAATTTCTATCTGTAAGAAAGGGTTATTAAGTGACGCCTTTTGACAATGCTCCACCCGATCTGGAAATCATCTGATTATTGATTATTGATTTGAAATATTTAATTTAAAAGGAAGAATTTCTTTATAATATGATTATGATTGTAACGTAATATAATCCCTCTAAAATTAAATAATATCAAGTAGTAATTGGCCAATGACACAACGGGCTTGTGTCGGTCATAGCCTTCCAATATGATAGAAAAGTAGTTCTTATTTTTGAATCATTGTCGGTTCGTGCTACAGCCGAGGGCTTTGATTTCGAAATAAGAAATACTTGTCTATTACATAGAGATGTGTACATTGAATAAGAATCTAAAGGTCGGTACGTGCTACAGCCGTGGGCCTTTGGGGACTGATTCAACTGTACGGAATGTTGGGTTTGACTTGACTTAGAATATTGAGTTTGTCGTGCCACATCCGTGACTCAATTATTCAAGAGGCTAAAGTTTGATTAGGGAATAACATTAGATGTAATTGACAAGAGTTGTCTGCCTATTGAACATTACATGGCGTTTCGTGCCACAGCCGGGGTTGTGTAATGGAATGTAGGATCCCTATTCCCACTAGCATTATGAATGCTTATTTTTCACGTAGGGGGTTGAATAAATTAGATAAACTAGTGGGAGCCACTTATGAATAAAGACCCGATTCATATAGTGTTTTGAAATGAAATCGAATATTTACTAAGTGTTGTTATGTGTTTATCATTTACAGATTTACTTTGTACGTTATGTCTTCTGCACTATCACTCAGGAGCATACTAGATGCTCACAAATTGACTGGTCCTAATTATGCTGACTGGCTTCGAAACTTGAGAATTGTTCTCAGGATTGAGAAGCTGGAATACGTGATTGACTCACCTAAGCCTACTGAACCTGCTAGTGATGCACATAATGATGAACATGTTGTGTATCGTAAGTGGATAGATGATGCAAATGTTGCTCAATGCATCATGCTAGCTTCCATGAACATTGAGCTACAGAAGCAATATGAGCATATGGATGCTCACACTATCCTAATGCATCTACAAGAGTTGTATGATGTGGCGGGGAGGACAGCTCGATATGAGATATCGAAGGAGTTGTTCGGTTGTAGGATGTCTGAGGGATCATCTGTGAATGACCATGTACTTAAGATGATCAATTTGATTGAATGTCTTGGACAACTTATTTTGCCATGGATGGGGAGCTGAGCCAAGACTTGGTCTTGCAATCGCTTCCAAGTTCGTTCTCGCAGTTTGTTGTGAACTTTCACATGAATAAGTTGGATGTCAGCCTGCCTGAACTCCACAACATGTTGAAGACTGCGGAATCGAATTTTCCCCCTAAGAAGAGTTCTGTTCTTCTAATTGGTGAAGGTTCCAATCCTAAGAAAAGGAAGAGAAACTCTTCCAAGAGAAGAAAGCAGGTGAAGAAAAGCCGGTTCCACCTAAAGCTGAAGACCCCAAGAGCAAAGTTGTTTGCTTTCACTGTAACAAGGTGGGGCACTGGAAGAGGAACTGCAAGGTTTACCTTGCAGAATTGAAGAAGAAGAAGGGTAGTGAGACTACCGCTTCTGATTCAGGTATGTTCATGATAGAAGTGAATATGTCATTAAGCCAAATTTCTACTTGGGTATTAGATACCGCCTATGGTTCTGACATCTGCAATTTGTTGCAGGGACTAAGGAGAAGTAGGACTCTTGAGGAAGAGGAGGTGATTCTACTGATGGAAATGAAGCAAGAGTTGTTGCTGAAGATGTAGAATCATTTCATTTACATATGTCTACGGGCAAGACTATTGTTTTAAATAATTGTTATTATGTTCCCTCGATTGTGAGGAATATTATACCCATGTTAGACTTGGCTGGATTTTCATTTATTATTGAGAATAATGAATGTTCTATTCTTAGAGATAATATTCTTTATGGACGTGGTACTTTAAATAATGGTCTGTATAAATGTGACATAATTTACTTCAGATTGAACAAACTAATAAAAGAAAAGGGATGATGAAAATCTCACTGTATAGTGGCACTGCAGTCTCCATTTAGTAGACATGGAGAGAGGACTGCAAATTTGCTAGGAATGGTACACACAGATGTATGTGGACCAATGTCTACGCAAGCCATGGGTGGATTTTCATACTTCATTACTTTCATGGATAATAGATCTAGATTCGGATATGTGTTTGATGAAACACAAGTCTGAAGCCTTTGAAAAGTTCAAAGAGTATAAGTATGAAGTGGAGAAACAAACCAAACATAGTATTATAATTCTTCGATCAGATTGAGGTGGTGAATACTTCAATGGAGTGGTTCAGGATTATCTCAAAGTAAATGGTATAGTCTCCCAGTGGACTCATCCAGATTACTATCTGAAAGGAGAAATCGAACTTTGTTAGACATAGTTCGGTCCATGATGAGCTATGCAAATCTTCCAGTATTCCTATGGGGTTATGCATTGGAAACCTCAGCATATTTACTGAATAAGGTGCTTTCGAAATCTGTTCCTCAAACTCCGTATGAGATATGGAAAGTAAGGAAACCGAGTCTTAAACACGTTAAGTGTAACACCCACAAATCCGGGGTCGGGGATCCGGGTTATCACGAGTTCCATTTCCCTTAATAACACCCAATCTTAATACAAAATCAACTACTCTGTACTGTGACCCCACAATAAACACACACACCACAAGTTATAGTCTCAGAGATGAATATCCAAAAATAATCACAAGTCGTTTTATTCCACAATTATATGTCAATACACCTTAAAAAGGTTTCTGAATAAATTTACATTTCTTTGCCATTATTACAATTGATAAAGATACATAAGTCTGGTACATCAAAAGTTGAAAGCCTGGCCTATTGGTAGTTCCTACCTCAGCTACAGCGACATCAACGCCTATAGGAAACTGCGAAACGTTTCCTAATCGCTTGCGAATCGGGAGCTTGGTCCTGTTCATCTTTTCTATCTGTTGTTGTGTGATGAAAGAAGAAAGCAAGGGTTAGCAGTAAGCCCACCAAAATAATATGTATAATGATTAATAATATATGAGCCTTCTCATAGTACTCATGAAAGTCTTGGTCAAAAGAAATGAACCAAGTTGATATCTTAATGCGATGAAGTCGCAAAATATTCAGTATATATATACATATATACTTTTCAAAATATTGGAAGTCCTCTTCCATGCATAATATACACAGAGTTCCAGTTTATAACTGTATAAAAATATCGTTGCAAGGTGATCACATATATCTACCCTTGTCTCAACATTTTTCTGAAAATCTTTGATATGCATAAGATAATCATTTACTAGATATAAGTTTAAAAGATGAAGTTACAAGATACTCCAATATACTTATATCTTTTCCAAATACTACTTGAACTACCACCGTTCAAGTTATAATTAGTTTCAAAAGTTCATCACACTGATGAGACTACAAGATAAGACTTGAATAGATTCAATCTTTGAAATATTTTGAAGGAAATGAAGTTATGATATACTTCATTAAGTCCCGATATATATATACACCTTATATATACATACGTTTCCTGAAAACCTCTGTCATGTAAAGTATGAACAGAATTGCAATATCCAATAAATTTGGAAAGGAAAGAATTTTGGCATAAACCTGATATCTTGCTGATCAGGCAAAGATACCAATAAGTAACCTTTTCTACTAGTAGATGGACGGATTCCCCACTGGTCATCACCCTGGTCGCAATAGGACCTTATGCAGGATTGCCACTCAGCCACTTATGCATTTGATGGACTCCCACTGAGCCACTTACACTATCATGGATGCCCATTGAACCCATGTTGCTTATGCCGACTCAATAGATGGACTTACTTCCCGAATGTTGGGTAAGTAATCAATTCATTTACCAAAACTGCAACCTTGTTGCGAATATAAAATACACCATAGAGCCGGATCCCTCTAGTTTTGAGCGAGTATTTAAATCCCCTTTAATAGGAAGATCTTAAATATATAAAAATGAGTTTTGGGATCCGCTCTAACTTTTAAAAATCATTTTAAAGACTCGAAAACACTTTAAAGAGTGTTAGGAGTAATGTTGATTTAATAAAGTAAATCAGTCCCAATATATTAGAAAATATCTGAATATTATTATTTAAATAATATTCCCATAAAGAATAATCTTTATACAAATAATTGAGGTAGAAGTTGTAAAACTAATACTTGAAATGAGTATTAAATAACCAAAGATATACTTATACGAAAGTACTATCTTTCTTTGAATAATCAAGATAAGTTTGATTATCGACACCTTATTCTTTAATAAAATAAAGAATATATCTCAGCAAATAATCGGAGTCATAGATCCTCAAATGAATATTCAAATAATATTCGTTAAATAATATAAACTGAGTCATAAGCCCTCGAATGAATATTTAAATAATATTCAATAAATAATATAAAAGAGTCATAAGCTCTCGAATGAATATTCGAATAATATTCAAATAATAAAATAAACCGAGTCATAAGCCCTCGTATGAATATTCAAATTAATATTCAATTAAGTAAAATAAAGGTATCGAATAAACCTTATTCGATCAATAGTTTTAAAAACTATATCCATATATATATATATATAAATATATATATATATAATATACTCGGGAACATCGACTCCCGGTTTAGAAATATGTTCACCTTTTATCCCCTATACTAAGGGTATACGCAACTACTTGCTTATTTCTAGCATAGGTATTATGCAACTATAAGCATTGAAATCAACAGATAGATAACCAGATTACGAAACAGACATGCATATATATCATATCAGCATGCTTCAATATATCGCAAAATTTGCTAATAACAATCATGCACTATCACAAGATAATGCATATACATATATTTACATCACAACAACAGTATATCGGGTAGAAAACTTGCCTGAGCGACTGGGGGTTACGAATGGCTCGGGACGAGTCTGGTAACCTATAAACAACAAGTAAGTTGGAATTAAACCAAAGTCACTTGTAAATCTAATACTCTAACCAACTCAGACTCTAACAATTGTTTTGCGCTTACTGATTCTCTTAAGTCACTCGAGTACCCTCGGCTCCACCATTTTTAATAAATTAACCATTACGAGTTTTAAAGCGATTCCTTCGCGAGTGTCTTACCAACTGCCTAACACTCTTACCATAATTGTTTCATACATTAATTAACCCTTTTTGGTCTTTAACCTATGTTTCAAAGTAAGGCGAGGGGAAATGTTTCGTTCGCGAAATGCCGTTACTTGAAACGGTCGTTTCTCCTAAACCGTGCATCGGAATCGAACGAACTACATATCAAAACGAAGCTCGTAACACGAGCTATCTAGACATGGCAATGGTCATAATCTAGCAGGGGGTTCTCGGGTCCTAATGTTATGCACAAAAACAGTCTAAAGAAAACCGGACGTTACGACGGCTATGTTTACGTGATTTCCCAAATTTAAACCATTCAAAACCAACCACAATTCAACCCCAAATCAATCATACAACCAACATCCCTCCAAACCACATCATAACAGCCCCAACAAATCCACATTAACCATTTATACTTATTCCCCACATGAACTAAAAGCTTTACTTAGGTTCTTTAACTAATTATCAAGATTTACAACTCCAACAATACCACAAAACCAACTAATCTCTACAACTCAACCAAACTTCAAACAATCAAGCATCATGCTTCACATATAATATATCAAACATATTCATTCCTAATTACTCAAAACTAAAGCTAGGGTTTGTAGTTTATACCTTCCTTGGAGAGTGGAGAATCAAGAGAATGGCTTGGAATCACCCTTAAAGTCCTTATCCAAGCTTAATCTAAACAAAACTTTAAGAACACAAATTTTAGTTCTTGAAAAACACTATTCACCATCTTCTTCCATGATTTATAGAAAAAGATTGGCTTGGAATTAGAAGCTTAAACTTATAGGAAGTATGTAACTATCCATGGGGAAGCTTAGATAAATACCTTGCTAAATAGTAAGTGGTGGAGCTTGTATCTTCATTTTTTAAGAAAGAAGCCGAGAGCATGATGTAGAAGAAAGAGAGATTTTTTTGTTTTGCTTTGTTTTGCTTTTGGTTGGTTGTAGTTTTGTTTTATTTTTGGTTAATTACCAATTTAACCTTGATTTTTGTGTGGTTAATAACCATCCACATCTCCTTCCTCCTTATGTCATGCTTGTGTCATGCTATGATGTCATCTTTCCCTCCTTGTCCTCTTCTCATTGGTTGGGTGACATCATCCCCTCTAATCCCTTTGATTAACTTCCTTATTGTTTGCCTAATGACCGCTGATCTGTTATACGGTTCGCTTAACTTTCGTTTTCGTTTATCGTTTGAGGGATCATACCCGGGATCTTATTACTTAGGTTCCCTTAACCTTTCTCAATATATCATATTCCTTTTATGATCCTCTCTTATAATCCTTTAGTTTAAATCTTTTTTATCCTGTTACCTTATACTCAATTCTTTCCGTATCTAGTGGATTTCTGGGAAAAATCAAAGTGTTCGGAATTGGATTCTGACGATCTTTACATACACTTATATACCATATAGAGTACTAATAAAATCTCAGAATATCCATAACAGAACCCCTACATAGTGTGGCATGAAAATTTTTCTCATTCAGCAAAAACACTATTCATAAGGGTTTCAAAATTTTCCAAAAATTGGGGTTATTACATTAAGATTTGGGGATGTCCAGCTTATGTCAAGTAAGTTGACCCAGATAAGCTGGAATATCGATCCGTAAAATGTAGTTTTGTGGGATATCCTAAAGAGACTTTAGGGTATTACTTTTACACCGACCATCGGGTGTTTGTCTCCAGACATGCTACCTTCTTGGTAAAGGAGTTTATCCTTGAAGGAAACAGTGGGAGCAAAATTGAACTTGATGAAGTTCAAGAAGCACAAACTACTACGGATCAAGTGGAAACACCTGTTCTGACTGAACAACCTTCTGTGGAACAGCCCATTCGTAGGTCAGGGAGAGTGTCTCGCCAACCTGAGAGGTAATATGGCCTTTTCATTGAGAATGACAATGAGTTGTCTATCATTGATGATGACGACCCTGTGACCTATAATGAGGCTATGAGTAGTGTTGACTCAGACAAATGGCATAGTGCCATGAAATCCAGAATGGAATCTATGTATACGGTATACAAAAGATAGATTATAGCAGATGGCCAGGTGGAGACCTATAAGGCCAGGCTTGTGGCAAAAGGATTCAAACAAAGGCAATGGATTGACTTTGATGAAACCTTTTACCTGTAGCCCTGTTAAAATCAGTTCGGATTTTGCTTGCGATTGCCGCTTACTACGACTATGAGATCTGGCATATAGCCAGATGGTTTTCTTTCCAAGGGAAATGAAAACCTAGTGTGTAAGCTACTGCGAACCATATGTAGTTTAAAGCAAGCTTCTCGAAAGATGGAACATTCATTTTGATGAGACAATCAAAGAGTTTGATTTTATCAAAAACGTAGATGAACCATGCGTCTACAAAAGGGTTAGTGGGAGCGCGGTAACATTTCTTGTATTGTATTGAAATAGAGTTGACACACATAACAACATAGCAGACCCACTCACAAAGCTACTTTCTGAAAGTCACTTTGATCGTCATAAAGACTAGATGGGTATTAGATACCAGAGTGATTGGCTTTAGTACAAGTGGGAGATTGAAAGGAATATGTCCTAAGTCCAATCATGTATTAGGATTTAGGAATAACTTCCTGTGTAATCTGTTTTGATTTCATTGATATTAATAAAAGACTTGTTTTGTTTTTATTACGGGCTCTATCTATTTAAGTGTTTAAATAAGATATACCATAGTTTAGAGTAAAGCTTTTTATGGATTATGATGAGATCATAATAGTGAGACCTAAAAGATGATAACTCTAAACTTAAATAGTTCCTGGTCATAGGATTACTAACTGGTAATTAATAATTCGCAAAGATCGGTACATACTATGCTTGCTTCATTATGAAGGATGTCTGTTCTCATAGACATTTGTGTGGTGACACTATAGCTAGTATATAGGTGCTTATTATAGAATAAGTTCACTGAACATGACTCGCACAGCTGAACAACTGATGGAGTTCACTCACGTGTCAGTAGTTGTTCACATAGTGATAGTTGTACAAGTATTCTTAGACTTAAGGTCATCATAGTCATCTTGTGTACACTGAACTATGCTTTGGTTTAGTTCTTAGTCTCCAGGGACAATTATTAGGGCTCTACTGGGTATAGGAATTTGTACACGAAGATAGTGTATGATCAATATAGGATCTACCCTTCCAGTGAAGGAAGCGAATGTTCAAGGCTGATCCACTTATGCTAGTTCAGAAATCTCTCGCCAGAGTAAATGAAATTAGAAAGGAGTTTCTAATTTGCATAGAACTAAACATAGTAAATGGTAAGCAAGTGATTGAAATAGATAGGCTTGACACGAGATCGATGCCTTGTATTTAATCGGGACATTGTAGGGTAGAAGGAGTTTATTGTACGGTAACTATTCACTGAATAGGTTCTTGGTATTCTAAGCAGTAAATTCATATTATCCGGATAGTCGCGATATGCTGAGAAGTATCCCTCACGATATAGAATAAATGTGATTAATTAATTAATCATATTTAATAAATTAGAGAATTTATATAAATAATGATAAAATAGTTTTATTATTATTTATTTCTACTACCGGCTTAATATTGAACCTACAGGGTCACACCATAAAAAGAGAATGATTTAATGGTGGAGGAATTAATTAATAATGGCTAATAATTATTTATTTGTGAAATAAATAATTAATTGGAAAATTTAATAATTGATTAAATGATATTTAATTGATTATAAATTAATTAAGAAAAGTTCTTAATATTATTAATTAAGGATTTAATTTTTGGAAATTAAATCAAGAGAGAGAATTATTTCTAAAGTGTTTAGAAAAAGGATGAATAATTAAAAGGTGTTTTAATTATTAATGAGAATAATAAATGGGATAATAATAATAATATTTATGGGAAAATTTCAGCTGAAAATTTTGCCTATAAATATACTATTATAGACCCTATTTTTAATTGAACCCCAAAACCCAAAAAGTTTGGAAAACCCAATTCTCTCCACCTCCTTCCTCCTCCTTAACATCGTTTTCTTGGTGGATACCGGTGGAGTGCTTCACACTTGAGGAGCAACTGCTAAGGATCTCTGATCGTTGTCTCCGAATTATTTTAAAGGTTAGATTCGATCCCCTCGTTTTTACCATGATTTATATGCTTTTATTTGGATTTTATATGTGTAAAAGTTTTTTGTCATGCCCCGCTGCGATTAAAAATCCAACAATGGTATCAGAGCATAGGTTGTATGCATATAGATCTGTGGTAAAAATTTCAGAATTTTATGTGCTTGTATGAATTAATTATGATTTTTACAAGTTATATCATAGATTAATTTTGTCTGATGAGAAATCGTTTCTCAGAATAATTTTGAATGTTGATCTGGGTTCTACAAGTGTTGTAGATCGTCTGGGTATTTTTTTCATAATTTTATGATGTATAGATTTTTTATTATGAATTTTTGAAGTTCTTGTAATTAAATTCATAATTTAATAAGTATAAATATATGTATATATAGTATATATATATATGTTTGTATTGTATGCTGTTGTCTGCATAATCTGTCTGCACGGAAAGAAAGAAAAAGAACAGAGAATGTCAGGCGGCACGTTGTTCGAGGAGAGAAAAGGCGGCTGCTGCAAGAAAAACAAAAAAAAAGGGGTGTCGCGCATTCCGGGAATGCGTTACACCCTGTGGCGCATTCACGGAATGCGTTACACCTTTTAATTGGTTAAAAGGGTTGTAACGCATCACCGGAATGCGTTACAGGGCTTGTAACACATTCCTGTAATGCGTTACAGCCCGACTGTTTACATTAAAATTGATTTTCTGGGAGTTTCGTAACTCCATTTTAGGCGTGCAATATACCGTTGGATTCGTTTTTCCGAGATGGATCTAATGGAGTGATTAATTTTAGTTTATATAAAAATTTTGAACTGTTTATATTTCCGGAAGTGTTTTAAAGCTGTTTTTAACTGTTTTTAATTGCTTTTAAATGCTTCATGTGATACATAGAGATGTATAATGCTTAGACTAATGTGCTAGATATTGTAACATGCCTACCTTGATGTTTATTCATGTTTATATATGTGATATATGCTTAGTTTATCATGAGATGATAGATTTAGGTGAACTTAAATGAACATAAGGCGTTTGTTAGACAACCTAGTATAGTGAAATTGTTTCATAACCTTAAGAACAATATTATGAATACAATCATGAGATTCTTGTGTTTGTGAAACACGTAATTGAATATGAATTTTCGATATGAGAGAAAGGATGATTCTGTCAACAATAGATTTCTATCTGTAAGAAAGGGTTATTAAGTGACGCCTCTTGACAATGCTCCACCCGATCTGGGAATCATCTGATTATTGATTATTGATTTGAAATATTTAATTTAAAAGGAAGAATTTCTTTATAATATGATTGTGATTGTAACGTAATATAATCCCTCTAAAATTAAATAATATCAAGTAGTAATTGGCCAATGACACAACGGGCTTGTGTCGGTCATAGCCTTCCAACATGATAGAAAAGTAGTTCTTATTTTTGAATCATTGTCGGTTCGTGCTACAGCCGAGGGCTTTGATTTCGAAATAAGAAATACTTGTCTATTACATAGAGATGTGTACATTGAATAAGAATTTAAAGGTCGGTACGTGCTACAGCCGTGGGCCTTTGGGGACTGATTCAACTGTACGGAATGTTGGGTTTGACTTGACTTAGAATATTGAGTTTGTCGTGCCACATCCGGGACTCAATTATTCAAGAGGCTAAAGTTTGATTAGGGAATAACATTAGATGTAATTGACAAGAGTTGTCTGCCTATTGGACATTACATGGCGTTTCGTGCCACAGCCGGGGTTGTGTAATGGAATGTAGGATCCCTATTCCCACTAGCATTATGAATGCTTATTTTTCACGTAGGGGGTTGAATAAATTACATAAACTAGTGGGAGCCACTTATGAATAAAGACCCGATTCATATAGTGTTTTGAAATGAAATCGAATATTTGCTAAGTGTTGTTATGTGTTTATCATTTACAGATTTACTTTGTACGTTATGTCTTCTGCACTATCACTCAGGAATTATGAGTGACTGGTCCTAATTATGCTGACTGGCTTCGAAACTTGAGAATTGTTCTCGGGATTGAGAAGCTGGAATACGTGATTGACTCACCTAAGCCTACTGAACCTGCTAGTGATGCACATAATGATGAACATGTTGTGTATCGTAAGTGGATAGATGATGCAAATGTTGCTCAATGCATCATGCTAGCTTCCATGAACATTGAGCTACAGAAGCAACATGAGCATATGGATGCTCACACTATCCTAATGCATCTACAAGAGTTGTATGATGTGGCGGGGAGGACAGCTCGATATGAGATATCGAAGGAGTTGTTCGGTTGTAGGATGTCTGAGGGATCATCTGTGAATGACCATGTACTTAAGATGATCAATTTGATTGAATGTCTTGGATAACTTATTTTGCCATGGATGGGGAGCTGAGCCAAGACTTGGTCTTGCAATCGCTTCCAAGTTCGTTCTCGCAGTTTGTTGTGAACTTTCACATGAATAAGTTGGATGTCAGCCTGCCTGAACTCCACAACATGTTGAAGACTGCGGAATCGAATTTTCCCCCTAAGAAGAGTTATGTTCTTCTAATTGGTGAAGGTTCCAATCCTAAGAAAAGGAAGAGGAACTCTTTCAAGAGAAGAAAGTAGGTGAAGAAAAGCCGGTTCCACCTAAAGCTGAAGACCCCAAGAGCAAAGTTGTTTGCTTTCACTGTAACAAGGTGGGGCACTGGAAGAGGAACTGCAAGGTTTACCTTGCAGAATTGAAGAAGAAGAAGGGTAGTGAGATTGCCGCTTCTGATTCAGGTATGTTCATGATAGAAGTGAATATGTCATTAAGCCAAATTTCTACTTGGGTATTAGATACCGCCTATGGTTCTGACATCTGCAATTTGTTGCAGGGACCAAGGAGAAGTAGGACTCTTGAGGAAGAGGAGGTGATTCTACTGATGGAAATGGAGCAAGAGTTGATGCTGAAGATGTAGAATCATTTCATTTACATATATCTACGGGCAAGACTATTGTTTTAAATAATTGTTATTTTGTTCCCTCGATTGTGAGGAATATTATTCCCATGTTAGACTTGGCTGGATTTTCATTTATTATTGAGAATAATGAATGTTCTATTCTTAGAGATAATATTCTTTATGGACGTGGTACTTTAAATAATGGTCTGTATAAATGTGACATAATTTACTTCAGATTGAACAAACTAATAAAAGAAAAGGGATGATGAAAATCTCACTTTATAGTGGCACTGCAGTCTCCATTTAGTAGACATGGAGAGAGGACTGCAAATTTGCTAGGAATGGTACACACAGATGTATGTGGACCAATGTCTACGCAAGCCATGGGTGGATTTTCATACTTCATTACTTTCATGGATAATAGATCTAGATTCGGATATGTGTTTGATGAAACACAAGTCTGAAGCCTTTGAAAAGTTTAAAGAGTATAAATATGAAGTGGAGAAACAAACCAAACATAGTATTATAATTCTTCGATCAGATCGAGGTGGTGAATACTTTAATGGAGTGTTTCTGGATTATCTCAAAGTAAATGGTATAGTCTCCCAGTGGACTCATCCAGATTAGTATTTGAAAGGAGAAATCGAACTTTGTTAGACATAGTTCGGTTCATGATGAGCTATGCAAATCTTCCAGTATTCCTATGGGATTATGCATTGGAAACCTAAGCATATTTACTGAATAAGGTGCTTTCCAAATCTGTTCCTCAAACTCTGTATGAGATATGGAAAGTACGGAAACCGAGTCTTAAACACGTTAAGATTTGGGGATGTCCAGCTTATGTCAAGTAAGTTGACCCAGATAAGCTGGAATATCGATCCGTAAAATGTAGTTTTGTGGGATATCCTAAAGAGACTTTAGGGTATTACTTTTACACCGATCATCGGGTGTTTGTCTCCAGACATGCTACCTTCTTGGTAAAGGAGTTTATCCTTGAAGGAAACAGTGGGAGCAAAATTGAACTTGATGAAGTTCAAGAAGCACAAACTACTACGGATCAAGTGGAAACACCTGTTCTGACTGAACAACCTTCTGTGGAACAGCCCATTCGTAGGTCAGGGAGAGTGTCTCGCCAACCTGAGAGGTAATATGGCCTTTTCATTGAGAATGACAATGAGTTGTCTATCATTGATGATGACGACCCTGTGACCTATAATGAGGCTATGAGTAGTGTTGACTCAGAGAAATGGCATAGTGCCATGAAATCCAGAATGGAATCTATGTATACGGTATACAAAAGATAGATTATAGCAGATGGCCAGGTGGAGACCTATAAGGCCAGGCTTGTGGCAAAAGGATTCAAACAAAGGCAATGGATTGACTTTGATGAAACCTTTTACCTGTAGCCCTGTTAAAATCAGTTCGGATTTTGCTTGCGATTGCCGCTTACTACGACTATGAGATCTGGCATATAGCCAGATGGTTTTCTTTCCAAGGGAAATGAAAACCTAGTGTGTAAGCTACTGCGAACCATATGTAGTTTAAAGCAAGCTTCTCGAAAGATGGAACATTCATTTTGATGAGACAATCAAAGAGTTTGATTTTATCAAAAACGTAGATGAACCATGCGTCTACAAAAGGGTTAGTAGGAGCGCGGTAACATTTCTTGTATTGTATTGAAATAGAGTTGACACACATAACAACATAGCAGACCCACTCATAAAGCTACTTTCTGAAAGTCACTTTGATCGTCATAAAGACTAGATGGGTATTAGATACCAGAGTGATTGGCTTTAGTACAAGTGGGAGATTGAAAGGAATATGTCCTAAGTCCAATCATGTATTAGGATTTAGGAATAACTTCCTGTGTAATCTGTTTTGATTTCATTGATATTAATAAAAGACTTGTTTTGTTTTTATTACGGGCTCTATCTATTTAAGTGTTTAAATAAGATATACCATAGTTTAGAGTAAAGCTTTTTATGGATTATGATGAGATCATAATAGTGAGACCTAAAAGATGATAACTCTAAACTTAAATAGTTCCTGGTCATAGGATTACTAACTGGTAATTAATAATCCGCAAAGATCGGTACATACTATGCTTGCTTCATTATGAAGGATGTCTGTTCTCATAGACATTTGTGTGGTGACATTATAGCTAGTATGTAGGTGCTTATTATAGAATAAGTTCACTGAACATGACTCGCACAGTTGAACAACTGATGGAGTTCACTCACGTGTCAGCAGTTGTTCACATAGTGATAGTTGTACAAGTATTCTTAGACTTAAGGTCATCATAGTCATCTTGTGTACACTGAACTATGCTTTGGTTTAGTTCTTAGTCTCCAGGGACAATTATTAGGGCTCTACTGGGTATAGGAATTTGTACACGGAGATAGTGTATGATCAATATAGGATCTACCCCTTCCAGTGAAGGAAGCGAATGTTCAAGGCTGATCCACTTATGCTAGTTCAGGAATCTCTGGCCAGAGTAAATGAAATTAGAAAGGAGTTTCTAATTTGCATAGAACTAAGCATAGTAAATAGTAAGCAAGTGATTGAATTAGATAGGCTTGACACGAGATCGATGCCTTGTATTTAATCGGGACATTGTAGGGTAGAAGGAGTTTGTTGTACGGTAACTATTCACTGAATAGGTTCTTGGTATTCTAATCAGTAAATTCATATTATCCGGATAGTCGCGATATGCTGAGAAGTATCCCTCACGATGTAGAATAAATATGATTAATTAATTAATCATATTTAATAAATTAGAGAATTTATATAAATAATGATAAAATAGTTTTATTATTATTTATTTCTACTACCGGCTTAATATTGAACCTACAGGGTCACACCATAAAAAGAGAATGATTTAATGGTGGAGGAATTAATTAATAATGGCTAATAATTATTTATTTGTGAAATAAATAATTAATTGGCAAATTTAATAATTGATTAAATGAGATTTAATTGATTATAAATTAATTAAGAAAAGTTCTTAATATTATTAATTAAGGATTTAATTTTTGGAAATTAAATCAAGAGAGAGAATTATTTCTAAAGTGTTTAGAAAAAGGATTAATAATTAAAAGGTGTTTTAATTATTAATGAGAATAATAAATGGGATAATAATAATAATATTTATGGGAAAATTTCAGCTGAAAATTTTGCCTATAAATATACTATTATAGACCCTATTTTTAATTGAACCCCAAAACCCAAAAAGTTTGGAAAACCCAATTCTCTCCACCTCCTTCCTCCTCCTTAACATCGTTTTCTTGGTGGATACCGGTGGAGTGCTTCACACTTGAGGAGCAACTGCTAAGGATCTCTGATCGTTGTCTCCGAATTATTTTAAAGGTTAGATTCGATCCCCTCGTTTTTACCACGATTTATATGCTTTTATTTGGATTTTATATGTGTAAAAGTGTTTTTCCATGGCCCGCTGCGATTAAAAATCCAACACGACATAGGTGGATCAAAACCTTCCATGACATAGGTGGATTAAAATAGTCTCTTTATCCAGTTTCCAAAATCACTATCACCTATCTCTTTTTAAAATCATTCTGTCACAGCACACTATTCAAAACTCTTTTTATTTAAATCACGTTTAGAGATAGGTGTTTTCAGAAGTTACATTTCCCCAAAACATAATTTTAAACAAAATTTTCAAGTATAGGGGATACGTAACTTAAAACGTTTATGTTCCATTATGAGAATAAAACATTTAGCTATTCACATATACTGAACCATAAAAGAATGGTCAGGGGTACTTGCCTTGCAGAGCTTTACAACCGATACTAATTGATTCTGAGCCGACTCGGACGCTCAGTCTTTATCGCTTTACTATTTGACTATCATGGATCCGACCTCAACGCTCAGGTCCTTCGCTTAGGAACCTCGCTGCGCTTGTCGACTGATCACTAGGTTATCTTAGTTCGATATCAACTCTTGAGTCCTTCGACTAGAACCTATAGAGGCGAAATACCATATGTTAGACGTCAAGGTATGCTTGACATATCCTCGACACCAATCCTACCCAACGATATTCAAACCCGACTCGTAATTATACATATTATAATAACACACACAATAATTAGGGTTCACGTTCTTAAAAAATGGTTCGTTGCTCGTTTCCAGAAAATACGTATATTCGTCGTTTATGAAATTAGGGTTATTGGTTTTGGCAAAATATTTCATCACAACATACAATCAATTTCGTATAAGGTGTGTACATATAACTGATCGACGTTCCGATAGTCATTGGGTACGGCCTCGTATTTCCGTAATTTAATTTTCCAAAAATCGGGCAGTACCTCCTCTATTTATCGGACTACTCGTCAAACATCCCGAAGTCCAAACAAACACAACCACAAATAATCGCAATCCAAACCCAACCACCGATTTCAGCCATCAATATCAGTGCCAAAATGCTCAATTATCAATTAAATACAATTACTAAATATTAGCCGTGTTTTATAATTTTAATCGCATTGTAAATCATATTTTGTATTTTAAATTGTAGGACTCAGAACAACGTCATCACTGTCCACCGTCCGCTCATCAAAATTCATCGCGGACGGCGGTAAAAATTTGTCGGTGCCCGATAAATTTCGGGTTTCCATACAAATTTTCACCGATTAATCATATTAATTTCCTGCACAACATTTTATTTTCATTACATAAATTGATCAATTATTTACTGCAGCTAATCAATTAAATAGATAAATAATAAAAATGCCAGAGAACAACCGAACCAAAACAGCCAACACGAAACGGATACACGCCCACGCGCCGTTCGATACTCCGGCCGCCTCACCGGAAAATCGGTGGCAACCGCGAAATCAAACGGAAACAACAACAAGAATACGAAGTAATTCAACCAGACTACACACACGCTAACACACACACGGCACAGTAAACACACACACAAACCCACAGATACACGCGCTGCATGTATATATATATGGGTATCACAGGAACAAATCGGAGAAGGCAGACCGGAAAAAGAAAAGAAGATGGCCGGTAGAAACCCGGCGGTAACTCACCAGAATCTGGGAACAAGATCGGAAAGAGAAGGGAAAGAGGGATTAAACCGAGGAATTGGGAGGATGAGAGACAAAATCGATAAGCAGGGGGTGGGGTTTTGTTCCCATATTTTTTTTCTTTTATTTTCTTGTTTTAGCTTATAGTGCAGCACGTGTCCACAAATCTCGTGAAAACACGACACGTATACAATTAACACCCGACAACCAAATTTTGTACCGTATTTTCGCAACTATCGAACTAGGGTATGCATAAAACAAATTCATAAAATTATGAAAATAAGCTCAAAATTTTCTAAAAACCCCGAAACTAATAAAATTAAATTTTCATAATTTTTAAAGCATTTTTGAAACGCTATTCGTACCCGCAATTCACAAATAACGAACTGAGTTGCTCTTAAAACAATTTCAGAAAATCATGAAACTAGTCTTAAAATATTAAAAATATCCCGAAATTTATAAAAACATAAATTTCCTAATTTTAAAATAATTTCTGAAATGCAGTTTATACCCGCTTTTAACAAATAAACGAATCAACTCGCAGGTGAAATTAATCTCAAAAATCTCCAAAATAATTTTAAAATTCCCGAAATATTCCCAACTTAAATAAATATGAGTTTCATAATTTTTGAAGAATTCGCGAATTAAATACAGATTTTACAAATAAATGAAATCAGAAAATCATACAGGGTTAAATAATTGATGAAATATTGATTTCTAAATTTTATAAAATCCCAAAAATAAATATTGAAATTATATAGTCATAAAAACAATTTTAGAGACAATCCACATATTTACACAAATAAACTTGTATTAAATCCACTTTTAAAAGTGAAAACAATTTAATACAAGTCCATAATTAATTACACGAACCATCCTGGACACCATAATTCACACACATAGATAAAAGTAAAACAACACATAGCTGACAGAAGCTATATACATATATTATTTATTTAATAATTCCATAATTACACTTTAATTAAATATAAAAGTATACGAGTCATTACACAAGGGACAACCTGTGACTAAAGCTTAACATGCGACCACAGTGAGGTATTGATTTTGCCTTGGAATTTTTCTGAATAATTCCAACATGCGACTTCTTTAACCTGACCTTCAAGTTGTTGGATTTGCCTTGGTTTATTTTATATGTCTCCAATAGCTGTAATCAAAGAACCATTTATTATGTATTACTGAATTAAATCTTTTCTACAATGTTGATGTTTAATGCACTGGTCTGGTTCACAAACAACTAACATGAACTGATTTAATTCAATTCCTTTTGCACTGCAGAGCTGATACATCTTGGATAGTTATTTTTTAGCTTCAACCACTGAACCTCTGATCTTCAATACTTCAAATCAAACCATGTAACTGATACCGGAAGTCCTTTGATATCTTATTCTTCATGGATGCTTGAAAATGTTAATGAACTTCTTCCCATGACTTGAATGTGGACTCAGAGAGTCATTTGCATCTTTTGATTCTTTTTATATATATATCATGTCTTCATCTTTAGGGTTCCTGTGCTTCACAGTTAATATTATTATTCTATTTTTGTTTCATGTTGAGTTATAATTCCTCGATTACATGTTACATTACATTATACTTTACAATCTCCCCCTATTTGATTGTTAGAGTTCGACAAGCAAATCCCTAAGGATAACTCAACTGACAATAAGAAAAAGTACAACCTCAAAATAGATAAAGATATTAAATACATTCTATATTACATATTCAATTCCAGATTTCTTAAATTATAAATTACAAAGAAGTGCTCCTCTAGCCTGAACAAATTATCTAGGTCTTCTTTGTCTTTGTCTTTGTCTTTGTCTTCTTGGCCTTCTTGCCTTGACTGCCTTCTCCTTCTTGAGTGGATTGAGTATAAACAGACTTTTTCTTGGGAGCTTTCTTTTTAGGATTTGTTAGTATTGTTGATTCTGGGAGAGATGATCATTTGCTTCTATTCAGAAGGTCATACAGTCTAGCTTGGACCAAATCAGGAGCTTCTATTTCCAGTGCATTAATGGGAGGTGAATTATTCAGCTCATTAAGAATTATCTGAAGATATTTGACTTTGGAGCACTTGGGAACAAGTTCAAAAAACATTATAGATCTTTTTGACATTACAAAGACTGTTATCCTTTTAGGATGTCCTCGTACTCTCTTGGTATCGTTGATCGATTCTTCTTCCACCACCTCATCAAGTATCTTTATGATTGGGATCAAAGCAATCTTGTCCTTCTTACATGTGGAGAGTTTGACGTCCATTAAGGCTTGATGTATTGATTCTGATCCGCTTGTTCTGAAATCATTGATCTTAATATTTGCTTTATTAATCTAAAAGACTAGTTCCCCTTCACTGTTAGTGATGATGATAGGTTCACTATCTTTTAGAAGATTAATTTATGGCTCTCCATTGATGAACACCATCTCATGATAAGCTCTTTTAACTTTCTTCATGTCCTTCTCTGTATCCCTGATCATTTTGTCATTGAGCCTATAAGCATATAGAACTTCACCAGCTTTAAGGTCTGCTTCTGATCTTTTGACTTCTGGTGCTTCCAGATTTGCTCTTTTGCTTCTGAGTTGACTTTCCAGGAAAGTGAGTTGTAGAAAATGAATGGATCTTATATGTTGATCAGACATGGTGATATTTTGCAATTTGCCATCTGCAAATACTTTTATCACAAATGGAGTAAAGAATGCTTGAGGAGATACGTCCATCATCATCTTCCGAAGCTTATCTCTGAAGTATTTATTCTCATTCGATTTCAACCATGGGATTTTTGATGCTAAGACAAATAGTTCCACTATATTCAGCTTCTTTTGTACGCTAGTAGAGATTTTCATTTGGAGTCCATCTATGTGATTCATAGTAATCTTCCATCCATTCTTTAGAATATTCACAGTGGTTCCAGTGATTATCCTATCGGACTGAGCATAGAACTCATGAATATTTGGATAATCCACTCTGTACTTCTCTACAGTTTCCAGAAGATTCATGTTGCTGGGGTCTAGTTTGTGATAGCTTTCTGATTTGTCCATTTTCCTTTTGATCTCATACCATTCACTTCCTCTCCTGTTAGCTCGAAGATAAGATTCTCTTTCTTCTCTGGCTTCCCTTCTCTGTATTACTTATTGTACTCTAACTCTTGATCTCTCAATATCTTCTTGAATTTCTTGATAGGATCGATTGAGCTTTTCCAATAATCCATAGTACAAACAGTCATCTGAGAAAGCATATCCATCTTTAAATTCTTTGTCCTCGGATATGACCTTTCTCTCTTCAGTAATCATTGCTTCAACTTTGGCTTCAAAACCCTCGGGAACATCACTTTCATCTATTTCTCCCTCCTCCAATTCATACTCTGAGAATAGGGGCTTTGGAGCATATTCTCCGACAGAAGATCTCTTTGAGATATAATGACTTTACTTATGAGATCTTGTTTTGATGTTGATTGCCCCCCTGAGTTGAAAAACTCTTCTCAGCAGCATGTCTTGACCTTAGCAACATTATTTCATCTATCCTCTCTTTTTCTTCCTTTTCTTCCTGAATCTCATCTCCAAACTCATATCTAGAGTCAGCTATTTGAAAAGCATCCAGAATTAAGTTCACAACTGCAGCTACTTTTTCTTGCTCCACCCATTTCTCCCCCTCAATTGTATTATCCTTCATAGCTGGGGTTAATTGAGCAAGCAAGATCAAGATAGGGATCTCTTGAGAAGATGGTTCTGAAACAGACACTTGCTTGCTAACTGAGATCTTTGGCCTAGTATTGGCAAGAGCTATTTTTGTGAAGACAGGGATTGGCGCTTGCTTGCTAACGGAGATCTTTGGCTCAGTATTGGAAATTGCCTTTCCTTTTCCAGAATGAGAGAGAGATTGCTCTATGAATTCCCGTAAACTAGCAAATGATGCTTGTTGAAGTTCAAGTTGTTTGGAAAGAAAGGAAATCTGATGATCCCTTACAAACAGTTCATTCTTGATATATTGATCCTTGAGAGCCAGTTATTCTTTGAGATAGCTATCTTTAAATGCTAACTGCTTTTCAATGTAAGATTTTGTTACGTACTGTGACATGTCTATAGGTATTGTTTGGGAGGTAGGTGTCTCACGGGCTTCTTGCAATGTATCATTTAACGCTCTGTCACTCGGTTTAGGGACTTGTGTTTCACTCACCCTCACGGATACACTCCGCTCATAGCTCCGAGATCGAGAAGATGTACCTGTAGAAAACACTGGAGCCATCCTTGAGGAGGTCAGCAGTGGTGCAATAGGAATTCGCGAGTCCCGATCCTTGTTCAAGACAAGTTGCCTGTCATCATGAGATGACTGGTCCAGAGTTGGAATCTCTGGGAGGATCACTGAGGCCATCATAGTGGGCATCTGTTCCTCAGATTCCTCTAGTGTCGGTGAAGACACTTTCCCCGTAGGCTCACCAGTTGAATCTGGTTCATTTCCAATGGGTTGCCGATCCGCATATATGTCGAATCCCCTATACGCAGATGCATCCATTTTTATTAGTGCTGGGGAGGTAAGTGTTGTACTAGATGTGGCAGTGATTACAACACTATCTCCTAACACCTATGAAGGTAGTTGATCCATTGAAGGACCTTGAACAGGATATTCTAACCGTAATATGGTTGAATTCACTATTTCCGTTAATACGTCCTCACTAAATAGTGCTCTTCTAATAGAATCTGAGCCTTTTGTCATCTGATATATCTTGTGTTATACTGTGAATGTGTCTGATGAGCTCAACATTCAGTTCGACATTAGTAACTATGGCATAACGCATAATCGAATGCTCGTTTAGAAAACGTATCCATTTTTCAAAATCACCTAAATAAGTTGGATCACGTTTTATAACCGAGACAAAAAAAATTTTTAAAATCTTAATATTATCTTCCATTTTAAAAAAATATGAGAATAAAATTTTGATTTAGAAAAAAATTGATCGTGCATGAAAACTAAAACAAATAACTAATATTAATCATAAAAAATATTGAATAATAAACTATTATTAACAAACCCTAGAGATCTGATTAACTTAGTTAATTAAGTGATTAAAAAGTACTTAGCCAAACAATGCATTAATCAAAATTAGCACAATCGCGGATCTCCCTTTTTAACCGGTGAAACGGCTAGATTTTATAGTCAATAGAAAGATCCAGTGATGGGCAACACTAATTTGTGATTCAAATGAAATTTGGGAAGAGTTTTGGTACTATTTTAATCAACAAAAAAAACTGAGTCTCTTTCTCTCCTATTCGAACTGCTGTGTATATGTGTTTCTAACTTGTGAAGAGGATATATATACATACACACAAATTAAAAAAACAAAAAAAATATTAAAGTATTAACCTACGGCTAAGAGTTAAGGTCGCATGTTAGAAACTTAAAATATTACTACTAAGTGCTAACTTGCGACCAGTAAACCAGGTCGCAGGTTAGAGAATAGTATATTCCAAGATCTAACTTGCGATTAGTAAATAAGGTCGCAGGTTAGAAAAGGGAATATTCCTAATTTCTAACTTGCGACCCGTTAATCAAGTCGCAGGTTAGGAGATTAATCAGTTTAATATTATCCTGCAACTAAGTGCTTTGCTATGGTCGCGGGTTGGAAAGTTAGATAAATGTTGAGATCTAACTTCTAACTTGCGACACTCAAAATCAATATGTCGCATGTCAAAAAAAACTTAATCAAATATCACACCTTTTTATTTTTACAAATATTTATGTTTATTATTTTATAAAAATTCTTCATTTCAGAAAAACATTAATAAAATTAAAATAAATATATTTTGCCGCAATTTAAATTATCAACTAAATGAATTCTTTTAAATACAGAATTATTTAAAATCCATTTCATTGATAATTCATAATTTTATTCATAATTATACAATTGTTATCATTTACTTGATAATCTTGTATCTTTATGAAATAAATTATGCTACCATTATCAAATTAATTTTAATGAAGCCCTTGAAATATTAATTTATTTAGAGTTCACTAGAATTAATAAATCATAACTTTGATTTATTACTTACTGAATCTTTTATCATTGAATTGATAAAGTCTCAATCAGTTAGATCAAAATTATGCTGCAATATTTTACTCATAACTTAACCAATAATGATTAAATTACTTTCAAACAATTTATCAATATAAGTGTGTTAAAATATTTATCAATTAAATACAATCACACAAAAATTTGAAATACGGGAAGTAAATAATGACACATAAATTTACATGTCCTTAAAATATTGACATTTAAATAACAAGTGAATTTATTTGAGATAAATTACAGTTATTGACTCCTAATTTCTTAATTAGAGAGATTTAACATCCCAAGTTCACTAACCAACTTAGAGAAAGTGTTTTCATCTAGTGATTTTGTGAAGATGTCTGCAATTTGATCCTCGGTGGGTACAAAATATAATTACACAGTGCCATTTGTGACATGCTCTCTAATAAAGTGATAGCTGATATTAATGTGCTTAGTTCTTGAGTGTTGAACTGGGTTGTTTGAGATTGCTATGGCACTCGTGTTATCACATAATATTGGAATTTTTTATACCAACAGACCATAATTCCGGAGTTGCTTCCTCATCCATAATATTTAGGTGCAACAGCTTCCAGCAGTTATGTATTCAGCTTCGGCAGTTGATGTGGATATTGAGTGCTGTTTCTTGCTATGCCAGGATACCAACCTTCTTCCAAGAAACTGACAGCTTCCTGAGGTAGTTTTTCGGTCAATCTTACAACCTGCAAAATCTGAATCTGTATAGCAAACTAGGTTAAAACTTGTACCTTTAGGGTACCAAATTCCAAGATTTGGAGTTCCCTTAAGATACCTAAATATTCTCTTAACAGCTATAAGATGAGACTCTTTAGGATCAGCTATAAGATGAGACTTTTTAGGATCAGCTTGAAATCTAGCACATAAGCATGTTGCAAACATAATATCTGGCCTACTTGCTGTGAGATAAAGTAATGAGCCTATCAAACCTCTGTAGCTTGTGATGTCAACTTTCTTACCAGTTTTATCCTAATTAAGTTAGTGGCTGTTGGAATTGGAGTCTTTGCCAGAGTTGAATCTTCTAGATTGTACATCTTGAGTAGTTCTCTAATGTACTTGAATTGACAGATGAATATACCATCTTTCCTTTGACTCACTTGTAATCCAATAAAATAGTACAACTCTATCATCATGCTCATTTCATACGTACTCTGCATTAGCTTAAAAAAATTCTTGTAAAGATCATCATTAGTAGAGCCAAATATAATATCGTCAACATATACTTGAACTAATATCATATCAGATTTATACATTTTATGAAATAGAGTTTTATCTATAACACCTAGTAAAACCATTTTCAAGTAAAAACTCAAAGAAAGTGTCATACCATGTCTTTGGAGCTTGCTGAAGACCATAGAGAGCTTTGAATAGAAAGTATACAAAATCATCCAGATTTGGATCTTCAAAATCTGGAGGTTGTTCCACATACACTTCTTCTTCTAGCTCCCCATTCAAGAATGCACTCTTCACATCTATTTGATAAACCTTGAACTCTGAATGTGCTGCGAATGCCAGAAACATCCTGATTGCCTCAAGTCTAGCTACTGGTGCATAGGTTTCATCATAATCTATACCCTCTTCTTGAGAGTAACCTTTAGCTACCAATCTGGCCTTGTTTCTCGTTACAATGCCATCTTCATCTAACTTTTTTCTGAATACCCATTTAGTGCCTATCAGTGACTTGTCCTTTGGTCGAGGTACCAGCTTCCATACCTTCTGCCTCTCAGACTAATTGAGTTCCTCTTGCATAGAAATAACCCTTCTTCAAGTGCCTCATCCACTTTCTTAGGTTCCATTTCTGAGAGAAACCCTAAAAAGTGACATTCATTCTGAGTGGCATGTCTACTTCTAACTCCTATATCAGGATCACCAATGATCAGTTCAAAGGGATGGTCTCTGTTCCAAACTCTTTGTCGAGGCAGATAAGATCTTGATGTTTCCCCTTGTTCAGCATGATTTTGAGTTTGAACTGTAGATCCTCTTCCTGCTCCCCCTGGGTTGCTGCCACCATGACTTGATGATTCTGATCTTTGAGTAGTAGTTCTTGAAAGGGTTCCTGCATGATTCTCATAATCATCGTTTCCACCAACACCACCACTTGATTCAGGATCAGCATTGCCATGATCTATAGGTATAGCACTAGCAATCTCAGGTTCTTCTATATCTAAAGGATCATCTGACAGATTTTCAAATTTCAGAGATTCAGAATCCTTTTCTCTTTGCAGGCTTGCCAACTTGGTGTCGTTGAATGTTACATTAAGGCTTTCAATCATCTTATGATCAGCATGATATATAAACCTTGTAAGCTTTAGATTTCAGAGAATATCCAAGAAATATGCCTTCTTCCGCTTTAGCATCAAACTTTCCCAGATGCTCATTTCCTTCTTTTAGTACAAAACATTTAGCTCCAAACACATGAAAGTATTTCACTGTTGGTTTCTTGTCAGCCATAATCTCATAAGGAGTCTTGTCATTATCTTTATTAATCAGGGTACGATTTTGAGTGTAACACGCTGTGTTGATAGCTTCAACCCAGAAGTAGGTGGGGAGCCTTGATTCACTTAGTGTAGTCCTTGCTACTTCAACCAAGGTTCGATTATTCCTTTCTACTACTCCATTTTGTTGTGTATTTCTTGGGGCTGAGTACTATCTCAAAATACCTTTCTCTGTACAAAATTCATTTAGAAATGCATTCTTGAATTATGTCCCATTATCTTATCTAATCTTTCTGACAGGTAATTTCGCTTCCATCTCAATCTTCTTTATATGATCTACTATCAAATGAGGTGCTTCATCCTTAGATTGCGAAAACAACACCCATGTGTACTTGGAGTAATCATCAACTACAACTAAAGCATATCTTTTCCTTGATAGTGACCGCACATTCACTGGACCAAATAAATCTACATGAATTAACTAAAAGGTTCAGTTATGCTTATCATTTCCTTGCTTCTGTGTGATGCTTTCTTTAATTTACCCTTTTTCACATGCTTCACAGAGTCCTTCTTGACAGAATTCCATATGTGGTAGTCCTCTCACCAATTATTTCTTAACCAAATAATTCATTGTCTTGAAGTTCAAGTGTGAGAGCTTCTTGTTCCATAGCCAACTTTGTTCTGATGAAGCTTTGCAATAGAAACATCTCATTACTCCATCACAGGTAGACTTCAAGTCATCTACGAACAGATTACCTTTCCTTACTCCCTATAAAGTAAGCTTCTCATCTTTCTTATGAGTGATCAAACATCTTTCTGGTCTAAAATTAACATTGTATCCTTTCTCACAGAACTGACTGACGCTCAGAAGATTATGATTCAATCCTTCCATAACAGAATCAACAAATGAAACCTTAACAGGCTTAGCTTTCACTTTGACTGACTCCTTCTCAATGCTAGTCTCAGTAGAGATAGGAGGTACTATAGTCTTGTCCTGTGTGTGCTCATTAATCATGCTTGTCTTAGTGTCAGTGCAAGTGCTAGCAGTTGCATGAAAAGCTTTGAAATATTCAGACATGGTAAAAAATGCACATGGCATACAACCAACTACACCACATGGCTCATGAAAACTAGGCATGTTAAGCATGGTAGGCACACTAGAAGTTGCAATAGATTCTACTTTAGCTTTTGTGCATGCATGTGTAAGGTGTGCAACAGAATTGCAATTATTACATAACTTTCTAGATGCAGATGAGGAAGATACAAAATCAGATTTCTTATTTACACCTACCTTGCCATTTCTGTTTTTCTTAGCCTTAACCTTAGCACTCTCACCAGTCTTAGAGTTAACTATTGGGTCTGGTTTTTTAAGTGTGTCAGGTTCTTTCCTATCCACCTTATTACCTAGGTCATCTTTGGATTTATCTTTACTAGCTGGAGCCTTAGGAGTCTTAGGGGATTCCTCTACCTTCTCCTTCTCTCTGTCTTCAGCAATCAATTTCTCATTGATTAGCAAACTTACTTCATCCAAAGGTTCTGAAACAGACTCAGTGAACAACGGAGATACAGCATCCTTAATAACATATGGTACCTTCTTTGAGATAAACATGTTTATCTCAGATGCACCACTATGCTTCTTACTATTCATCTTAGAATAGTCAAGTCATATTGAAGTCTTAGATTTAACTCTTTGACTATCTATTATCTCCATCTGAGTCAAATCTGCATTCTTAAACACCTGTAACTTCTTTTCTAATTCGGCAATTTGGGTTCTAAGAATGGCTTCTATGTCTGTATTGCACTTAACCTTATTCGTTAGATATTCATTCTTTTGTTTAAGGTCTTCTAAGCCAACTACAAGCAATTCTAGTTCTTCATTTCTAGAGGTTAAACTTTTAGCTTTAAGAACTAACTTATCATTTTCAAGTTTATATGCAAGCATGCTTATATGAACATTATACAATTCTAAAGTAAGTTCATGCACAGTAGATTTGTATTCAGACACGGACATATCAATAGTGGTAAGTTCAGGAACCTGAGATGATTGTGGTGATGCCTCTGCAGAGTCTGCCATAAGAGCCAGATTTACATACTCTTCCTCTTCATCCGAATCAGTATCATCCCAGCTTTTTCCTTCAGCAATGTACGCTCTTCCCTTTTCCTTAACCACATAAGCATTCAACTTATGTTTCAGCTTCTCATTCTTCCTTTTCAAATCTTCATAAGTTTCCTTCTTTTCATAGGAATCTTTTTCTTTTGCTGCCTTGGGCTTTCTGCAATCAGATGCAAAGTGCCCAAACTCATTGCAGTTGTAACATCTTATTTTGCTCTTGTCTACCCAACTTGACTTGTAGCCTCCTCTGGAGCTTGACCCTGATGAGTAGCTTCCTTTCTGAAATCTCCCTGATGAACCCATTGATTTATAGTTGGGTTTCCTTCTGAATCTAACATGACTAAATTTTGCAGCCATGTATGTCATAGATTTATCCTCCAACTGTTAAGTTCTTCGTGAATGTAAAACTCACTTTCATCCTCTGGCTCACCATGAGCAATTTCAGCTACAACAATTTCCTTGATTGTTGAGGAGGGTGCAACCTTGACTTCTTGGGTTTCATGTTCACGAACTACAAGTTCAGTGGTTTTTGCAAGTGTCGTACTTTTACTGTCAGAGTAAGCTCTCTGCTCTTGCTCCAGTTCATAGAACCAGGTCCATAGATAATAGCTCTCTGCTCTTGCTCCAGTTCATGGGTTCTTAGCTTTCCATAGATTACATTCATAGACATGGTAATAAAATCAGCTCTTTCCCTGATTGATGTGTTCTTTTGTTCCAGGTGAACTGGGAGCGTCAGCATAAACATTCTGTTAGACTCTCGTATAGGATAAACTTTCCCTTGTAGCTTTAATTCGCTTAACAGTCTTGTATATCTCTCAAAGAGTGAAGACAGTGTTTCTCCGGGTTCAAGTTTGAATGCTTCATACTGAGTAGTGAGAATATCCATCATGTTTTCTTTGACTTCTTCTGTACCTTCCATCAAAAGCTCAATGGTATCCCACATATCATTTGCACTATTACTTCCTAGAAGTTGATGACTCATATCATTATTGGTCGATTCCACAATTATGAGTTGGAGGCTTGTGTCCAGATTTATCAACTCCTTACCAGTCTTCGTATATTTAGACGGATCCCTGGGAGTAGATGAGGAAGGAATTCTTGCACCAGTTACATTTTTGGATTCAGCAACTACTTCCATCAGGACAAAAGGGCCATTCAGTAATATACCAATGTAAAGTGGATTCGAAACTTTCATAAACAGCATTATTTTTTCCTTCCACAGGTTATAATTATCTCTGTCGAATGGGGAAACCTTAATACTACCAATTCTTTGGTCATTCATCATCTTGGAGGAATTAAAATTATTTAAAGATCAAAAATTTCAAGAAATGAGAATTTTTGAAAAATAAAAATTTCAAGAAATTTTTCAAGAACTTGTTTCTTTCTCCGGATCTTGATTTGTATGCCAATTAACAAGCTCTGATACCAATTGTTAGTCCCAAAGTATTGTAGAAGGGGGGTTGAATACGATACCTACAATCTTTTTCGATTCGCTTATAATTCTTCGTTATAAGTACGGAATCAAAATAGACACAAAATAATTCGAGGAATATATTATTTTATTAATATAATCATTGAGGTTGCTACAATCTAATCAATGAATTGATTAGCTACAATAAATTCAGCAACACAACTCTATGTTAACAAGCTTAATAAATGAGGCTCTTTAATGGAGCTCCCGTAAACACTTTCTGTTGAACTAAAGAAGATAACCAACTGAATGAATACAATCAATTGCTACTTTATAGTCTTCAAAAATAATTGGACAGGTGGCTCATTTTAAACCACTTGTTTTTCTTGTATTTTCTGTATTTTACTTTTGAATAACCTCCAAGTGCTAACTGGAGACTGAGTAATTCAACATGCGACTGTAATCACAACCTATGACCATAGTTATAACTTGCGACCTGCGACCAAGTATTTGGTTTACTAACCTGCGACTAGGTCTTTGACTAACTAACCTGCGACTAAATCTTTGGCTAGCTAACCTGCGACTAAGGCACAACCTGCGACTAAAGCATAACCTGCGACCACAGTAAGGTATTGATTTTTCCTTGGAATTTTTTTGAATAATTCCAACCTGCGAGCCCTTTAACCTGCGACCTTCAAGTTGTTGAATTTGTCTTGGTTTATTTTCTCTCTCTCCAATAGCTGTAATCAAAGAACCATTTTTTCTGTGTTACTGAATTAAATATTTTCTGTAATGTTGATGTTTAGTGCACTGGTCTGGTTCACAAACAACTAACATGAACAGATTTAATTCAATTCCTTTTGCACTGTAGAGCTGATACATCTTGGATGATTATTTCTAACTTCAACCATTGAACCCCTGATCTTCAATACTTCAAGTCAAACTATGTAACTGATACTACAAGTCCTTTGATGTTTTATTCTTCATGGATGCTTGAAAATATTAATGAACTTATTCCCATGACTTGAATGTGGACTTAGAGAGCCATTTGCATCTTTTGATTCTTTGTATATATCATGTTTCATCTATAGGGTTCATGTGCTTCACAGTTTAATATTGTTTATCTATTTATGTTTCATGTTGAGTTATAATTTCCCGATTACATGTTACATTATATTATGCTTTACAATCTATTATAAGTAAAAAATATAAAATAATTATATTGATCACATAAATTATCATAATATTTTTTTCATAATAACATTAAAATATTAGAAATTTAAGTACTACTATTTGTGAAAATTTTATCAAATTTAGAAAAATTTGGCATGGAAAGACAATATATATAAATATTGAATTTGTATATGAAAAATGGTTGAAATAATTCACGAACAAAATGAAGAGTGACTAAAAAATGCTACATCAGTCTCTACCCTAAAAACTAATATGTTGTATGACACCAACACTATAACACAAAATGACATTTTAAAGTACGTGTTACAGGCATAAATAATAGAGATGCCTATATTTTCTTAATAAATATTGTTGCAAAGAATTTAAAAAATACTTCAACATGAGAAATTTGAGATTGGGCTAAGACATCTTATACTTTCATATGCAATAAATTTTCATCACTTTAAACTCGTTTATGTTGGAACTACGCAAATTATAATACACAATAACATATTTAACTTAGAGATCATGTACAATAAAAATATTTTATTATCACCACAATCGTCAAATCCTGAGAAAAAGGAGAATGAATCTAACACAATAAACCATCACTTAAGTATCTAAATAATCACTGAGATTAAACTACTTTCGCGCTTCTTTTTTACACTTTAATTAAATTATCAGGGATTACATACTTTAATTTTTAACTGCAAAAAACCGATATTTCAAATATCATTTACACCACATTCTGATATTACTAAAAATGGCCAATGCCTCGCACGGCCTATTATGCCAGTATCAATTAATAGGTGAAAAGATAATTATTGATATGAATTATTAGAATATATTTTAATATAAATTAGGTAAGGGTATATAAGTAAATTCAGTAAGTACATATCAACTATAAATTTTTTAATGTTTCGACTATAGATTATTGAAGTTTGGGGTGTTTGGTTGGGTATTTATACCGCACATGACTTAGGTATATAAATTACACGAAGAATATAAGTCGGATGATAGAACAAATCAAATAAAAAATATCACTTTTATCCACCTAATCATTTTTTAGTAATTCTTACTTTCAAAGTTAGTATTTATATTACGGAGAAAATTTTATGGAGTACTTGTTTTTTGTAAAATTTTAGGGCCCATACTTTATGCAATTAAAATATTGTATAAAATATTGTTGAACATATAATTTTATGAATCATATTATATAAATAACATTATTTTAATAAAAATATTTCAAATCTCATATATTTTACAAGTAGAACGCGAATGTTCTGCAATGTGAACATTTATGTTCCGTAAACTAAACATATTTTGTATATTAATATGTTTTATAATTTTATACTCGTAAAGTGTTAGTATTGTGACGCCCCCAAACTCACCCTTTCGTGGATTCAGGTCGTCCCGATATCAAGTTTCGCACACTTGTATTATTACAAACCATAACCAAATGCATCATTCACCGTGGACGCCACTCCACAGATCTTAGGACCGAATCTCTCGCACAAACCTGTTTATTACATACATGATAGACAATCTACTATAAGTCTGGATACTAGGTTGGAAATAGTAGAATTATTTTATTACAAATCATGATAAAACTAAGCTAAACGGCTAAACGTTGTCAATGCGAACATGCTCTTTTCATTTCCTCTGCCTTGCTGGAACATATGGGTCGTCAGCCTCATTTTACACTGTTCTGGAGAATATAAGAATAGCAAGAGTGAGCAACCGATTGCTCAACAAGTATATATGACAATCAATTATAAAATAATGGTAATTGGTGCCAAGAGCAAAATTTAAACTCAATAAAGAATAATCAACAATACTTCGCAATTTTAAGAAAGCTCTTATCTAACACAAAGCCATTTGATTCAAGATTAACTGATCGTTTTCCATCCCCGATACATCAATGAAGCGATCAACTACCCTAGTGTACGGTCCTCCTGCGAATCTTACGCTCACCCGCTCACGATTCGTCGTAAGAACGCCTAACACACACTTGCTAGCATAAAAGAAAGGGTTAACGTCTTAATCCTCGGTTGCACTCGATCTGAATAACATGTCCACATATCGGATTGTCACTCTAAATATCGTGGGTCAAACCCCACGTTGACCAGTATAGATGAACACATCCCGATTCAATTCTCACTTCACATCACAAGAAATTCAAAATAATATCACATATTTTAGATCGAACAATGGACCAATCTCGATTTAATAAGGATATTACTGCAAGTCGATATGAACAATATATCAATAATCTTCAAGCACAGGGATCATCTCGAATAAGGAGAATAATCATGTCAAACGAACATCTTGAAAAAATTCGGAATATAGATAGATTCGATAGTGTTTCTGCAAGAATGGAAAAAAAAGAATAAATAATTGATTTATCATCCATGAATTCTGGAAGAGTTTAATGAATTAATAAAAGATTAATTCATATTTGATAAGAATCGAATAATCAATTCGAAAGATGAATCGATTTAAGTATTTGGAATCATTTAGACGAACATAGAAATTTATATTCGATTAATAAAAAGTAAAATAATATCTTCGTTACAAATCAAGAATTATTCAAGATTTGAATTAATAGTATCTAACCTATTTAATTATCATGATTTTAATATGTATAGTAAGTTAAACGAATTACGAGGAGTTTAATAAATTTGAGTCCATATTGAGGTGAACGAGTCGAATTGAAATTAAAGTGATATAAAACTAGACCCGAACTCGTTTACTTGTCCAATAATTTTTCATATTCAAAATTATTTTTATTAAATATTAATAAACAAATCGTGTAAAAACCCGCGTAACTCTATTTTGTTCACAAGTATTTTTATTTATTTACATGAGCAAGGCATCATGCAATTGGTTGTCATGGTCACACAACCACCCAACAAAGAAATGAAATAGAGAAAGGTGAAATTTAAATCAAAGTGTCATGATTACTAGCTTATGTGTCGTTTGTGGACACATTCACCCTATTCAAATGTTGGATATATTTAATTAACTGCAGTCTACTGTTTAATTTCACGCTTAGATCCTTGCTATGGTCTCACTTGTTTAAAGTGTGGAAACATATCACGAATGATGGAGAAATAAGTTTGGTATTTTGGAGGACCACATCAATATTTAGTGTATCATGACCATGGTCTATGACTCTATGTTACTATGTACTATGTAGTGAGCTTCCAATTGCTATTTTTATTTCCTAGGATATATTAAAATAATTGAAATACAAAAACGTAACTTTAACAGTATATTAAAAAAAGTCACTTAATTTTTTAAATAACTGAAATATTTTTTTAAATAAATAATAGAAATATAAAAGTAATAGAGTTAGGATCGAGAAAAATTTTACTTAATAAGTTTATCATTTTATCACAAGTAAAAATATATTATTTTTGTTATTTTAGGATCAGTAAAAAAATTATTTAAATAAAATTATTATTTTATGGATTATTAATTCATAAGTGTATGATGTATGTCAAATTATACAATTAGCAACTATTCATAGTTTAAGAAAAGAGGAGCTATATGAACATGATTGCATGCACCAAAACGCCAAACAATTCCGTCTTTACTTTAAGACATTCTCTCACTTGCTTGTTCCTGCATCGCCCCCCCCCCCCCCCCCCCCCAAAACCGGTCCGGTCCATCACCTTTTTGCAACCTTCCCCTACTCACTCACCACCCTTGATGTCTCCTCTCTCAAGTTTCCTTTTATTCTCTCCCTCTCTTCTACAAATTGGCCATGATGCATGCTTCTTGTGTTTGAATTATTTACACTTGTTTAAAGCAGCAGCAGCAGCAGCAAATCAAGAAACTTAACCTGGGCTAGCTGTTTAGAACATGAGTGAAGCTAGATTAATGGGCTTAAAGATTGCTGTTTCTCTTGTAATTATAGTCTTCATCTTATTCAGATGTGCTCTATCTTCAGGTCATCTCCATTCCTCATTTCTTTCTTCCATTATTTAGTTTATTATGTTTAATTCTATCAATTTTACTGCTAGACGTACCGCAAACTCTAGCTTCACTTATCTCTTTGCAAACACAGAACACACACCTTTTGTTTTGGCCTGTGAATTTTAATTCTTTTGCAGTTCCTATGATAAGTACATTAAATTAATGCGATGTTGTTTCAAATTTTGTTACAAATCAAAAATATTTGAACTTCAAATTAGCAGTAGCAATTATGTTGTCTGGGACAGATTCTCTCTGTTTTTTTTAGATATCATAGTAAATGTCTGAGGAAATTTTTAACCCAGACATAGGGAATATGTTAAAGCATAAGTGATTAAGTATTGAAGAAGCAGCAGCTAAAGCAGTAATATAATAACAGGAATCTGCAATTTAAGAAGCAACATCAACCTTAAATCCTCACTATCTAAAGAATAAAGTTGCTTGGAATCTTTTAGTTCCTTTTCTCTGTATTTCTTTATGGCTGCAGAACTTATATATTACTTCTATCTTCTTAACCAAAATACTTGCCTATTTGATTTTATAAATTATGCTTTGTATGTTAAGATTGCTGAAAAAATTATCAAGGCGAAAGAGGCCCTCTCCACTACCATGGGAGGCAGAGGCTGGGTGCCAATAGGGGTGTCAATGCCATGTGGCACGACGTGGCTTGACACCCTTGTTAGTCACTGACTGTATTAAAAAAGAATCTTAAGTACCTACAAGAAAAGTGACAAGCAAATTCTGAGTAGTAAAAAGTTACTTACTTTAGCTTGGTTTTCGTCTCAGGTTCAGAGAAAGAAGTGAATTTACACAGAGAAGACAAACAACCTCTATTCTCCATTTCAGTTATCAGAAGGAAAATGGATGTAACGACTCCTATAACAACTATTCCAACACTAAATCCCACCCCAACAACTCCAGTATTAAATCCAACAGTCTCGAACCCCAACTCACCCGCCACTACCAATCCAACTATAACTCCTCCATCCACCACCACTACATCTCCATCATTTTCAGGTGGTAGTTGGTGTGTTGCTAGTCAATCAGCATCTCAAACTGCGCTGCAGGTTGCATTGGATTACGCTTGTGGCTATGGGGCTGCAGACTGCTCTGCCATTCAGCCTAGTGGTGGTTGTTACAACCCCAACACACTTCGCAACCATGCTTCTTTTGCATTCAATAATTACTATCAGAAGAATCCGGTTCCTACAAGCTGCACCTTTGGTGGTGCTGCTGTTACTACTAGCACTGATCCAAGTAAGAAGTGGTTACATTTGTAAAAGCTTTCCTTTTTATCCAGCCTTCTGGAAAAGCAAACTCAAACAATATTAATCTGAAACAAATGAGGCCTAACAATAAATTTCTCCTATTGCGGTATTAAAAACCAGCCATTGCTCTGAAACCAACATGCCAAGTTCAAATTAAGCTTGTAATCGCATTTGAAAACTCGCATGTACACATCTAGCTGTTTTGTAGTCATTAAATTTAAAGTAACAAGGCCTCTCATTTAGATATTGCATGCTCAGAGTCAGACATAACATAATATAAAATTGGATGATGTTTCTAAAAGTGGTCGGTAATAAATTCTAATTTTATTTGTTATTGCAGGTTCTGGCAGTTGCCAATACCCGACCACAAGGTTAATTGAGTGAATTTATGTATTCATTGTCCTATCATCTTGTTTTGGAACTAAATGTTAACAAAAGAAATTGTGTTTGCAGCACAAGCTCATCAGTTCTAAACACAACTAATTCAAACGGTGCAACAGTTTTTGGTGCAGGGCCTGCCAATCCCACGAGCTCAGTAGCCACTGTGCCTAGCAAAAGTCTGCTACTGATCAGCTCGATAATTCTTAGAATGATGATGTCAAGAGATTATATGTAAGTAATTTACACACGAGATTTAATTTTTTTCTCATGATCGACAAATGAGAGTATGAGAGAGGCAATAACATGAGCGAGGTCAATTGTCTGTTTATAACACATAAACACATATTGACACAACTACACATAGTGGTCATTCGTAACTGAGTTACAGGAGTGTGAATTAGATTCACATTGGCGGGAAGATGAGAAACTATGAAGTTTTGGAATGTGTGAATCGGTACACAAGTCTTTAAAAATTGTAGCTCACTTGTACATGGTTAAGATCGAGTCTGTCAAACCTGGGCTTGTTTTTTGAGCGGATGCAATGAAATGAGAAATCTTAGTTTTGGTAAGGTTCAAATCATTTGCAATGGTCTTGTGCAAATTTTAGTCATGACTGTTGGCTGTTTGTGACTGAACATATTTGATCTTTGTACTAGAATTGTGTGATGTATTTGCTTAAACACTTTCAATACAATCAATCACTAATCGTTGTGTTGCGAGAATTAACAGAAATGATTAACAACTTGGTAGATTGAAATGGATAGACCGGCATTCGAGAGGCCAGGGCTCTCCTGAATTTAGATAAGAAAACGATTACAAAACAATTGCATAGATAAAACCCTCAAAGATATTTTCCCCTCTTTTATCATTTCCACGCTTCACCCTTCGGCAGTTTCCCTATTTTGCCCTTTGACTGTGTAGCTCACTTCATTTAAATTATCCAGAGACGTAATGATTGTTTTGCCATTTTTGCCTTTCCTTGAATATGTTTATAATTTCCCTTTATTACCTTGGTGTATCACATTACCCCTGCCCCAAAAAATCACCTTGTCCTCAAGGTGAAAGTCCGGAAACTGGTGTCTTATAGTGGAAACATTCTCCCATGTAGCTTCTTCAATAGTTAGTCCTTTCCACTGAATCAAAACCTCCAACGTAGTCGTTCCTCCCTTTTTCACCTGCCTCACTTCCCACAGTTCTTCCGGTTCTACCACTAATTTCAGTTCAGCTGTTAACTGGGGTGGCAGCACAGCAGACACGTTAGCTTGACCAATGAATTTCTTTAACTGGGATATGTGAAACACATGGTGTATTTTTGTTGTGTCTGGAAGCTCCAACCTATAGGCCATTTTGCCTATTTTCTGCATAATACAGAAAGGCCCATAAAACCTTGGGGCTACCTTCTCATACGGCCTACGTGCTAGGGATTTCTGTCGATAGGGTTGCAGTTTGACATAAACAAAATCACCTACTGCCAGTTCTACCTCTCGACGTTTAGAATCTACAGCCTTCTTCATTACTTGTTGAGCTTTGATTAGATTAAACTGTAGCTCGTCTAATAAAGCATCTCGCTCTTGTAGCATTTCGTCAATACTATTGACGGGAGTTTGTCTCGAGCCAACTTGTACAAGATGTGGGGGCTCACGCCCATAAACAACCTTAGATGGACTGAATTTAGTGGAGCAATGTGGGGCAGTGTTGTAGGAGAATTCAGCCCAGGATAGCCATTTAGCCCATGTTTTAGGTTTGTTGTTTACAAAGCAGCGAATATAAGTTTCGAGTGCTTTATTAACAATCTCTGTCTGACCATCCGTTTGCGGATGGTAAGACGTACTATTCTTCAAAGTCGTGCCATGAAGCTTAAAGATCTCTTTCCAAAACGTGCTGAGAAATTTTTTATCCCGATCAGAGATAATTGAAGTTGGAAAACCATGCAATTTCACCACTTATTTCATGAAAACCGAGGCCACGGTAAATGCATCAAATGGATGTCGTAATCCTATAAAATGGGCGTACTTGGAAAATCTGTTGACCATGATGAAAATAGAGTTAACGGCTTGTGATAGCGGAAGACCTTCAACAAAGTCAATAGAGATATCTTCCCAGACCATCGAGGGAATGGGCAAGGGTTGGAGAAGTCCTGCTGGAGAGTGTTGTGACAGTTTATGTTGCTGACACACGGTGCAGTGTTGCACATGTTGAGTAATGTCCCATCTCATTCATACCCAATACCAACTAGTAGCCAATCTCAGATATATCTTTAATTCCCCTGAATGTCCCCCCATCACTGAGTTATGATATTCTTGAAGCAAAAAGGGTTTGAGAGTGGAACTTTGAGGTATGACAGTGCGCCCTTTGTATAGCAATCTGTTGTCAACCACATTAAATCCCACATGTTCATTCATACCTGACCGCAGCTCTACTAGAATCTATTGCAGGAAAGCATCATCCTTTAATTCTTTATCCAAAACAGCCCAAGATATATCAGGTCTTGATATCAGACTTGCTAAAATTACTTCACCAGTTTGTGTACGGGATAGAGCATCAGCAACCCGGTTCGCAACTCCCGGTTTAAACTATATCTAGAAATCGAATCCTAAAAGCTTCATCACCCATTTATGGTAGTCTTGGTTGACTTCTCTTTGTTGAGTCAAGAATCACAAACTCTGTTGATCGGTCCTTACTATGAAATGTCTCCCAAGTAAATATGGTTTCCATTTCTGGACAATGAGGCATATGGCAATTAATTATTTCTCATAAATGGATTTTTGTTGTGCGCTAGTTCCTAGCAACTTACTAAAGTACGCCACTGCTTGATTTTGCTGCATCAGAACTACCCCAATCCCGTAGCCAGATGCATCTGTTTCAACGATAAAGGGCAGATTGAAATTTGGCATTGCGAGCATAAAGGGCTAAGTCATTGCCACTTTCAGTTGTTTAAAAGCTTCTGTGGCAGCACCGTTCCAGGCAAAACTATCTTTTTTTAACTGCTTCGTTAATGGCCGAGCTATTTGGGCATACCCACAAATAAACTTGCGGTAATAGCCCGTAAGACCTAAAAATCCTCTAAGATCCCTTAAGTTTCTTGGTTGGGGCCAATCTACCATGGCCTTCACCTTGTCCTTATCAACTTCCACACCTGCTCTTGATACAATATGCCCCAAATATTCGATGACTGATTTGCCAAAATTCACACTTCTTTTTGTCGGCATACAAAGAGTGATCTACCAGCGTGTTAAGAACTTGTTGCAGATGAGTTTCATGTTCCTGAAGGCTGCTGCTATAAATCAAGATATCGTCAAAAAAACTGAGACGAATTTCCTCAAAAACGGTCGGAATATGTCATTCATTAATGACTGGAATGTAGCAGGTGCATTCATTAGCCCGAAGGGCATTTACCAAGAACTCGTAGTGCCTATCGTGCGTGCGAAAAGTTGTTTTATGAGTATCTTCGGGTCGGATTAGGATTTGGTAGTACCCTGCTCGTAGGTCCAACTTAGAAAAAACCACAGCTCCATGAAGTTCATCCAGCAATTCGTCAATTACCGGTATCGGGTATTTATCGGACACCGTTTCTTTATTGAGGGCCCGATAATCGACGCAGAATCTCCATTTCTTTTTAACTAATAATACGGGGCTCGAAAACGGGCTGGTTGAGGGTTTAATTATTCCGGCAGCTAACATCTCAACAATCAATTTCTCTATCTCGTCCTTTTGATTTTGGGGATAACGGTATGGTCGCACACCCACTGGGTTGCTTCCTTCTTTCAATGTTATTGAATGTTCATGGTTCCTGCTTGGGGGTAGGCCTGTTGGCTCACAAAAACCATGGCATTCTGCTGTAAAACCCATTGCAACGACGCTGGAGCCTCCTGCACTTTATCAACTTCAGTTTCGGGCACTACTGATTCTCCTTCCATGCGATTACACTCAACCCAAAACCCAACATTTCCTTTGCGTAACACCCGTCTCATAGCCTTTAAAGAAATTTGTGAGTGAACCAAGAATGATCCCCAACTAGTATTATAGGTTCCCCTTTAATTTCAAACTTCATTACTTGAGTTCTCCAATTTGTTAACACCATCCCCAACTTCTCCAACCATTGAATTCCGAGAATTACATTTAAACTTCCTAACTTTAGTGGCAAAAAATCTTCCACGATCTCTAGTCCCCCATCTAAATATAATCTCACACCAAGACACACCCCTTTCCCTCGAATAGCCTCCCTATTACCAAGTGAAACCCCAAAACCACTCGATTCTGAAATAGGCACACCAGCCACCGCGGTCGTGTCAAGGTATATGAAATTGTGAGTAGCTCCCGGGTCTATCATTACTACTACCTCGTGCTCTCCGATTAAACCCCTGAGTTTTATTTTTTAGGATTTGATATGCCAATGACAGAATTAAGGGACACCTCAGTTAACACTTCCTCGGTTGGTGACAAAGGAGCTTTACTATCATCTCCATCTGTCTCTCCGTCTTCCTCAGCGATCAGCATCACACTTAACTCCTTCTTCTTGTATCTATGACCTATTGCCCATTTACCGTCACATCTGTAGCATAACCCTTTTGCCCTTTTTTTCTTGTAACTCCTTCTCCGTTAAGCGCTTAATATCATTAATCACCGGGGACGAGGCTGCTGATGATATTGTGGAGTGAACAGACGTTTGTGATTCTGGTGAATGGGCACCGCAATGTCGAGATAGGTGTAAGTCATATGTCATAGGCCTATTTGTATATTCGAGGATTCAACTCAACTCAAATAAGAATGTAATAAGTAAATAGTGGATCTACCGTCAAAGAGATCTCACAGAGTAACATCTGTCAAAGGATTCAGAAACAAGGTTCATCTACAGACTTGAGAAATTTATTCACTGGAAGAAGTTCAAGAAATTGATCATGCCTCGGTGATATAAATCAAGATTGTGGATTTAATCAAGTGACAGAGATCTCGTCAGAGTATCATTAATTACAAGGATTTAATCTGACGAAAATCAGAGTATCAAAGTTAAGACATGAAGAAACGTCACGGAAGTTAGTCACTCATGAACCAGACAGTACATCGAGTGTCAACGTTGAAGTGGTGGAATTGATTCATAATTTTCAGTGATTTTCAAAAGATTTTCAGAAGAATGGTTGCTGCTCAAGATTAGTATTAATTCTCTATTAATTAATTAAGTCATATAATTTAATTAAGAAACTAAATTATATCTACAAAGATTAATTTATTTATTAATTGAATTAATTGATTAATTAATTCTGAATTAATATTAAGATTTTTCAGAATTGTTTTTGGATTAAAATCAGTTTAAATCAGCAAGACAATTGAAAATGAACTAGCATGACAATCTGGATTGTCATACCGATTGTCATGCCAAGTCATTTCAATTGTCATACCGAAAGTTACACTGGGAGGAGGATTGTCTTGCCAGTTCATTCTGATTGTCTTGCTAGTTCAATCAATAGTCTCACCGAAAGTCTTGCTAGCTCAATGGATTGTCTTGCTAGCTCAATGGATTGTCTTGCTGAGCTAAAAGGATTGTCTTGCCAACAAATCAGGTGGTTATTTTATTATAAAAACAACAGAAGCAACAGAAGTCAATCATCCATCTGAAAAACAGTTCAAGAACAAAGAAAAGCAGAAGCTGAAAAATATATCATCTCTTCTCTGCTAAAATCAAGATCACAATTTCTAGCTAGTAAAGTTAAATCCAAACCACTAGAAATCATTATCTTGTTCTTGTGTAACAATCTAGCGGATCAAAATCCCTAGAACTTAATCTCAAATTGCGTTTAGCATTTGAATCTTTTTATTACAAAAATAGAAAAAGTTCATGTCGAATTTATTCTAGATTTGTGATAATTAATTTGAGATTAATTCCTTGTAATCGATACAGTTGTTGTAACACCTTTCAAGTTTAATAATATTTTTATTTAACTTGAATTTTGTTTCACATTTTTTTTATTCCGCATTTAATTCGATTATTCGGTACTGTTTGTATTCAACCCCTCTTCTACAAACACATTGGGACCTAACAATTGGTATCAGAGCCTTCTGATTAACGAACAAATCAAGATCCTAGACTTTTGTGATTTTTCAACTCCTTGAATTTTTATTTATTCAAAAATTCATAATGACTTCACAAAAAGTTGGAACCGTTAAAATTCCACTATTTGATAAAGAAAATTATATCATGTGGAAGAAGAAGATGCTATTATTTTTACAAGTTGCAAATCCCAAATATCTGAACTTGTTAAAGAAGGGTCTAAAAACTCCGATGGTTATTGAACCAGAGGTGATAGTAGATGATGTTGTGATTACCAAAGCTAGAACCTATCCAAAAGAGCCTGAAGATTTTACTCCTGCTGAGAAGGAAGAAGCCTCCTTGGATGCCAGCCTTCAATTAATATTAATTGATTCCCTTGATCCCTTAATGAACAGACATGTGATGAACTGTAAAAATTCCAAACACATGTGGGAAACTATTGAGGTGATTAATGAAGGCACAAAGGAAGTTAGGGAGAACAAGTTGGAGATCCTAACCTCTGAGTATGAATATTTTAAATCAAATCCAGGAGAAGGAATTACTGAAGTGTTTGAGAGGTACAATGCGTTGATCAACAACCTGAACATAAATGGGAAATATTATTCAATCAGGGAGGTCAACAAAAAGTTCCCTTTAACACTGCCAACTCATCTTGAACATAGAATCACTGCCATTAGAGAAGCTAGAGATCTGAGTGAGATTTCTTTGGACAGGCTCTATGGAGTGTTAAAAACCTATGAGTTGGAGCAGATTCAACAGAAGGAAGTCTACGGGAAGGATAGAATGGTCAGCACATCTACTGCACTTGTAGCTGAAGGTCAACAACAACAGCAATCTCAACAATTGGAGAGAATGGTACAGTGTTCCAAGGCTGAGGAAAATATGTTAGTAGCAGAATATGATCCTCCTACTACAAATCAATCAAGTGATGATTTTTATTCCTTGGAAGAGCTGGAGCAATTGGAAGACGAGTCAATGGCCCAAATTGTCAAGAGATTCTCCCATGTCAGATTCAAGCGGAATCCCAAGCTTAAGTACAAGTCCAACTACAACAAATTCCAGAAAGGTGGATCTTCATCCTCTAACACCAGCAGTGGTGGATACAAAACAGGGATGGTTGATCGGAGCACCATCAGATGCTATAACTGCAATGAGTTGGGACACTTTGCCACAGAATGTAGGAAGCCAAAGCAAGTAAGAAAGAACTCTGAAAGGGCTTATCTGGTAAAGGGAAGAAGCTGGGATGATACTGACAGTGAAGATGAAGATGAAGGAAATCTTGCTCTTATGGCTATTGATGGAAAAGCTTCATCGTCAAGAATAGAGGTAAAACTTTCTGATGCTGAAATGGTTTATCATCTAAGAGGTAACTTAGATTGTGCACGTCGTGATAATGAACTGTTAAGTTTACAGATCACAGACCTTGAGAAAGAGGTCAATGAATTAAGACTTGTGCACATTAATCAAGACAAATTAAAAGAACAAGTATCTTTTCTAGAGAATAGAGTTGACTGTTATAGAAAACTTGAAACTATTCTCAAAGACAAGATCACCGGTCTTGAGACTAAGGTTAGAGCCTACTTCAATTCTTGTTCGAAGGCTAAAGAGTTCTACAGTAAGCAATCTGTTAATCAAACATCTGGAATAGGTTATGATTACAATGTTGCTATTGGAGAATTAGGCATAAACTCCCCTCCTCGTGTTTGTGCTAAAGGGAGGGAAGTACCACATGTGCTTAAGGGTGTTGATGAACCCCTCTATAAACCATCAATTGCTGAACCATTTGATGCGACCTCTTCTGTTATTCAGGAAGAAATACGTGCTGAAGATCATGCTAATGAGAAGGTTGTTTCCAAGTCAAGTGTGTCGAAAGTTCCAGTCAAAGTTGTGAAAGCAACTGAGACTAACTCAGACACACATGAGTTGGATAACAAAAATGCCATATCTGCCATGCATAAATTGCCTACTATTAATCACTCTCATAAAGCATGTGGTGTTTCTAATTGTATGTCTTGTGCTTTTAATATGATGTATGCTTATTTTAATGGTAAGCATATTTCTAATGATAAGACTACTCCTCGTCAGCATGTGAATAACAAGAAGCATGATAGGTCTAAGACTGCTAGTCCTTCTAAGGCTAGAAAGGAGACATTTGTGCCTACCTTAAACAGAAATTTGTTAAGGCTGTTTACAAGGTCAAATGTTCAGTCATTGAGAAAGTTGAGGCAATTAAAATTAAAAATGTTGTTTTGCCTGACAAAGGACAGTTCTACAAGTATGCCGGGCCCAACCAAGTTTGGGTTCCGAAGAAGGTCTAATCCATTTGTAGTGCAGGGCAGTAAACAGGTGTAACCGGTAGTGTGGATTCTTGACAGTGGATCATCAAGACATATGACCGGAGATAGAGCCCTGCTATCAAATGTGGATTGAGAAAGTTGGCCCCCTGGTTACCTTTGGAGATAACAGCAAAGGTTTATCCGAGGGATATGGCTGTTTGCAAGCTGGTAATGTTATCATTGAACTTGTAAATAGTTTCTATATTTTTGCTATATTTATATAAGTTTTTATTTGTATTTTCTGTAATTGTAAATATTGTATGATATATGAAATTGTATGTTGATATCTTGTTGATAGATATTTGGTATTTAATTCATTGATATTTGTTTTTATTATTATTATTTGTATTGTATTATTTTTTATTTTTATTTTATTTTAAATATTATGCAACATAACAATTAGTATCTAAAGTACTTGACAAGTATCGGTCAATGATATGTTGTTAACATTATGTTGCAGATATTTGTAAGCTTTTGACATGAATGAGAATTACTTAGACTTTACCCTAAGTGATCAATGTTTTATCAAAAACTCATTCATATTGAAAAACAAAATCAAACTTCTTTCTACATTAGTGATTTCTTATTTCATGTAAAATCTTTTGAAATCACTATTGTAAATCATTTTCTCTCTATTACCATATGTTCTGTGTTACAGGTTCAGTCTCCAATGACTTTCTTTCATTGACAGTCATGAGGTTGAAAACCCACAACGTCTATCCCGGACTGTAAAGACAAACACAAAAACAGAACCAACCAACACTCTCTTACCACTAAATGTAGTATGAATGAGCGTGAGGGAGATAGTGCCTTAGTGCACCACATAAGGAAGGTTCTGTAGTCAACCCAGTAGCTCTGTCTCCTACATAGATGAGTAGTATTTAAACCAAGACAACTGTTAGCCCCCATACATCTTCTCAAAAAGATGTAATGGTTGAAAAGGCACAAAAATAGTTACTAGATTCATTCTCTCAAAAGGGTGCGTCTATTGAAATTTGCCTGTCGGCCAGGGTATCCGATGTAGTGTCACCACTTCAAACATAAATAATTCTTGATGCACAAGGAGAGGTTACACACACAAAGGATGAGTTGACGAAAACAAGAGTTTCGACCATTTTAAGGTCAGATTCGATTATTTAAGGTTCGTTAATGGACCAATTGCCTTTACAGGTGTTAGGAGAGGATACTGATCCAAAAGCCATATGTCAGTGGTCAGTGTCTACCTCCCCAGGCTTAAATCCCCTGGATGCATCTGCGGATAGTGGATCTGACATAGGTGCAGATCGGCAACTTGTTGACAATGATTCAGATATTACCCGATGAGTCACAAGGAAATGTCTTCACAGACATTAGAAGGGAACTTTGATCTTTATGCTAAATTCGTTGGATCATTGTTTACCTTCCCAGAATTCAAATCTGGAACCCTAAAAGGGAAACTAGCAACTTGTAGATTATGACTCAGATTCATCTGACGAGTTTAACAAGGATGGGGATTTGTGAACTCCCATTGCACCACCTGTGACTTCCTTAAGGATGGCTAAGGTGATTTTCCTTGCAGGTACAGCTGAATGTTGGAGCTATGAGAGAAGAGTGATACACTTGTGAGAATGAGTGTAAACACGAGTGGAGAGAAGAGTGAAACACATGTGAGGTACACTAAACAGAATCACACACTCACAGTGAGGAAGAAAGAGAAACTACTTGTTATTTCTTTTCCAACCAAGTGAAATATGAGAATTCCTTCAGACGACGGCATACATTCCTTCTTTAAGGGGGAGATAAAAGCTTAAGAAATAGTTTGGAGGATTCCTCAACTAAGGGGAAGAAATAGCAGGGAGGAAGAAAAAGATCAAACATGTACACTACACCACACCATTGTTGTTTGTAACTACGGATCCTATTGTACGGGAGAGGTGGTAAACACAAGGTGATTTTCTAGTAAGGGAAGAAGCTGTTTTCAAAAGGGGAGTACCATTGGTTTTTATCTGCGGATCCTATTGTACGGGAGAGGTGGTAAACGAAGGTGATCTTCTTTAATCAGTTAATTCTCATAGGGGGAGAAGCAAGAGAGATATGCGCTTCTCAACAGGAAATGTGGTTGTACAAAAGAAGATGGAACTACTTGAAGATATGTTCAGTCTAGAGGAACATCTACTTGGAATCTGGAAAATGTTAAATCTAGTCCAGAACTTTTCTACTATTTACTTTGCATTTCTTTTTATATCTTTTTCTTATTTGTTAGTTGAGTTATCATCTAGGTATTTATGTGTTAGTGTCTAACAAACAAATAGGGGGAGATTGTAAGTCATATGTCATAGGCCTATTTGTATATTCGAGGATTCAACTCAACTTAAATAAGAATGTAATAAGTAAATAGTGGATCTACCGTCAAAGAGATCTCACAGAGTAACATCTGTCAAAGGATTCAGAAACAAGGTTCATCTACAGACTTGAGGAATTTATTCACTGGAAGAAGTTCAAGAAATTGTTCATGCCTCGGTGATATAAATCAAGATTGTGGATTTAATCAAGTGACAGAGATCTCGTCAGAGTATCATTAATTACAAGGATTTAATCTGACGAAAATCTGAGTATCAAAGTTAAGACATGAAGAAACGTCACGGAAGTTAGTCACTCATGAACCAGACAGTACATCGAGTGTCAACGTTGAAGTGGTGGAATTGATTCATAATTTTCAGTGATTTTCAGAAGAATAGTTGCTGCTCAAGATTAGTATTAATTCTCTATTAATTAATTAAGTCATATAATTTAATTAAGAAACTAAATTATATCTACAAAGATTAATTTATTTATTAATTGAATTAATTGATTAATTAATTCTGAATTAATATTAAGATTTTTCAGAATTGTTTTTGGATTAAAATCAGTTTAAATCAGCAAGACAATTGAAAATGAACTAGCATGACAATCTGGATTGTCATACCGATTGTCATGCCAAGTCATTTCAATTGTCATACCGAAAGTTACACTGGGAGGAGGATTGTCTTGCCAGTTCATTCTGATTGTCTTGCTAGTTCAATCAATAGTCTCACCGAAAGTCTTGCTAGCTCAATGGATTGTCTTGCTAGCTCAATGGATTGTCTTGCTGAGCTAAAAGGATTGTCTTGCCAACAAATCAGGTGGTTGTTTTATTATAAAAACAACAGAAGCAACAGAAATCAATCATCCATCTGAAAAACAGTTCAAGAACAAAGAAAAGCAGAAGCTGAAAAATATATCATCTCTTCTCTGCTAAAATCAAGATCACAATTTCTAGCTAGTAAAGTTAAATCCAAACCACAAGAAATCATTATCTTGTTCTTGTGTAACAATCTAGCGGATCAAAATCCTTAGAACTTAATCTCAAATTGCGTTTAGCATTTGAATCTTTTTATTACAAAAATAGAAAAAGTTCATGTCGAATTTATTCTAGATTTGTGATAATTAATTTGAGATTAATTCCTTGTAATCGATACAGTTGTTGTAACACCTTTCAAGTTTAATAATATTTTTATTTAACTTGAATTTTGTTTCACATTTTTTTTATTCCGCATTTAATTCGATTATTCGATACTGTTTGTATTCAACCCCCCCTTCTACAAACACATTGGGACCTAACAATAGGGGAGTACTGGTGGGATGTCCAAAAGAGTATGAACTCACAGTCGAAGGCCCTCTACTATACATTAAATGTCCACTCGTTTTAATTGATCCCAAGCCTGTTTTCTTGATAGCATTAACCCTATATTTTTCCTCCACCCTAACTGCTAACTCCATGGCATGTACCAAATTAACTGGATTCAGCAACCGGACTTCTGCCTTTATCTCGTCCTTAAGACCGTTCACAAAATGTCCCAACAACATATTTTCAGATATCCGCTCCAATGGCGCGGCAATTTCAATAAACTTGCGCCTATACTCATTGATCGTAGTCGTTTGCGATGTTGAGAGCCACTGCTACTACAGAGACCCTCCATTTAAGGACCTAAACTGTCGCAACACAAAAACTTTAAAGTCAGCCCAACGTCGAATCGGTCGCCTCTTATCCTTCCACTGGTACCATCTAAGGGTGTCCCCCTCCATCGCAACTGCAGCTGCCTCCAACATTTCCTCCTCCGTCATGCGATAAAAAAAATACCTTTCGACCTGTAGGATCCACCCATCCGGGTAAATCCCGTCAAACACTGGCATATCAAGCTTCTTGTAACGCCAATTTGAGTTTGAGCCCCCTGGCTGTGGTCCTCCACTAGGCCCTCTACCAATATAGTTTCCACCAGCTAAGTTCCTCACCCCAGACCCCTTTCCAAGGTCCTCTATTCCTCCTAGTGTCGAATTATGGCTTCCTGCTATAAAACCCGAGTTATTCACACTACCCTCTAGCTTGTCTTGCGATGACACATGTAACGACTGCATTCCGATAAGGGTTGACTTCACTTCCGTTTGAAACTTCAATTGCTCACTCCGAATCATATTAATTAACGTTTCGTGGTACTCTCTGCTTTGATTAATACGACCTTCGAAACGAGCCGTCATAGCCTCGAACTCTGTTCCCAACTTCTTCGTCGCCACCCCTTGTTCCTCCATGAGTACTTCAATCAGCGTATGACGTAAAGCTTCCATTGCTGTCGCCATCCCTTTCTCTATCATCGTCTTCGTCGTTTCCTCCAGATCAGATAGCTTCTCTTCGGTTAGATCTAGACGTTGTGTGGTTGTTGATGGCCCCATTAGATCTCAGTGCTCTGATACCACTTGTGATGTATTTGCTTAAACACTTTCAATACAATCACTAATTGTTGTGTTACGAGAATCAACAGAAATGATTAACAGCTTAGTAAATTGAAATGGATAAACTGGCATTTGAGAGGTCAGGGCTCTCCTGAGTTTAGATAGAAAACGATTACAAAACAATTATATAGATAAAACCCTCAAAGATATTATCCTCTTTTATCATTTCCACGCTTCACCCTTTAGCAGTTTTCCTATTTTGCCCTTTGACTGTGTAGTTGACTTAACTTAAATTATCCAGAGACATAATGATTGTTTTGCCCTTTTTACCTTTCCTTGAATATATTAATAATTTCCCTTTATTACCTTGTGTATCACATTACGCTTATATTTGGCAAAGTGTTCTGAGCTCTTAAGTTAAAAAAAAACCATGATAAAAGTGAAAACTGTAATAAATGTGGAGTTGAGGTTAGAGAACAGTGGACTTTGTTTAGTAAAATGCAATCGTTATATAATCATCTCTGTCCTAAACTCGTGCTAATTGATCTAAACAAGTCCAGGTTAGCTACTACTAGTTGTTAACAAAACCTCTACCAGTACATGATTAAATTAACAGTCGAAAACAGTAAAGAAAAATAGTTAAAACCAGTAGTATAATAATTGTATATCTGATAAACTTTTACAATTACTAGCAATTTCATTAGAAACAAGTATAGAAAAACAAAATATAAATATATGCAATTAGAAAACGCAACAAACAGCTAAAGTAAAGAAGTTAATACTACTCCTAAAAAAAACTGTTTCTGGTTGGAAAGGAATGGTCTCAAGTCTGAACCTGCCGTTTCTGTACACGAACATAAATAAAAACCTCAATTAATCTATTATATATGATGTGTGTGCATTCTATTTAAACAGTAGTAAAGAAAAAAGAATAATATTACACAGCGGAAATCACATGGCTGAATATGGTGCATCCTAGATTTCATTTGCATTGATCACGAATTCATTCATTATGGCCAAATACTACAAGATTAAAAATGAAATGATTCATATATATATATATATATATATATATATATATGGTGGCATTAACAAAATAATAAATATCAATCAGCTCATAACAGTCTCAAACCTCTACATTTAATCAACAATAATCTCCTAATAAGTAGTGTAGTACTAAACAAACAAAGATTCAAACTACTAGTGAAAGCACAATTGGATCATCTTTTATTATCCTTGACCACCCCTTCATTTCCGGCCAGCATCAAATACTTGTCCCTCCTGGTAAGACTGGTACACTCAAATCCCAATGCATCAGCCAACTGTGTCTGTATATTATTTGCCACCTCATGGCTCGTTTTCCCACCAGCACAAGTCATTTCCCTAGGCACTTTTCCAAGTACATGTATGTAATATGCAGGTCTTGGATTCATCAAGAAAAATATTGGATCCAAGCATTTTAAACCACTTGCTGTTGTCCCATAAAACATCCCAACTTTGGTGTCTATAGCCACTGGTACTATCTCTTCAGTCAACTCCGCAAATAATGAACTAAATCTCAACAAATATGGTTCTCTGCATGTAGTTCCTTCTGGACATACCACCAGATCTCCTTCACTTAACAATCTCTCCATTGTGTCACCGTCGATCTTTCGATCTCGCGTTAATCTAACGGTCTTGATTGGTGCTATGATTTCAGACACTTTGCTTAGACTGTAAGTAACTGCAGTCAAAGATTTACCCAGTGAAGTGCTGAGGAAGACCGGGTCAAGTAGGGTCCGATGAGTACAGACATATAGAACACCTTTACCCGTTTTCTGTCCCGATCGATTGCAGCCCTTGGCATGAATAGTTACACCACTAATGCAACCAAAGAAAATGGCTAGTTTGTAGGGTAAATAAATGCCTACAAGAAGTCTGAATATTGCTAGGATGATCCCAGGTGGGAGCCACATGAACATTACAAGTGTTGCTAGAGGTGTTGGGAAGAATGCTAATCTTCCGTCGTGAAAGATCAATGGCTTTGGGTACTTGTTCTTTGGCATTATAGCTGCACGGTTTTTTAAATCTTCCTTGGTCACTACATATGCTTCCTGTGAATTACATAAGGATTAATTAATTGAACTTTGAAAATGTTCAAAACAAAAGGAATAGCAGGTGTACCTAGCACAGGGAATAAGAGAATTTGGGTAGGAAAAAGAGGAGTTTGTTTAGTTTTTTAATTAAATTGGAGATTGTGTAGTTGGTTTTAGTAGCTTCTAATCTCATGAATTAGGGCCACCTAACTAGCGGATTAATAAGAAAAATGTATAATCTAAGAGAATTAAAGAAAGGGGTTGAGCATGAGCTCATATTATTAATAAGAAAAGGAAGATCAGTTTGGTAAGAATATTTTGGCTATTACACAAAAGGTAACGTTTTAACTTTTTTTATTCAAATGGGTTACACTCACCAACAGGCAACAGTACAAATTACAAAAAGCATGCAGTAGTTAGACGACAATTGATAGAAACGGAAATCTGAATAAAAACATCAAGAGGTGGTGTTTTTTCACGAGGAAAGTAGATATAGGCAAACGCTACACAATCGATGGACCAATATGTTACTTGTGTAACTGTCAATCTGTCGTTACATGTATGCATGATCCATATGACTGAGCCTTTCCCTGACTTACTTAATTCAAACTATAGCTTAACTCTAATCAACCCCAAAAATGCATGAACACAACAAGTAAACAAACAACAAAGCATGCCTGCTTCAACAAAGCAGATATATACAGATGTACAAATCTCCTGACAGGACAACCGAGTGCTAAATATACTTATGTACTGCATGTTTTTTTTACCATACTACGCATAACTAGAACAAGTATTACTACATGTTCTTTTACAATGACATGGACATATTTAAGGTAACATATAATATCCTTCACTATTATATTGGGACAGACAGAGTAATTACCTTGCAGAGAGAAATGAAGTGGTGATGATGCAGACTAGAACTTGCAATTCCAATATCAGCTCTTTTTTCACCAAACAACTCCTTAACAGCTTTGTGGTTCACTAGCAAGCCTGAACTAGTTAACAAACCAGTAAAACGTTTACCAGAAGTGTGCAGCTCTGTTCCAAGAACATCGTCAACACTCATATACTCCTTAAGAAACCCTTCAACCATAACTCTAGGAATACTAGTGCAGACCACCCTACAACCTGTTGCAGCCCATATCTCATAAACTTGAAGATTGAGATTTTCAAGATAAAACTTGGGCAGCACAGCCCTGCCAACACTATCCATGTCCTTTAATCTAAGCCCACAAAACGTAATAAAGATCATGACCCTTAACTTCAACTTATAATTCAGAAAACAGAGGAAAGGATATGATAGCAGCAGTAAAAAAGCTCTGAGTAAGTTACCACCTTCAAAAGCTACTAACATGAAGTAAGGAAAAAAGGAGTGTGGCCTTAGCAAAGTACCATCTATGTCACAGACAAGTGTGTCAGATCCTCTGTTTTGTACTCGACATTTTGTTACACTGGGGTAAATATTTGGAGAAGCCTGATGCTGTTGTGATCTGAGAGGTGGGTTTCTTAAGAAAAAGCCATAATTTTTTACCTTCATTGCAGCTCTGTAACATGAATTTGCCAAAAGCTGGTACACTAGCCACTCCACTAGCTTTAGAAACACCATGGTAAAAAGCATGTTTTGTAAATGGAGAGATATATGGTCAAGTGAAAACAGAGTTGACAATGACAAAGATTAGTGTGTATTGTTTGTGTGTGTGTATGTGTGTGTGTGAGAGAGAGAGAGAGAGAGAGGTTTTGTATTGGAATGGGGTGAATTGAAGAGAAGATGAGGAGATGTGCAGGGGAATTTATACAAGTGATTAAAAGGGTGTGAAGAGGAGGAATGGAGCCTAAGTTGACCAAGGGGGAGCATTTGGTTAGCCACACCGGTGGCATTAACTGCCTTACTCATCAAATCAAAATTAATACTATATTTCTCATTTCTACAACATTTGATTGTTTTAGCGTGTATTTGAAAATATAAAAATATAACATACTAAATCGGTGAAGCACTCTCTACGTGGAGGTTGCATATTTCTCTGTTCCTTGGTTATCAACATGCATGGTAGGTTAAATTGTTGGTGACCACCTTTTTTCCTTTCCTTTCAAGTTAACTTGAGAGGTCTTCAAATTTCCCTCTTTTGAGTTTACGTGCATGTGACATAGTCATCATCCATCATGTGCTAAATTAAAGAATTTGTTTTGTTATTTTTATTTTTACTAATTAAGCTTGTATTTTGGGAAGAGACGGAATCAAACACAAAAATAAGTTCTTTTCACATAATTGATCTCATCACGCTCATCATCGATTTTCAATCTTAAACGAAATTCAAAACTCAAGCTATTATTAAAACATAAATATAGTATGATCTGGTGTAATATCGTTTGAATGTATATATTCATTCAACTTCATGTGGTAAGGCGGTTGAGGAGAGCAAAACTCATGCTCCTATTTGTTTAATGTTGTTCAATTTGTTAATGGGAGGGGATGATAGATCACAATTATAACCTCACTATCTATTGTATAATTATCGTGCAGTGTTAGGAGGAGGATATAACATGACCAAGTAATGCATGAATGAATAATAAAATCCGGGTAGCTTTATGTAAGCAGCGAAATACAAGTGCATGTGTGTAGTAGTATGATTTTGTATTGAAATGTGTGCAGAAATGTTAGGGGAGGGGCTAGCTAAATGCAACTTCGAGCTACTGCGCTGCTGGTAGTGCATGTTGGATGAACATTAAATCAACACTCTGCAGCAGATGGGCACAGAAAACATCAATGTTTACACCTTTCAAATCAATTAGAATAAGCTTCATTTTGATCGTACAGCCTCCTACCCTTTTGACTTTGTTTAAACATAGACTAGTAGTAGTAATTGTTGTTTAGTTGGGAAAGCTACTGGTCAAAAGTCGCTGCTTTATCACTTGCTGCAATCTACCATTTCACATGGTTGACTTTTATTACAGGATTAACTACGGTTACTCCTTTTTTACGACGGTCCATATACACAATTATTTGTTAAAAGCCCATCTTTCTTCGACCCATATTGCGTATTTGGGTCGAAAACAGAAAAGTGTTGGGTGAGCCGAAAAGAAATCAGCCAAATAACGAGAACAAGGAATTTGTCCAATAAAGGCGAGGACGTGACCCCGTGGCCACAACATCCACTTTCTCCTTGGATCGGAACGAACCCAATACTTTGAAAATGCACTGTTAGCTTAATGCAGGTTATATATACGATAGGCTATTTTATCAACACAAAACCTCACTTAGACTATCTTGTATTCCGATTTACTCACAAAAAATCAAATTAATTTATTCTCATACCGGAGGTGAATCGGGGATCATCTCTCGCATTCTTCTCTTTACAGGTCAAAGTCAATTCCTCTGGACGAAGAACGGTTCGTCAGAAAACTGGTTCCAACATTTGGCGATATCTTTAAGAATACAAGATTAAGTCTTGAACACGGGCCTCCGGGATTCACCGATCCAAAAACTAACCCTAAGAAACAACCTATAATTACCCTTCGGAATCTGAAAACTGATTTTGATGAGGAAGCCGATATAGTCCCAACTCTGGAAGAACAGACGATGCTGAAGAAACTAAGGGCTGAAAAGATCGCCAAAGAAAAAGGGAAATTGAAAGAAAGCGATGAGGCTGATCAGGCAAAGGCCAAAAAGCAAGAGGTCGGTGTGCTGAAGCTCAAGGTTATAAAGCTACGAAGGGAGGAGTTGGAGCTGGAGGAGAAGGCGTTAAAGACATTGCTGGAAGAGACTGAAAGGGCTAAGAGTTCTCGAAAAGAGAAACGAGTCCACGTTAAGGAAGATGAGTCCACGGACTCTGACTCCAATCATAGAAGGTTGAGGACGAAAATCGCATTGAATTCGGACTCTAACCAAGAAGAAGAAGAGGATATGTCTTAGACTAGGCTGTCCAGGCTAGTCCCCAGAAAGTCCGAGAGCAGAACGATGCAAGAAACAGAGGACCCGAAGAAAGGTATCGGGAGGAGGTGAAGACTATTTCCGGGGGCAGTGCTCTCGGTCTTGATAGCAAAAATGCCAGGAAAAGGTACGCGCATCAAGTCTATAACTTGTACCAATTCAGTCCGGCTAGGCAGACCATGACTCTCTCATTTACCGAAGAAGACTACGAAAATATCATATATCCCCATGAGGATCCGCTGATAATCAATCCTATTATCGGGGACAACAAGATATGGAAAGTGTTAGTCGATGGAGGAAGCTCGACTAACATCTTGTTCCATCGGACATACACCAAGATGAACCTAGCGGGACAGCAAATGATACCATGCCACGAGGCACCCCTTGAGGCCTTCGGCGGACAACATATTCCTTGTGAAGGTACAATAACTCTCCCTGTCCTTATTAGTAAAATATCGTATATTGTTGAATAACATGTGAAATTCTACATTGTGAGGGTCGAAATCCCTTATAACACACTTCTGGGACGACCATTCATATCCACTTTTCAAGCTGTAGAATCGATTCCCCATCTCAAACTGAGCTTCCCCACGAAAAAAGAGGTTGGGGAGATAAGAGGGACCAGAAGACAACAAGAATTATCATATTAGAGGATCTTAACAAAGAGGAGTACGAAGAAAATGACTCCAACGGGAAAAGAAAATGTTTGGAAGTCGAACCGTGTGAAAATAAACAGTTGTTGAACATTGAGTTGGGGAAATTCGAGGCCGGTCTATCTTGTCTGATCGCCGAACCCACCACTGAAGTAGAAGAAGTTGAACTCTATGCGGGGTGTTCGAGAAAGATGGTCTGTATAGGGAAAAATATGAAACTTGACCTAAAAGAAAAAGTCATAGCATTGGTAAGGAAATACCACGATGTCTTCACATGGGGGTCGGAAGACATGCCCGGGTGAGATCCGAAGACGGCTAAGCATTATCTTAATGTGAAGCCCGAGGCGAAGCCTGTGAAGAAGAAGAAGAAGAGGACATTCGGCTCATAGCGATAAAATGTTGTTGAAGCCAAAGTTGAGAAGTTGTTGGAAGCCAAGTTTATTGAGAAAATTGAATACCCTGATTGGCTTTCTAATGTGGTGGTGGTCAAGAAAACAAATAATAAGTGGAGGATGTGCGTAGACTACACGGACCTAAATAAAGTCTTCTTTACCCCTTTCCAAGCATCAATCAACTGATAGACGTCACTTACTGTTACCAGGTCCTTAGCTTCCTTGACTCCTTCTCAGGCTACCATCAAATCACTATAAACACTGCTAATATTCCGAAGACAACCTTCATCACGCCGAAGGAAGCATATATTTACATCAAAATTGGGTGGAATATGGAATGCTACATGGATGACATGATTATTGAGTCACTCTTTCAAGATCATGCCGAAGATCTTCGAGAATGCTTCGAGACTCTGAGGAGAAAGAATATGAAGATTAGTCCGAGCAAGTGTACGTTTGGAGTAGCAAGCGGAAAATTTCTGGGATATATGATCAGTGAGCGAGGAATCGAAGCAAACTCAGAAAAGATTCAAGAAGTTCTGGATAAGAAAGCACCAAAGTGTATCAGGGACTTTCCGAAACTGACAGGGTGAATAGCAGCAATTCATCGCTTCATATCACGGTCAGCCGAAAAGGCACTACCCTTCTTCTATGTACTGAAGGGACCAAAGAACTTTGAATGGGGACCTGAATGTCAATCAGCTTTTAAGCAAATTAAGGAGTACCTAACCAAAGCGCCTCTTCTGATGAGGCCCGACCCAGAGGAAACACTTCAGCTGTATTTGACCGTGTCGGATTGAACACTGGGCACGGTATTGATGAAAGAGCATGAAGGTAACCAACACCCGGTCTGTTGGGAACCACAGACTTAGGGTGTTACTATGTTTTACGATAAAGATTACGAAAAGAGGATTACCTTGTTAATGGTTGATTCCACGTTCTTCTATTATATTCCCAAATTCCCTTGAGCGAAGTGTGACCTCCGTCTTCTCAAGTTATCCTCTCTTCTTGCTCCTTGGTGGCTACAATATGTTTTCACACACTCCCAAGCAAGAAGAGAATAAGAATATATATAGGCTACAATAGGGACCATGGATAATTAGGTTGGGCCTTCTAATTACATCTTGAGCCTAGCCCAATGTAATTAAATATTAATTCAATCCACTAAAGAATTAATATTTGCACTACCTTTCCTAATACCGTAATTTAATTAATTCGGTTCCAATATTATTTGCTTATTAAATTCCCCATGTTTAAAATATCATATGTCCATTAATTAAATAAATTACTGATAATTTATTTAATTAATATCTTTTATCCTTGATCATCCACTCAACCTTTATTTAATTATGCCAGAATAAATTCCACTTGCAGGGTTTCACATAATTAAATCTTTTTGAGCTTTCAAGGGGACATCATTAACCCGAATATTATCAGGACATGGATTCCTTCAATAAATAATATTCACCATGTATATAATTCCATCACCCAAAATATAATGATATAATTCAAAAGAATTATTTCATATATAAATCAAAGGATGTAAATAATATACACGTGTCAATTACTATTTTCGGATTAAGAACCTAAGCATTAATAATAACATAGAATCTTAGTTCTCCTTCTTAATCAGTATTAAGGGAACAATTCTAAATTTGATCATGTTCAATATACACAAAGTATACTAGTATTATTTATTAGTCAATATAAACTAATCTAAATAATACTACAACCATACCAGTGGATTGTCCAACACCACCTGTGCCGTGAACCTTATTATATTATATAACTGTATTTAACAATCTAATATTCTATATCCCATTTGGTACTAGATTGTTCACAATATATAATATTAGACAACATATAAACATTCAAATGATTCTCAAATAAACTGGCCAGAAATAAATGTACATACTTCAAATAAATATTTTCAGTATACACTAACAATCTCCCACTTATACTCAAAATATTCTATGTGTACATCAGTGTTTATTTAATCCACTATTACATAAAAATCTATGTGTCCATCCATTTGACTCCTATCGCTTCCACATGCTTGTCAAAAACCTTGGTTGGCAAGCTCTTTGTGAAAGGATCTGCTCGGTTGTCTTCTGATGATATGTGAGCCACAACTATATCCCCTCGCTTTACGATTCCTCGTATGAGATGATACTTACGTTCAATATGTTTAGCTGCTTTGTGGTCTCGCGGTTCCTTTGAATTTGCCACAGCACCAGTGTTATCACAATACACCGTCAAGCTCCTAGGCAAATTAGGTACCACATCTAAGTCCAAAAGGAAGTTCCTGAACCATACAGCCTCCTTGGCAGCCTCAGAGGCCGCCACGTACTCGGCCTCCATGGTGGAGTCTGCAATGCATTTCTGCTTTACACTCCTCCATATAACGGCTCCACCTCCCAAAGTAAAAATATATCCCGAGGTTGATTTCCTCTTATCCCTATCTGATTGGAAATCTGAATCAGTATATCCCAAAGGAAATAGATCTGAGGCCTTGTAAATTAACATATACTCCTTAGTCCTTCTCAGGTACTTGAGTATAGTTTTTACTGCACTCCAATGTTCCTGACCTGGGTTCGACTGATATCTACTAACCATGCCTACAGCAAAGCAGATGTCAGGCCTCGTACATAACATAGCATACATTAAGCTTCCACATGCTGAAGCATAAGGAACTGCTTTCATGCTCTCTATATCCTTAGGTGTCGAAGGACACTGCTTCTTAGATAGAGCAACTCCATGCTTAAAAGGTAAAAAACCTTTCTTGGAGTTCTGCATGTTAAAACGAGCTAATACTTCATCAATGTAGGGCTCTTGAGATAAAGCCAACATCCTTTTCTTGCGATCCCTTATAACTTTGATCCCAAGGATGTATGCCGCTTCACCTAAGTCCTTCATGTCAAATTGTTTGAACAACCATGCCTTTACTGATGACAACATCTCAACATTATTTCCAATGAGTAAAATATCATCTACATATAGTACTAGAAAAATCATTGCATTACCTTCACTTCTCTTATACACGCACGATTCGCTTGGACTTTGATCAAATCCATATGACTGGACTGCCTGATTAAAACGAATATTCCAGTCTCTAGAAGCTTGTTTAAGTCCATAAATAGACCTCTTAAGCTTACATACCAGATGCTCTTGGCCTTCCTTAATGAATCCTTTTGGTTGCTGCATATAGATGGTTTCTTCAAGACTTCCATTAAGAAAAGCTGTCTTGACATCCATTTGCCAAATCTCATAATCGAGATGAGCTGCTATAGATAAAAGAATACGGATTGACTTAAGCATGACTACCGGTGAAAAGGTTTCCTCATAATCGATACCTTCTTTTTGAGTATACCCTTTCGCAACAAGTCTTGCTTTCCAGGCTTTCACCTTTTTATCTAATCCCCTCTTTTTCTTGTAGATCCACTTACATCCAATAGGTTTTATACCTTTGGGTGGTTCCACGAGCTCCCAGACCTGATTAGAATATATTGATTCTATCTCAGATTCCATCGCTTTTTGCCAAAGATCTGCATCTTTGTCTTGTACTGCCTCTTCGTATGTACGGGGATCATCATTATGTTCACCAGGGACCAAGTCTGAAGACTCTCCCAAAAACATGAATCTATCAGGCTGTTGAACAACCCTCCCACTACGACGAGGCACTGGTGCGGTATTAGTGACAGGTTGTACATTATGTTGTGGTTGTTCTACTTGTACTACAGTTTCATGGGTATTATTTGTCCCTCACACTAGTTCCTCTAAAACGACACTACTCATGGGTTTGTGATTTATTATATAGTCCTCCTCCAAGAATCTTGCATTGGTGCTAATAATGACATCCCGATTCTTCGGACTATAAAATAAATATCCTTTCGTTCCCATGGGGTAGCCTACAAACAACCTTACTTCTGTACGAGATTCTAACTTAGCCGCGTTCTTGTTTAGCACATGTGCTGGACAACCCCATATTCGAATATGTCTTAGACTCGGTTTATCCCCGGTCCACAATTCTAAGGGGGTTTTAGGAACCGACTTAGAAGGTACTAAGTTCAGAAGATAAGCTGCTGTCTCTAAGGCATGTCCCCAAAATGACTTGGGTAAATCCGAATAACTCATCATCGATCTAATACTCTCTAAAAGAGTCTGGTTCCTTCTCTCTGCTACACCGTTCTGCTGGGGTGTGCCTGGTGCAGTTAACTGGGATTCTATCCCATTTTCTGATAAATATTCCCTAAATTCTCCAAGCAAGTATTCGCCACCACGATCTGATCGTAGTTACTTGATACTTTTATTAAGTCGCTTTTCCGTTTTAGCTTTGTACTCTTTGAACTTATCAAAGCACTCAGACTTACGGTGCAACAAATAAACGTACCCATATCTAGAATAATCATCAATGAAAGTGACAAAATATTCATAACCACCTCTTGCTTAGATATTCATGGGTCCACATAAATCAGAGTGAACCAATTATAACAGTTGTTTGGCTCTATTCCCTTTTGCCTTGAAAGGCCTATTAGTCATTTTACCTTCCAAGCAGGATTCACAAACTGGAAATGGCTCCACTGCCAATGAGCTTAAAGGCCCGTCTACTACCAGTCTTTGAATCCTCTTCAAGTTAATATGACCTAATCTCAAGTGCCAAAGATATGTTTGGTTCAAACTAGAAGGTTCCTTTCTTTTAGTAGAGTTAGAAGATGTGTTGTTCAATTCCCTAAATTGCAGTTGTAGTGCAGGTTGACTAGGATTAATTATATACAAATTGTCTTGCAATGTACCAGAACATATAATTCGTTTATTCATCATAATAGAAACATTACGATCCAAACAAACATTATAACCATCCAAAGCAAGTTTAGAAACCGAAATTAAATTCCTTCTAAAAGAAGGTACATAAAGACAATTGTTCAAAACCAAAATCCTATCAGAACCAAAAGATAAATGAATAACTCCTACTACAACTACTGCTACTTTCGTAGCATCTCCCATGAACACGTATATCTCACCATCTCTAAGCATTCTGGATAGTTGGAACCCCTGCATAGAATTACAAATATGATCAGTGGCTCCTGTATCTACACACCAAGTGCTCGTAGATATAGCCGCTATAAATGTTTCTGTAACTAGAGAAAGAGACATACCAGTATTGTTTGTCTTCTTAGGAAGAGGACAATCCTGTTTCCAGTGACCTGTTTGCATCTAAAGCACTTTCCCTTAGGCTTTTTCACACCACCCTGAACTCCCACTACCTTCACAGCTTTCTGTGTCTGAGCCTTTTTCTTCTTCTTAATACCTTTCGGCTTAGAGGAAGAACCTTTCTCAGCCACATTCACTTAAACACTCTGCCAAAATAATTCTCCAGCTGCCTGAAGTTCTGTCAGCAGTTCCGCGAGACTATACTGCCTCTTGTTCATGTTGTAATTCAAGCGGAACTGCTCAAAACTCTTGGACAAGCTCATAAGGATAATATCAATCTGGGTTTCCCCGTCAAGTTCAGCACCAAGGATCTCTATCTCATTCAGATGAGACATCATCTTGAGAACATGCTCCCTTACAGGTGTGCCTTCAGCCATCTGAGTGTTCATTAAAGCCTTCATGGCTACTTGCCTAGCAGCCCTATTCTGATCTCCAAAAAGTTCCTTGAGATTAAAGAGCATATCTGAAGCAGTGGCCATAGACTGATGCTGATGCTGCAAAACACCCGACATTGCTGCCAGAATGTAACATCGCGACATTTCATCAGCCTTAATCCACCGTTTATAATACTCTTTCTCATCTTCAGGAGCATCAACAGCAGGCTGTTCAGGCTTGGGTTCATAAGTGCAAAACTTGTACTCCTCAGCAGTCAACACAATGTCCAAATTTTGTTTCCATTCAATATAGTTAGGTCCGGTAAGTTTGTTATCCTTAAGTATGGTGAATAGTGGATTAAAACCCATTTTATCCTGAGAATCATGCATAAAAACATCACATAAATAAGGGTGCATTAATTATTAAGATCTATTGATTCCTCTAACAATTATTAAAATTTAATGCACTAACATATAAACACCATAAGCTTCTGGTACGCCACGATGTGTGACATGTATACCACCTAATTTTGTTTAAATGTTACTTCGGTCCTATTACTAAACAATATGCCACGTTGGGGTGGACTATATTATTTTTCATAGCTAAGTGTATACCATCATCAAATCTTAAATTATTCGAAATCTATGGAACTTGGTACGCCACGATGGGTGGCGTGTATACCTTCCAATATTCATAATTTTGCCTTGAATAGAATACTTCAATTCAATATTCATAAATGGTTTGATTTCCAGGTAGTGGAGGAGTCACATCGGTCTCGCTTAAAACCCACAGCCATACAAGTTCGATGAACCCGTTTTTGACAAAATCGCCCCAAATCAGAAATAAAGAAAATCCGTATTTATTCCTTTCAAAATTTATTAATTTAAGAAGTTTGTTCTAGTAATTTCTATAACATTCTAGACACCATAAATTACATACCACGAGACGTATATATAATTTATATTCGTCTTTATGTTAAATTACCTACAACCAATAATGGAGACCATGAGATTTAATTTCATATTAATTCCCTCTCCCACTTAGAATTTTATTTATTAAAATTGAGGAATTTTAAAATTAAATGGGGCCCTATGTTGTTATAATTATGTCTAATCATGCATTCAAAATACATACATAATTTTAGCAACATATAACATTTAATTAAAGTAATAAATAAAATTTATGTCCATGTCGTCCTAATTAAGTTAAACATGCAATTTTAAAAGAATTACACACATAATTAACGACACACATAATCAATAAATTAAAGCAATAATTAAAATTTAATGGAAAAAATTAAAATAAATTTTCCACTATTATGGCCCTTGAAAAAAAAATCCAGCTCTCAAAAAAAAATCTGCCCCAAGCGCGCCCCGACGCCCCCAGCAGCCCCAGCAATCCCAGCTGCCGCAGCAGCCCCAGCAGCCCCAGCAGTCCCAGCTGCCGCAGCGGCCCCAGCAGCCCCAGCTGCCGCAGCGGCCGCAGCGCGCGCACGCCTGTTGCTTTTCTGTAAGTTTTGTTTTGATTTTGTTCGATCCAAACATCAACAGCAGCCCCTTGTAATCGCACACCGGAACAAAAAACTACCGGAATTGATTTTCGATCGCACATAACTATTACAAAATACCCGGAACAATTACAAAAAAAATAGATCTAATACAAAACTAATTTTGTAAAATCTATTCTAACACAATCAACCCTCGTGTAAATTACAACCACGATTAAACCACGTGGAAACCAAAACAAAAATTAACCACGATTAAACCACGTGGGATCCAAACACATAATTAAAATATACATGGCCATAATAGTGGATTAACAACCTGCATCATAACCACTACAAGCAAAACACTATATACACGGTCAGCCGAAACTGACAGGGTGAATAGCAGCAATTCATCGCTTCATATCACGGTCAGCCGAAAAGGCACTACCCTTCTTCTATGTACTGAAAGTACCAAAGAACTTTGAATGGGGACCTGAATGTCAAGCAGCTTTTAAGCAAATTAAGGAGTACCTAACCAAAGCGCCTCTTCTGATGAGGCCCGACCCAGAGGAAACACTTCAGCTGTATTTGACCGTGTCGGATTAAACACTGGGCACCGTATTGATGAAAGAGCATGAAGGTAACCAACACCCTGTCTGTTGGGAACCACGGACTTAGGGTGTTACTACGTTTTACGATAAAGATTACGAAAAGAGGATTACCTTGTTAATGGTTGATTCCACGTTCTTCTATTGTATTCCCAAATTCCCTTGAGCGAAGTGTGACCTCCGTCTTCTCAAGTTATCCTCTCTTCTTGCTCCTTGGTGGCTACAATATGTTTTCACACACTCTCAAGCAAGAATAGAATAAGAATATATATAGGCTACAATAGGGACCATGGATAATTAGGTTGGGCCTTCTAATTACATCTTGAGCCTAGCCCAATGTAATTAAATATTAATTCAATCCACTAAAGAATTAATATTTGCACTACCTTTCCTAATACCGTAATTTAATTAATTCGGTTCCAATATTATTTGCTTATTAAATTCCCCATGTTTAAAATATCATATGTCCATTAATTAAATAAATTACTGATAATTTATTTAAATAATATCTTTTATGCTTGATCATCCACTCAACCTTTATTTAATTATGCCAGAATAAATTTCACCTGCAGGGTTTCACATAATTAAATCTTTTTGAGCTTTCAAGGGGACATCATTAACCCGAATATTATCAGGACATGGATTCCTTCAATAAATAATATCCACCATGTATATAATTCCATCACCCAAAATATAATGATATAATTCAAAAGAATTATTTCATATATAAATCAAAGCATGTAAATAATATGCACGTGTCAATTACTATTTCCGGATTAAGAACATAAGCATTAATAATAACATAGAATCTTAGTTCTCCTTCTTAATCAGTATTAAGGGAACAATTCTAAATTTGATCATGTTCAATATACACAAAGTATACTAGTATTATTTATTAGTCAATATAAACTAATCTAAATAATACTACAGCCATACCAGTGGATTGTCCAACACCACCTGTGCTGTGAACCTTATTATATTATATAACCGTATTTAACAATCTAATATTCTGTATCCCATTTGATACTAGATTGTTCACAATATATAATATTAGACAACATGTAAACATTCAAATGATTCTCAAATAAACCGGTCAGAAATAAATATACATACTTCAAATAAATATTTTCAGTATACACTAACACTGTCTACTACATATCACATATGCTTAAAGATGTTGAAACAAGGTACCCCAATTCTAAAAATTTCACATATGGGTTGGTCATGGCCATCCAAAAATTACGACACAATTTTCAATAAAGAACATTGCAAGTTGTGACCGACCAGCCGCTCAAAAAGATTCTGACAAGACCAAAGGCTTCAGGAAGAGTGTTCGCCTGGTCGACTGAGTTGGAAAATATGATCTAGATTACATGCTAAGTACATCTATTAAAGCACAAACCCTGGACGACTTTATGGTAGAATGCACCTTCTCAGGACATAAGGACTTAACCCCCAAGGAATAGTTGGTTCAGCAACCAGGAAAATGAAAGCTCTTTGTCGATGTTTCAGTAGCGGGGTCGAAATATGGGGCGGGCCTCATTCTACCCGCTCCCGATGGATTTGAAATACATCAAGCTATTCGGTTCACTTTTCCTTTCACCAACAATGAGGCCGAATGAAGCCTTGCTAGTTGGGATGGACTTAGCAAAAAATCTAGAGGAAAAATACCTTAGGGTGTTCAACGACTCTATGTTGGTTGTGTAACACTTCTCTGGGGAATATGAGCAAAGGGATCCTCGGACCCGCGCTATGCTACCAAGGTAATAGAATTATCTTTGTCTTTCCAGTCTTTTGAGTTAAGTCAAATTGGCAGGGAAAATAATAGTTGGGCAGATGCATTGTCTCGTTTGGCATCAGTTGAGAGTCAGAACCTCACTGGTTCGATTTACCTGTCCAAAGTAAAAACCCATTCGATCGACAAGAAGTACTGTTTGGAAACCCATCAAGTGATAACATGGACGACACCAATTGAGCCATTCTGGAGAAAAGAACACTGCCATTAAATAAAAAAGAGGCGCAGAAAGTAAGATACAGAGCGTCTAGTTATACAATCATTTATGGAAAACTCTATAGGAGGTCGGCCTCCTCTCCTCTTCTCCGATGCTTGGACACAGAAGAGGAGAAATTAGCTCTTGAGACGGTCCACGAAGGCATCTATGGCGAGCACCTTGCTGGAAGAGCCTTGGTCTTTAAAATTTTTTGACAAGGTTTCTATTGGCCGATGCTAAGAGCCGATGCTAAGAGCCGGTATGCAAAGAAATGCAGGCAATATCAGTTGTCCAACACTATCCCGAAACAACCCCTAAAGGAAATGGCTTCGGTCCTAAGCCCTACCGACTAGCACCAAACAGGCGAAATATTATATTGTAGCAATCGATTATATGACTAAATGGGTTGAGGCCCGTCCATTGGCCACCATAACCGAAGAGGAAGCAAAGAAGTATATGCTAGAGCATGTGATACTAAGGTTTGGAATTCCCAAGGTGTGTGTTTTGGACAATCTACCATTTCACATAGTTGACCTTTATTATAGGATGCAACGCAACCCTTTAATTACACTACTCCTTTTACGATGGTCCGTATAATTAGTATAGAATTATTTGTTACAAGCCCACTCTCAGGCCCATATTACGTATTTGGGTCGAAGACAGAAAAGTGTTGGGTGAGCCAAAAAGAAACCAGCCCAAAAACAAGGACAAGGGATTAGTCCAATAAAGGCGAGGACGTGGTCCTCTGGCTACAACGTCTAGTTTCCCCTTAATCGGAATGAGCCGAATACTTCAAGAATGCACCGTTAGCTTGATACAGGTTATATACACGATAGGTTATTCTATCAACACAAGTTACGGTTATGGCTGGATTAATAGGGTAAAAAACGTTAATCGTGCTCTCGAGTTTTTAAAAGAAGTGAAAGAAAATGTTAATGAACGCAAATTTGATAAATTTTCACTCCAAAACGGGATAAAAGTACTTTACCTAGTAATTACTTATTTTTTTCGTATTTAAAAACTCAGAATAAATATAAGTTACGGTTATGGCTGGATTAATAAGGTAGAAATCGGTCAACAATTTATAGCAATGATGTGATTTCAAAGATTTCATATTCTTAAAAGCTTTAGTAATTATACAATTTGTGCCAGAGAGATATCAAATTGTTTTATCAAAAGTTATCTATAAAAGATAAATATCAGAGTCTCCAAAATAAATATCAAAATTGTTCATGAATACTTAGTTATCATTATATTTACCTAGTTATTCTCTTATAAATGAATATATTTCGTGCAAATAAGGGCGGATTCATGTAGGGTCCAACGGGGACACGTGCCCCCACGTAACTAAAAGTTAATGATTTTGTATTAACATTTTAAGGTATAAATACATATATTTTATAAAGTGACCTGCTAAACAAAGTTAAGTTCCCTATTAAACTAGTAAATCTTTCATAATTTGAGTCATATTTAATTTTATATATAGTGATAACATGCCTGATATAGGCACTTGAGTACATAATGACGTAACATATGCACTTAAGTACATAGAGCCGTCATAGAGGTCGGGATTTGTATCCGCCACTGCGTGCAAATATACAAGTATATAAATAAAACGTGTCGATGTTGAAATCATAACTTTAAAAATTGTACATTATTTCTTAAATTATCGATGTTGAAATTTTATTATATTTTGATGTTTTACTTAAATTTAGTTTATGTGAATCACAAGTTATTTAATGTTGTTTATGAAAATGTGAAGAATTAGAGATGAATATATCATGATAACAATATTTGATAGTTTTCTTACGAAAAACTAAATGTTAAATTTAGAAAATTAAACGAACATTCTAAAATAATTAAATTATTAATAAATGATGAAAAAATATTCTAATAAAAATATTTAAGTTTTTAGTATTAATTTATTATTTGTAATATATATATAAATTATATTCGAGCCGAGTCCAGTTACCGAATTCGAGCTGAGTCCAAGCTAAACGAGCGGAGACCGTGCCGAACAAACAAAAAAATCGGCTCGGCTCATTTAATCATCCGAGCTCATTTTCAAGTTCAAGATCGGCTCGTATAAGGAAACGAATTGAGCCGAGTTCACTTAAACGAGCAGATCCGAGTTTTTTTCGCGACCGACTATGTTCATTTGCAACCCTATGTCTAATTTACGTTTAAAAATATTAATTTAATTATATTTTTATATTTCTAAATACAAAATTTATAAATGTTTCTCAAAAGTTAAAATAGAACACGAAAATATATTTGTCTTTACTGCTCCACACAATTGCTAGAAAAAATTAAGAATAGTTATTAGAAACATCAATATACTTATATAAATTAGAAAACGGAGGCGGTTATGTAGCGTCTCTGATATCGTCTCAGCCTATTTTTTCTAATTTTCTTAATTTTTAATATTATTAAATAGAAAATTATGAATTACCTAATAGTCTCTTAAAACTTTTCTCTTAAGTCAAATTACAAGTTTACTATTATTCTAAAATTACTCTTCAAGTTAACATGTAAACAGCAGTCCCCCAAAATTAAACAAATTATTTTCTAAAATTTGACTTCAAGTCACAATGTAAAAGGAAATAAACTTTCCTCTTAACTCAAATTATCATTTTACTACTCTCCTAAAGTTACCCTTCAAATCAACATATAAAACGGAAAGTCCCCAATAATTAAACAATTTTTTTTCTAAAATTTCTCTTTAAATTACCATATAAAAGGAAAATCCCCATAAATACTTCATAATTTTTTAATTTTTATATTTTTAAATTTTGAAATATGGCATGTCTTGCCGATTAAGTTAAAAAACTATATATACAAAAAGGGTTAATAGTAATATCTTTGTTTCTAAGTTGTCACTGATTCATTGCGTTCTATGTTTTTTTGTTTGATATGCATATGTACCATTATGTAGTTTAATAAAATGTATTTTCCTAATTTGTATGTTTTTAATTTTTGATATAGGTGCAAGATTGGTGCGGGGTGATAATGTTCGACATTATTAATCATGCAGTAGAGCGTGTCACTCAAGCGTACCAAAATATGCATCTCTGTATTTTTAAAGTTTCTTATAAGTATTTACTTTTAATTGTATAGTTACGTTTTTAAAGTTCGTGGTACTAGGATTAATTTTCCTAGAGCTTGGAATTTTGTGAAGCAAACTGTCATGACCCGATATACTTGCTATATCTGTTGGTTTTGACTGATAACATCGAAGAGGCGTGTTTGCTGGTAGAGTTACGTTTAATTTATATGGTAGAAGTTGCATTCATCAAATATTATAATGCTATAGAAATATATTTGTCCATACTCTCCTTAAATAATTTATAATTTCAAGATTTAAGGAAATATATTATAAGGTTGTCGTGAAGCACGACTTATTATACTAGTCAATATATCAATCAATCAATATATTTATAGATATAAAGGAAAATCCACGAGAGCTCTAGAATCGCTCGAATCATATTTATCTTTTTTTCTAGAATCCCTCAAATTTAAATACTAAAAATCAACTTTTCTTTTTTAAGTCCTAAATTTTAGGTGAGAAAATAATTAAATTATATATTCGAAATAGAAAAGATATTTGAATTCGAACTTTTATAGAACTCAAATTTGTAATGAAGGCAAGTCGTAAAATTTAATTCATTGTATAAACAAATTAGGAGGAGCATAATACCATGGCATGTTATTTTAATTATCGATCATTTTTGTTTATTATATATGTTAGGAATATATGTGCATTGGTTTGATGATATGTTTAACAAAACACTTAAGTAGAAATTCAGTGTCTGTAGCCTCAACGGATAAGACCACTTTGGCTATCCGTTGATGGTGTAGCTTTACTTAGAAATAAGTCTAGTGTTGTAGCATATTTCAGTCTCTGTATTTAAGATGTAATTCTTAGAAGTTGAGAGAAACTATGAGTCATGTTGACTACTAGAAGATATGCAGATAGGAAGGCCAATTGTAAATATTTCATGCCTTATAATTGTGTATAAATGAAGTGGTATCAACGGATGACTTAAAGACCTTCAACGGATGAGAAGCTAAGCTTCAACGGATGTCTCTAAAGCTTCAACGGATAACATCCTTCAACGGATGAGTGCATCAACGGATGAAAACTTCAACGGATGTTCTGTTGATTAACCGTTGATAAGTGGTAGTTGTACCTACAAACAGAGGCACGTGGGTGAACAGAGATAACTGAAATGTGGCAGCCTAATTTCAGGAACATCAGAAAAAGCAGCCGTTCTACTCTAGTATAAAGAGGCATTAAGTCAACAAAGTACTGGAGTGAACTGGAGAAGAAACAAGTGGAGATCTTACTTTATTATTTTATATATCCTTGTCTTCACTTGTAAACTTGGTAATATAAAAACCAAGTAGTAGCTAGTAATTAGATAAGAATTTTTCCAGAGCTGTTTAGAAAAATCTTGAGAGAAAAATTATCTAGTTTGTACTAGGATGCAGCTGTGATCAAATTCTTAGATCACAGAATTTCTGAAATACCATCTCTGGTGGAACAACAAATCCACCAGAAAAGTTTTTAAAGGTTTATTGTGTTCTTTACATTTGTGTTTGAATATATATCTGTCTGTATCAGCTTAAAGCAATTCACACACTTGTTCATCTTGAACACACAGTCTTTATAAACTGCTCAAAACTTGAAAAAAGTTTTGAGATTTACATTCAACCCCCCTTCTGTAAATCTCATTGTTAGTTCTCTAGAAATAACAATTGGTATCAGAGCAGGCTCTTGACAAACAAAGAGTTTAAAGATCTTGGAATCTAACAAAGATGAGTAAGAAGGATATTGGAGTAAAAATCCCAGTTCTTGACAGAGACAGTTATCACCACTGGAAGGTGAAAATGCACCTTCATCTACTCTCCCAAGATGAAGGTTATGTAAACTGTATTGAGAATGGTCCTCACATTCCCCACAAAGTAGCCACAGTTGCTACGGCCACAATTGCTGTTGGTCAATCCATTCCAAAACCTAGAGCAGAATGGACAATGGAAGACACAGAAGAAGTCCACAAGGATAAGAAGGCTATGAACATTTTGTTTAATGGTCTTGACAAGGATATGTTTGATAATGTGATAAATTGCTCAACTGCCAAAGAGGTTTGGGACACAGTTCAGCTGCTGTGTGAAGGTACAGAACAAGTAATAGAGAACAAGATGCAGCTTCTCATTCAACAGTATGAGTATTTTCATTCTGAAGAAAATGAATCTTTAAATGACACATTTAACAGATTCCAAAAGCTGTTGAATGGATTGAAGCTGTATGGTAGAGTGTACCAGGTGAAGGATTCAAATCTTAAATTCTTAAGATCCTTGCCAAAGGAATGGAAACCCATGACTGTCTCCTTAAGAAACTCTCAGGATTATAAGGACTTCACTCTTGAAAGATTATATGGAATCTTGAAGACTTATGAACTAGAGTTGGAACAGGATGAGGTATTGGAGAAGGGGAGAAAGAAAGGAAGTTCAGTTGCATTGGTAGCTGAAAATGAGAGGGAATGCAGACAAGAAACTGTGAGATCTACATCAAACTCCAAAGATGGTACAAGAAATCAGGAATCAAGCAAAGGAAAAGAGCAAGTTGCTGAGAATGAAGACAACTCCAGTCAAGATGACTCTGATAGTGTTGATGAGCATCTTGCATTTCTGTCCAGGAGATTTGCAAAGATGAAGTTTAAGAAAAACACTAGAGCCACTAAACCTCATAAAAACATGGTGGACAAATCAAAGTTCAAGTGTTTCAATTGTGGTATAAGTGGACACTTTGCAAGTGAGTGCAGAAAGCCAACTTCTGAAAAGAAGAAATTTGACCAAGTAGATTACAAGAAGAAATATTTTGATCTGCTCAAGCAAAAGGAAAGGGCTTTCATTACTCAAGAAAAAGATTGGGCAGCTGATGGAGAGGAAGAGAATGAAGATGTGGAGTATGTCAACTTAGCTCTCATGGCTGATTCTGAGGAAAATGAAGTTAGTTCATCAAGCAATCAGGTAACAACTCAGGTAATCACTACTGATGTAACACAACTATGATATATTTATCTTTTACAAGAGAATAGACAGAAAATACATTGTATTATCAAGATGAATATGGATACATTAAAACTTGAGGCAATTCTTTGACGATGGTAGCTTTAGGAGAGCTACCAAGTAAATAGCTTCTCAGAGCACGAGATATACTTGATTCTTTGAATCCCCTCGGTAACTTCATATACTGTAACTTACAGAATGGAGAAGGCAAACTTACAAGAAGGTTGGAAATGTCAATGAGTGCCTACAACCACAAAAATAAAAAAGAGAAGATTGAATATAAAACAGCACAAAAGAAAAAAAAATAGAGGTCCATGAAAGATTACCTGCAAGTCGAACCTAATTTAACCAAGGCCGCAAGTTACACAATTTAATAGCAGTACTATTTTCAGTCAGATGACTTGAAGGTATTGCTTATATTTCAATCGACAAGATAAATCAAGTTACCTCTATAATCTCCGAGTCAAAAGTGAGGTTTTTGGCATTACCAAGACCTGAAAGCATATATGTTAGCCGCTGATGATATTGTTTCCTTGCTGCTAATTTCAGGCCCTGAAACCAACCATTTAACCTTATATTTACGTTTTCCAACTCAGGAACTCCAATTGCGGCTGCAAAGATACCAAAAGAAGTGAAGTTGCAGAGCTTTGGTGCTGAAACCATATTGCTTTGACAAATAAAAGCATAGTGGCAGAAGCTGGTTCTAATAGTCAGGTTCAACACTTGAGGAGGACAAGATATGATATGATCTTGCTGATCTGGTGATAGAAATAATTGGAGATTTTGTAGATTGACAAGTGCAGATAATATGTCACCCAAGTTATCGGGAATATATACATAATCTAGCTGCATACTTGTTACAGCTGGGAAGTTCCAAACCCTTGTCATGGGAGATACACACTTAGACAGATGGAGGGTTTTTATAGCTGGCAAACTGAAAGAAAAAGATGAATCTGATAAAATCCAATCATGTAAACCATAAATCAAGAGTTCTCAGGGCAGGCAAGCATGTAAACCATAAATCCTTAATCCATGAACCCGAAAATTTATCTTTTATAGAGTAACCAGGACTCCACAGGCGGAGAGTCAAGGCAGGCAAATCCCAGGAATCCCATTCGAGTGCACATTCTTCAAGATTGACTCGCAATGTGAGTTTCTCTAACGACTTAGAGCTAAAGGTGGACAACTTATAAGGCTTATTATCATCTAACAAATCAAGAGTTAAGGATTGCACGTTGTGTGAGATGGCATACTCAATAAACTTATCAACTAAATCCTTAATTAACACATTATTGTGAACACAAAATTTCACTTCGGAAAGATGGGATTCATGGTCTCGATTAGACAAAACATGGCGGATAAATTCAGAAACATTTTTATGTGTAGAGTTTCCATACCAACAGAAATTGAGAAAAGGCAGAGTGGTCCAAATAAATCTCCATCGTCTCGAAAGAGCGCTGGTTTGAACCGCTACTGTTGCATCTTCAAATGATAGGACCTTGTGAATTAGTTCATCTGATAATCTGCTCAAAAGGTCTTCATCTCCAATTTCCTGTGCGAATATTTTTCCCTTTTTCTTTGCTCGAGACACCATTTCACCAATTGTACTCAGATCTAATTCCAGCTAATATTTATCGGGGGTTGTTCAGAAAGAAAATGACTTAAATTTCAGCAAATAAGGTAGAAATTGCCCAAATTGACAATTGTTGTTAAAAATAAATAATATATTTTTGACTATTAAAATAATAGAATTGTGTGGGAGTCTCTAGAATAATCTTGGTACATGTATTAGTATTTTTCTATGTTCAATGTATTGGTGTACTTACTAAAGAAGAGTGCAATGATGCTTTTAATGACATGTCTACTGAATTGTATCATTTGCGTGTGTCTCTTAAATCTCTTGCTAAAGAAAATAGTAGGATTAAAGAGAACAATCTGTTTTTAAGTAATAGAAATGCTATGTTAGAAGATAAGTTGATTGACCTAGAGAAAACCAAGCTGCATTGTATATCTGTTGAGAATGAACTAGCTGAATCTATTAAGAAAGTAGAAATACTTTCTAATCAATTAAAGAGAGAGCAAGAGGTGATTAAAGCCTGGAAAACATCTAGGGATGTTAGTGCTCAAATTGCCAAGGTCCAAGGAATTGAATCATTCTGTGAAACTGCCTGGGATAAAAACAAAAAGAAACTGGAATTAATTGATGGGCTGTCAACAGATGTGGAATCAACGGATGATGAAGGTTATCCGTTGAAGGAAGAAAATGAGCATCCGTTGAAGGTTCCTCAATTAAAACAGGCAGATGTTTCTAATAGTGAAAATCTAAAGAAACTCAACAAAAAGTTTGGTTCAACTTCCAAGAACTTTGTTAAAGAAGAAGCAAGCACATCCAAAGATGTCAGTAAGGTGAATATAGGGCACATGACCTTAGAACAGTTAAATAATAGGCTCAAGATGGTTGAGGATAAAAAGGAAACTAAAAGAAAATCTAACAGAAATGGGAAGGTAGGTGTTAACAAACATAACAATTACACACCTGATAGGTATGCTCCTAGAAAAAGCTGTGTGCATTGTAGTAGTGTTAATCATCTATCTGCTAATTGCAAATCTATTAAGAAAACCCCCATAACTGTACCCTCTTCCATGCCTAACATGTCTGCATCATCTCTACATGCTATGCCTACTATGTCTCAACAGAATCCTTATGCACATTTTGCAAACATGCCATATTTTAACAATCCTTATCTTGCTGCATTTAGTATGCCTCAAATGCCATACAATATGCCTATGTGGAATAACATGTATGCACAATCCATGCCTTATCATATTCCAAATGTGCTAAATGACTCTGTGACTAACCCTACACCTCAACCAACTACATCCAAGACCAAGGTTGACTCAAAGTTACCTAAGTCTAGAGATGCAGGAGGAATGAAGTCTAGGAGAAAGGCTAACAAGAATGGACCCAAGGAAACTTGGGTACCAAAATCAAATTGATTGATTTTATGGTGTGCAGGGAAATAGAAGAAATCTATGGTACTTGGACAGTGGCTGTTCAAGACACATGATAGGAGATTTCTCCCTGCTCACAGAGTTTAAGGAAAGAGCTGGCCCTAGCATAACCTTTGGAGATGACAACAAAGAGTTTACTATGGGATATGGCTTGATTTCAACAAGGAATGTCATCATTGATGAAGTTGCATTAGTTGATGGTCTCAAACATAACTTACTGAGCATCAGTCAACTATGTGATAAAGGGAATACAGTTTCCTTCAATTCTGAAGCCTGTGTTGTCACTAGTAAGAAAGACAACAAAGTGGTTCTAACTGGAGTTAGAAAAGGAAATGTGTACTTAGCTGACTTCAACTCTGCAAATGCAGAATCTATTACTTGTCTCTTCAGCAAAGCAAGTTCAGTTGAGAGTTGGCTATGGCACAAGAAGCTATCCCATTTGAACTTCAAGACAATGAATGATCTAGTCAAAAAGGACCTAGTAAGAGGAATTCCTCTTGTTGAATTCTCAAGGGATGGTTTGTGTGATGCTTGTCAGAAAGGCAAACAAAGGAAAGCATCATTCAAAAAGAAGCTTGAAACAACAATTGATGAACCATTACAGCTGCTACATATGGATTTGTTTGGACCAGTCAATGAATTGTCAATTGCAAGAAAAAGATATTGCTTAGTGATTGTAGATGATTTCTCAAAGTTTTCATGGGTCTATTTTCTTGGATCAAAGAATGAAGCAAGTGAAATCATTATCAATCACATCAGGCAAGTCAATAATCATCCTGACCTGAAGGTTAGGAATATCAGGAGTGACAATGGAACTGAGTTCAAGAATTTATCAATGAGGCTGTTCTGTGAAGAAAATGGAATCATGCATGAGTTCTCAGCTCCAAGAACACCTCAGCAGAATGGGGTAGTTGAAAGAAAGAACAGATCTTTAATTGAGGCTGCCAGAACAATGCTTGAAGAATCAAAGTTGCCAACATATTTCTGGGCTGAAGCTGTTAATTGTGCCTGTTTCACTCAAAATATCTCTTTGATCAATCAAGCTAAAGGCATGACTCCTTATCAGTTGTTCAAGAGAAGAAAACCAACTCTAAACTTTCTTCATGTCTTTGGATGTAAATGCTTTATACTAAGGAATCAATCTGACCATAAAGGGAAGTTTGATGCAAAGGCTGATGAAGGGATATTTGTTGGTTATTCAGCTGGAAAATCATATAGGGTCTACAATCTAAGAACCAACATTGTTATGGAATCTGTGCATGTTGTGTTTGATGATAAAAAGATTGATGGACTAACAGATGAGGGACAATATGAGAGACTCAAATTTGACAACATTGAGATATATTGTGATGATAGTGAAGAGGAGACTGATGGAGATAACACTTCAAAAGGGATTCAAAACATGCCCTTGGATAATGCACAAAATACTGCATCCGTTGAAAGTCAGAATTCTGCATCCGTTGATAGAGGCAATGCAGTATCCGTTGAAAGACATGGTGTATCATCCGTTGAAGTACTAAATGAAGCATCCGTTGATCATAGTTTATCAACGGATAATCGATTTACATCATCAGTTGATAGAACTCCAAGTTCCCTGCAAAGGACCAACAACTCAGGGGGAGTTTCAACTAGTCAACACTCTGTCTCACATCATGACAATACTGAGGCCACCTCATCTAGAGCACATCTTCCACTTCAAAGGAAATGGACCAAGAATCATCCCTTTGAACTGATCATTGGTAATGCATCATCTAAAGTGCAAACAAGAAGAGCTACTCAAGATGAATGTCTGTATAGTAGTTTTCTATCTCAGGAGGAACCTAAGAAAGTGGAAGAAGCCTTATTGGATCCAGATTGGATATTAGCTATGCAGGAAGAGCTAAACCAATTTGAGAGAAACCAAGTTTGGAAGCTGGTACCCAAACCAAAGAACAAGAGTCCTATTGACACAAAATGGGTATTCAGAAACAAGATGGATGAAAATGGCATTATCATAAGGAATAAAGCCAGATTGGTTGCTAAAGGCTATTCTCAGCAAGAGGGAATAGATTTTGATGAGACATATGCTCCTGTTGCAAGACTTGAAGCCATCAGAATTTTTCTAGCCTATGCAGCTCATGCCAATTTCAAAGTCTATCAAATGGATGTCAAGAGTGCATTTCTAAATGGGAAATTAGAGGAAGAAGTCTATGTAAGTCAACCTCCAGGATTTGAAGATCCAAATTTTCCAGACTATGTGTATTATATGTTGAAAGCACTCTATGGACTGAAGCAAGCACCTAGAGCCTGGTATGAAACCTTATCAAAATTTCTTTTGGAGAATCACTTCACTAGAGGTACTGTTGATAAAACTCTCTTCTTTAGAAATGTTAATGGCTCTAGTATACTTGTTCAAATTTATGTAGATGACATAATATTTGGTTCTAAAGATGATAAACTTTGTAAAAAGTTTGCTAAGCTAATGCAAAGTAATTATGAAATGAGCCTTATGGGAGAACTAACCTATTTTCTTGGTTTACAAATTAAACAAGTTAGTAATGGAATTTTCATTAGTCAAACTAAATATATTCATGATCTTTTAAAGAAGTTTGACTTAATGGAATGTTCATCTGCAAAAACTCCCATGACCACTGCCACCAAACTTGAATTAAATAAGACTGAAAGGTCTGTGGACATTACAAGTTATAGAGGCATGGTTGGTTCACTTTTATATTTAACTGCTAGTAGACCAGATATAATGTTTGCTACATGTCTGTGTGCTAGATTTCAAGCTGATCCTAGGGAGTCTCACTTAATAGCTATCAAAAGGATTTTCAGATATCTCAAGGGTACACTAAATTTAGGTATTTGGTATCCTAGAGAATCTGGCTTTGATCTAATTGGTTATTCAGATGCAGACTATGCAGGTTGCAAAATAGACAGGAAAAGTACAACAGGCTCCTGCCAATTCCTGGGAAACAAGCTTGTATCATGGTTTAGCAAAAAGCAAAATTCAGTCTCTACTTCTACAGCTGAGGCTGAATACATTGCTGCTGGAAGTTGCTGCTCTCAAGTGTTATGGATGAGAAATCAACTCCTTGACTATGGACTTCATGTTGATAGAATTCCTATCTTTTGTGACAACACAAGTGCCATAGCCATAACAGAGAATCCTGTACAACACTCAAGAACCAAGCACATTGATATAAAGTACCACTTCATTAGGGAACATGTCATGAATGGTACAATGGAACTACATTTTATTCCAAGTGAACAACAAATTGCAGACATATTTACCAAGCCACTTGATGAATCAACATTCACAAGATTAGTAAGTGAGCTAGGTATGCTTAATTACTCTTAAAATTCATGTCCTTATTGCAATTTGAATTGAAGCCTGAAATGTATTAGTTGCTAGAACAAATTTGACTTTTAACAAAGTTTATATCATCAACGGATGTTTCCTATCCGTTGAAAGTCAAAATTGCTCTATCAACGGATATTCATTATCCGTTGAAAGACAAATACATTTCTGGAATTTTTATCCGTCAACGGATAAAACTGAAGTACCTTTCAACGGATGACAATTTGCCTTATCCGTTGAAGTGTCACATCAGTCGATTCAGGTGTTTCACAGCCGTTGATTCTAATTTCTTAACCGTTGATACTCATACATACATCTGTATGTATTGGTTTTAAAGGTAGTTGTTAGAATACTTACAGTTTATTCTTAAACGGCTGAAATTCACTAACATATACTTATTGATTAATCTTTTACTAATTTTTTTTTTGAAAGCATATAAGCCCTTCTGATTTTTCATTTTTACTTTACGCTTTCTTAAAATTTCAAGCATTTACCATTTTCTCTCTGCAAAACCTTCAAGTTATTCTCTGCAATTACTACTCACAACAATGGCACCAGTCGTGAAAATTATGTCTCAATCTGGGTTCATCTATGAGAAGAACAATTTCATAGCTTTGGTAGAAAAGAATGAAGCCCATTCAGACTATCACAAAATGATGGACTTCATCAAAAACTGTAAACTTAGCTATGCAATGCTGGAAGCCCCAACGATTTACTGTGAAGCAGTTGAGGAGATTTGGACAACTGCTGAGTTCAACTCCATAGATATGACTATCTCCTTCACTCTCAAAGGTAAAAATCACTGTATTAACTGTGATGATTTACAAGCATGTTTTAAATTACCTGAGAACAATGCCATGACACCACACACTGATAATGATGTATCCAGCATGTTAGATTCCATAGGTTATTCTCTTAACTCTGCTAGTTTAGGGAGTATTAGAAGAAAAGGCCTTAGGAAAGAATGGAGTTTTCTTGGGGATGCCTTTATAAAGGTTTTCTCTGGGAAAATTAGTAATTTTGATGCCATAACTTCATCTCTTGTTAATATGCTCTATATGCTTGTTTCTGATAGGTATTTTAACTTTAGCAACTATGTGATGCTAGAATTGGGTACTAGATTAGGTAACAAAGCTAATAGACCTAATAACATCTATTATGCTAGATTCTTTATGTTATTGGCTAACCATGTTGCTGAAGGTTTGGTCATAATCAATGAGAATAATAAACTCAAGTGCTGGGCACAAGAGAAAAGAGTTCTTGCAGATTTATTGAGAATGGATCTCAACAGCAGTGTGCCATTGGTATATTTACCAATCATGAATGCACCTCAAGTAGGTGAGGTAATTGCTTCTACAACTCCTACTTCTTCCAACCCCTCTATTTCTTTATCTTCTAGTGTGGCCATGAAATCTGTGACAATGCCCCAACAGATTTCTACCAAGGTCACCAAAACTAAACTTTCAAAATCAAAGACAAAGAAAACCACCTCTGTTGTTTCTCAAAAGACAACAGTTGTAACACCAACCATTAACCCTGAGGGGAGTGAACAGGGTGTGAGTGGTGAGGGGAGGGGTGAACATCAAAGAAACCCCCAGGATAAGGAAGGAGAGTTAAGTGCTTCCCAAGCTAGCCAAGCCACAGTTTCTCAAAAAGCTGTGGTGGTTGAAAAGGTATCTAGCACATCCCTAGTTGCATCCTCCCAAAAGGATGTTACTATTGAAAATAGTTCCCAACCAGGAACACAGAACAAACGAGGGAGGGACACTGAAGCCAAACACTCACCAACAAAAGCTTTTATTAGAAGAAAGAAGGCTAGAACCCAATCTTCTACACAGGGTGCACACACTGCACAGATACATCCATCTGTATCTATGCCTTCTCAAACTCAGTTTGATGTGGCTCCAATAAATGTGGAGTCACAGCCCCATTCTCTCACAATAATCACACATCAATCACCAAACACTTCATCACCATCTCTGGATGTGGATATGTTATTCCCATCAATTCCTGATTCTCCCTCTTTACAACTCAGGGAGGAGCCCCACTCAAATACAGGTGATCATCATCTCTTAGATGATTTGTTGGATCACCCGCAAATTCTTTCAGATATAATTGAAGGATCTGTGTCACCACATCTCAAATCAATCTACACAGATTCAACAGTTATATCACTTTCAATTTCAACTTCTTTTCCTTCTTCAACGGATATCACTCATCCGTTGACAAGTGGTTGCTCTTCAACGGATAAGCTTAACAGCAGTTATCCGTTGATAACATCAGTTTCACCTTCAACGGATATTCCACATCCGTTGATAGTCTCTCCACACATAACTGAATCAATTCCAAGTGAAGAAGACATGAATACTGTGCAATCACTCTTAGGATTGAGGGAAGGGAGTGAAAATTTGAGTGAGAGGCTGGGTTGCTCCCAGGCAAAAGGAGAGATTGAGAGCTCAAAAATGCATGCTATTTCTTCCAGTATGGCAAAAGTAAGTGAGAGGAGTACCACCTTAGTAGGTGAAGGTGAGGGAGTGAGTTGTGTGAGCCAGGGGGAGCCCCTGATGCAAGAAAATAGAGAAAAAGAGAGAAAGGCAGGTACAGTAGATATAAGGGTGGAACCAGCCATTGCTAGTGAGTCAATGATTGTGGATGATGCTGAAAAGGAAAGACAATTTCAACAACATTACAAAGCTGTAATTGATAACATTTCCTTGGATGCTGACACTTTTACTCATCCTGTGTCAGCCTATCAAATGTTGGCTGCTCAGGGCAATGAGGAGGCAGAAAAGACACTACATCTAGTACACACAACATAATCTCTTCAAAGGGATAAAGCTGCTATTGACAAGATGCCTTCTACAGCTGGTGAGCCATCTGAGGAATTTGGAGTAAATTCTGATGATGATGACTCTGTTTCTTTTGATGGAAGCATGAACTTAGGGGCAGATGAAGGCCCTAGTTCAATTCCAAATCTACCTGAATGGGCTTTGACAAAGGAGTATAGATCAGGGGAATTCAATGTCTCCTTAGTCAAACAAATCAACACTATTCAACAGGCCATTCAGAACACTTCACATGCAAGTATCAAGGCTATCCTTCAAGCTCACCTGGACTCACTGCATCTCATGAAGTTGCAGCAAGTAAAGCAGAATCTGAGTATGGATGATCTCAGGAAGGATATTGCTGACTTGAAATCTTACAGTTCTGAAAAATTGGATTCAGTCATGCCCTATGGTACTTTGCAGGACTTGGTTTTGAGATTGAAAAAGGAATCAGTTACTGAGAAAAGGCTGGCCAAGTTGGAAGACAGAGTTCAAGTTATTGAAGATTCTGTGGCCACCATTCTTCACAACCAACAATCTCAAACCAGTCTCCTAATGCAGCTGGCAAAAGCACAAGGCTTGACCCCTCTCCTTGATGATAACAAAAAGGGGGAGAGTAAAAGGGAAGGGGAAGGAGAGCCATCTACAAAAATCAAAATATCTAAAGTGCTAGTTCCTGCCATCACTACTTCTCCAATCATTCAAATCAAAGGAAAGCCTGATGGAATTGATTTGATTCAGCTAGCAGCAGCTGAAATTCAAGTGAAAGAGCAAAGGAGGAGAATTGATGAAAGGTTGCAACTGTTGTTTGGCTCTACACAAGATAAATCAACATCTGTGAAATATAGCACAAAGATTGAACCAATCAACATGGAGCTCAAGCCAGTAGGGAGACATAAGGATGGAGAAGCTTCTTCCAAAGAACTACAAGCTATAATTCTCAAGCCCAATAAAAGATCCAATAAGGACTCTACAAAGAATCCTTTAAAAGAAGTGGACTTTCCTCCTCCAAAAGCTGATGAGAACAAGCTTTTAGGTAGGAGTATTGCTTATCTCAAAGAGACCATGGATGAGGCTGTAAGGAGAAATAGGGCTATTATCTCTAGAGAGGGAAAGAGCATATGTGTGATGCAAGGACATCCCAAATTCTCAATAGTAAAGAAGGAAGAAGACAAGCAACTAAAGGCTGACAAAAGAGCACAAGCAAAGCTTGAACAACAGCTAAAGTCAAGTCAAGTTGAAGAAGAGAAAGGAATTGAAGTCAGGGGTGAAGACAAGATTGCAAACCTAGATGAGGTTTTTGGGAGTACATTTGGTGAGAGTATGGAAGAAAGAGAGGAATGGCAGAAGGGAAACAGAAGAAAGGCCAAGGCACATAGAAGGAGTGAAGATAATACTGAAGTAACCAAATCTATATCTAAACCACTACCTTCCATACCTGAACCTCTTGTTGCTAATCCCACTATAAACATCCATGGTGAACCAATCATTCCAAAAGAGGAACCTATTGATTGGGACACCATCAAATTGCCTACCTTTCTAACCACTCTTCCACTACCAAAGAAACAGAAAAGAAAATCCAAATCTACACCTCCCATAACCTCTAAGAAATTCACTCAAAAACAAAAGCCTAAGCCTAAGCCATCCATTTCTAAAGATGATTATGTTCACATCTGTGACATAAAAGAAATTTCAGACATTGAACTCTATCTGGATGAGCTGGAGGATGTAAGAGGAATAGCTGCTTACAGACAGCTACCAGAGAGATTAGTGTTCAGATACAAAGGAGCTGGGGAAAGAACATGGCCTCTCCACAGGATTCTGAATGAAGGCTACTCTACCTTGATTAGAGTCTTTTCAGCTATACAAAAGGATTCTGGCTTTACCAGAACTGCCAAGACTGAAATTCTCAACAAGATTGCCCATATAAGGAAAACTTGGAGGGAGCCCAATGCTTTACCCAGGACTTTACTCATTCAAGAAAGGGGAATTACAATTCACAAATCACCTCATTGGTTGATGGAATTTAGAGATGATAAAGGAGTCAGAAGATTTTTCAGACTTGAAGACCAACTCAAGATTGCCAGCAATGAAACTCTCAAGGAAATGCAATCTAAGTTGGATATCAGTGTTGAAGATGAAGCTGAATTCTTCAGACAACTCCAACTCCAAATTGAGGAAAATGACAGAGGGCTAGGAAAGAAAACCAGGGAACAAAGAAGAAAAAGATGATTTGCTCAGGCTAAAGGAGTATCCTTGGAAATACTGTAAATCTTCAATTTCCTCCTAGTACATACATTTTTGCAGCATTTTCAAATTTCTACTTAGTTTCAATTCATATATCTGTTAAGTGTTTTGTTATCATCAAGTTAACCCTGAATTTATGCCTACAATTCTTATAGACATAAATAGGGGGAGATTGTTAGGAATATATGTGCATTGGTTTGATGATATGTTTAACAAAACACTTAAGTAGAAATTCAGTGTCTGTAGCCTCAACGGATAAGACCACTTTGGCTATCCGTTGATGGTGTAGCTTTACTTAGAAATAAGTCTAGTGTTGTAGCATATTTCAGTCTCTGTATTTAAGATGTAATTCTTAGAAGTTGAGAGAAACTATGAGTCATGTTGACTACTAGAAGATATGCAGATAGGAAGGCCAATTGTAAATATTTCATGCCTTGTAATTGTGTATAAATGAAGTGGTATCAACGGATGACTTAAAGACCTTCAATGGATGAGAAGCTAAGCTTCAACGGATGTCTCTAAAGCTTCAACGGATAACATCCTTCAACGGATGAGTGCATCAACGGATGAAAGCTTCAACGGATGTTCTGTTGATTAACCGTTGATAAGTGGTAGTTGTACCTACAAACAGAGGCACGTGGGTGAACAGAGATAACTGAAATGTGGCAGCCTAATTTCAGGAACATCAGAAAAAGCAGCCGTTCTACTCTAGTATAAAGAGGCATTAAGTCAACAAAGTACTGGAGTGAACTGGAGAAGAAACAAGTGGAGATCTTACTTTATTATTTTATATATCCTTGTCTTCACTTGTAAACTTGGTAATATAAAAACCAAGTAGTAGCTAGTAATTAGATAAGAATTTTTCCAGAGCTGTTTAGAAAAATCTTGAGAGAAAAATTATCTAGTTTGTACTAGGATGCAGCTGTGATCAAATTCTTAGATCACAGAATTTCTGAAATACCATCTCTGGTGGAACAACAAATCCACCAGAAAAGTTTTTAAAGGTTTATTGTGTTCTTTACATTTGTGTTTGAATATATATATGTCTGTATCAGCTTAAAGCAATTCACACACTTGTTCATCTTGAACACACAGTCTTTATAAACTGCTCAAAACTTGAAAAAAGTTTTGAGATTTACATTCAACCCCCCTTCTGTAAATCTCATTGTTAGTTCTCTAGAAATAACAATATATATATATATATGTTGTGCAAGACATGCATGTACATAATAAGACTAAGTCATCTTGACAACCCTAAGGATAAGTTATATGATAATCTAATTTTATATTCTGTAATTGTATTACCTGAGTCCGTAAAAATGTTAAATAGATTAGACTGGGGGATTTTTCTGTGAACAATCATCAAGCTAATGAATAAAATCTGGAAGAAGATCAAATCATGATCATGCCTCAGAAAGAAGTGTAGAAGTTGGGATTTGAATAATACTGTTCTGGGAAGTGTTCTAAGTTAGATATCGACAAGTCATAGATCAAGGAATATCGAGCAGTATGTCGAGAAGTCCAAAATGACTTATAGAGAAGTCCCTAGAGATATCGATAAGTCAATATGCATGTAGAGATCTCAGATATCGACAAGTCAAACAGTTCATATAGAGAATTGGAGATATCGATAAGTCATTTCTTCATGTAGAGATCTAGAGATATCGACAAGTCAAATCTTCATGTAGAGAACTAGAGATATCGACATGTCAAAAGCCTATGTAGATAATTAGAGATATCGACAAGTCCTTTTACCTGTAGAGAAATGGAGACCTCGACAAGTTATCAACACATGTAGAAAACTCAAGATATCGATAAGTCAGTTTACTTATCGATATATGACATCTCCACATAACAAAAGAGATCTCGACAAACTACTTCATAACTTAAAATCCAAACAACTTGAAGATTCAAGACTATCAGTCAACAAACAATTCTATCACTGAATTGGAAAGACTATAAATGCAGCTTGAGGAATACAAGATCAAGGTCCAAGATTCACTGGAAAAAGGAGGGTCACTGAACTATTAGATTCAACAAAGATTTGATAACACTGAAAATAGAAAATCTGAAAGTAAACATATAAATATATTGGAAGTATGAGTGCACAGAAAATCACCAGTATCAAGATTCATGTCTTTGACAAGATAAACTACACTTTGGAAAAAGAAAATGATGTTGTTCATCAGGATGGCCAATCCAATGTACATTGTTTTAGGTAATGAATACAACACAGAGGGGGGGTGAATGTGTTTTGGTTATTTTTAAGGCTTTGTCAAAGTTAATTGTTTGGTTAACAAAGCATATAAGAAATGCAACAATATTATGTTAACTGAATATAAACAGTGCACACAATATTTCAAAATTCACTTAATTTTGTATTAAATTTAAGCTAGTGTCTTGCTACAAATCTTGGGTTCTTTATAAGAAAGAACTCAACTTCTTCCTTGAGAGAGTTAAAAAGCTAGTGTCTGTTTGATACAATTAAAAAGCAAAGTACCAGTGTTTACTTTATAGATCATTAACCACAAGTTTACACATCATGCAATAGAATGTACTAAATCTTACTAAAAGTAATTTCTAAAGCTTTCCATTTTTGGCTTAGTTTATCTTTGCAAATCCTGTGAATCTGTGGCTTTCCTTTATCTAGTTAATCTTGGCCTTTGATCTTGACTCTTCAAACTGCTTTGGTAGACTTTTCAATTTAACTGATTAGATTTTTTGATGTTTGATAATCTTGAATATTTAACTTGTCTGCATTCTGTACTTTGAGTTTCATATCGAGATCTCCAGTTTATTGTATAGAGAACTGACATCTCGATAAGTATAATGGATTATCGAGATCTCTTAGTTCTCGATAAGTGTAATGACTTGTTGAGGTCTCCAAGTTCTCTATAAGTGAATCTTGACTTGTCGAGGTCTCTGAGTTCTCGAATGTGAACTTGACTTGTCGAGGTCTCCAAATCTCTGCGTGTAGAATTGACTTGTCGATATCTCTGAGATCTCTATAGGTATTTTGACTTGTCGATATCTCAGAGATCTCTAATGAGAAAATTTACTTGTCGATATCTCCAATCTTTATATCTTCATTTTAACTTGTTGATATCTCTGAGTTCTCAAATGCGGGAATGACTTGTCGATATCTCCAATCTTCAATCTTCATTTGGCTTGTCGATATCTCTGAGACTTCTCGATAATTTATTCTTGACTTCTCGATAAGTCATTCTGGAGTTCTCGAATGACTTCTCTATATGACTTGATCTGTGACTTGTAGATATCTTGACTTATATAATATTTTTCCTAAAACAGATTTATTCAACTCCAAGCTTCTTCATAATTTATCTGAGGTATGATCTTCTTGATCTTCTTCCAGAGTTCATTCTTAGGCTTGAGACTGTTTACAGAAAAATACTCCAGTCTAATCTTTTAGATTTTTACAAACTCAAGAAAGACAATACAAAATACAAATTAAGATTATCATACAACTAATTCTTAGGGTTGTCAGTTTGACTTAGTCTTGTTATAGTACAAACATGTCTTGCTCAACAATCTCCCCCAATTTGTGAGAAGATTACTTATCACAAATTCATGCCTGGTAAGAAGACTAACCCTAAGTTACAATGAACAATAGAACATTACATAAAAATTGACAGAAATACAACTTTTATACATTAACTGATTACTTGAGTTTGAAAGATTCATTCATCATACAAATTTCGCATAGCCTATTTTTTTTCTAATGAGGTCCTTTAACTCTACAAGCACTCTCAGTTCCACTATAATTTATGTCCCTCTTAGAGCTTATAAAAGTTTGAGTCACTCATCTAATGAATAATTTTTCAAGTAACCAACTCTAATTCTTGAGAATCTGCCAACCTTGATGTTCAGGAAATGTCCATCATTGGTAACTCTGCTCATCTCCTTTTCCTTGAGTTCTTCAGATTTTTGAATAAACATTTCTATCTCTTCAATATATTTTATTTCCCTCTCCTCTCTTTCATCCTTTTCTTTTGCTCTTCTATGTTCCCTTACTATCAACCATACAGCTAATACAGACCTCCATGTCATTGTACCAGTATCCTTATCCTTCAGTAAGTTTTTTACCGTCTTTATCTATGTGGTTGAAAATATATCCATTAAGTTTCTACCAAGTAAAGTGTAGGATCCATCTCTGTAGTAGATTCTTACTTCCCTCAATGATACAACCTAAACTTTGACCATTTCTTCAGCTAATTGTTGAAAGTAGTCTTCATATGTGATATACGAGTTCAAGGGTAGAAAATCTTTTTGATTAATGCAGTTCTAGATGGCCCTCTCAGTAACTTGCAGTTTTTTTGGTTTTCTTCCAACAGATTTGTAATGAGTTTTGGTTGGTGGCTTAAAGGAAGGTAGGTTTGATATTTTCTTTAGCGAAGTTTGGCTTAAGGTGATTGGTATTTTTAGTATGGTGTCAGAAGTGTGTTTGTACAAGAATTTAGGCTTACAGGTTAGAGGTGGTAGAGTGTTTGAGTTTGGTTGATTTGGATTTTTAGGGTATCTTTCTGTGGTTTTGAACCATCTCCTTCTTCTTCCTTCTTCTCTATTCTCCTTTTTTCTTATCATCTCCCTTCTTCTCATCCTGCTTCTTTTCTTTGCTGCCAGTTGCCTTGGAGGACTAACTTGGATTTGAGCCAGAAGGTTTTTGATCATCTTTCTTCTGCTGATCATCATCCAAATCATCCTTATTGAATTGTGTTTTGGGTAACTTGGCTTCAGGATCTCTCAACTTGTTGCAAACATAATGTCTGGTCTACTAGCATTTAAATACAATAAAGATCCAATCATTCCTCTATAACCTGAAATGTCTACACTTTTTCCTTTATTATCTTCATCCAACTTAGTAGCTGTAAACATAGGTGTAGATGCAGGTGAAAAATCAATCATGCCAAACGTCTTTAATAAATCCTTGACATACTAGTTTGGCTGATGAAGATCCCATCACTTCTTTAACTGACTTGAAGTCCAATAAAGTAACTTAGTTCTCCCATCATACTCATTTCATATTCACTCTGCATAAGCTTTGAGAATCTTTCACATAGCTTTTCATTAGTAGAACCAAAAATGATATCATCCACAAAGATTTGAACTAGTATCATATCATCACCATGTTGCATGTAGAAGAGAGTCTTGTCAATTGTACCTCTAGTGAATCCATGTTTAGGCAAAAATTCTGATAGTGTGTCATACCAAGCTCTAGGTGCTTGCCTTAGTCCATAGAGAACCTCGAGTAACTTGCACACAAAATCTGGAAATTCTGGATCTTCAAAACCAGGTGGTTGTTGCACATAAACTTCTTCTTCCAACTCACCATTAAGGAATGTACTCTTCATATCCATTTGATATACCTTGAAATTTGAATGTGTAGCAAATGCAAGAAAGATCCTTATTGCTTCAAGTCTTGCAACTGGAGCAAAAGTTAGTAGTCAATTCCTTCTTCCTGTGAGTAGCCTTTTACAACCAACCTTGCTTTGTTTCTGGTGACAATTCCATCTTCGTCCATTTTGTTCCTATACACCCACTTTGTTCCAATTACATTTCTATTCTTTGGTGCAGGAACTAATTCCCAAACTTTGTTTCTTTCAAACTGATTTAGCTCGTCTTGCATAACAGATATCCGATCAGCATCAAGTAGAGCTTCCTCGGTTTTCTTAGGCTCAACTTGTGAAAGAAAATATGCATGAAGACATTCATTTGCAGTTACACTTCTAGTCCTCACTCCAACAGTTGGATCACCAATAATTGCTTCTCTTATGTGACTCCTATCCCATTTTCTGGTATGAGTTTGTTGACTTGAGTTTTCTGCCTTTTCTTCACCATTGGCATGACTTGTAAAACTTTCTCCTCTTTCTCCCCCTGAGTTTGTGTTATCAAATTCAGGTGTTTGAGACAAGATTGAGTAGGGTGTCTTGTCAATATTTTTGTTAATGAGATATCTATTTTGAATGTAGCATGCAGTTTTGACAACTTCTTCCCAAAAACTTGTTGGCATCTTGCAGCATCGTTCTAACAACCTCCTTTAATGTTCTATTTTTCCTTTCAACAACGTCATTCTATTGAGGTGTCCTAGCTGTTGAGAATTCTTGAAAAATACCCTTGTCTTTGCAGAATTCAGTTAAAATTGCATTTCTAAATTCTGTGCCATTGTCACTCCTCAATCTTTTCACACAATTCTGATCTTCAGCCTGTTTCTCAATCTTCTTGATGTGTTCAATTATGATGTATGGAGTTTCATTTTTAGAGTGCATAAATTCTACCCATGTGTAGATTGAGTAGTCATCCACCATCACAAGTGCATATTTCATTCTTGAAATTGACAGGACATTAACTGGTCCAAATAAGTCCACGTGAATAAGTTGCAAAGGTGCATTTATAGAATTCACAGTTTTACTCTTGTGACTTGATTTCTTCATTTTTCCTTTTTGACAAGATTCATAGACTTAATTTGAGAAAACTCCAGATTTGGCATATCTCTCACTAACTCCTTTTTGACTAGAATGTTGGTTGCTTTGTAATTCAAGTGAGAGAGCTTTTTATGCCACATCTTTCTTTATTTCTCAGATGCCTTGGTGTAGAAACAACAAATTACATCCTCATTTGCTGAGTTCAAGTCTGCAAAAAATAGGTTTCCCTTTATTACTCCTTTCAGAGCAACTTCATTAGTATTTTTGCTAATGATTAAGCATTCTCCTTTGTCAAATTTGACATTGAATCCTCTGTCTGTGAACTGACTAACACTTAGGAGATTTACTTCCAAACCAGCAACCAATACTACATCTTCAATGACAACATTACCAGAAATTAATTTGCCATATCCCATTATGAAACCTTTGTTGTTGTCTCCAAAAGTCACTAATCGGCCAGCCATCTCCTCGAATTGTAATAGCAGGGCCATATCACTTGTCATATATCTTGAGCATCCACTGTCTATGATCTATATGACTTTCTTCATTTTGACCTGCACACAATGAGGATTAAGTGTTTTTAGCTACCCAAGCAGTGTTGGGTACTATCTTCTTGTTAACAGAATGTGCAGAATTAGAATGAGTTAATTAAGAAAGAATGGTGTTTATTGCTTGATTTGCATGTTTCTTTTTTACTACAGACCTAATGTTAATTTCCTTGAGGTCTACGCTCAGCTTATGATAACTTGTCATTACTTTCATATTGCAAGGAATAGGGATCTTCAGTCTTGGCTTCACCACACTTGCATGCTCCCAGTCTTGGCTCACTAACAGCCTTTTTACAAAGGTGAGTTAAATGATTTGTAGAGCCACATTTCTTACATTGTTTTCTAGGAGCATCAGCAACAAATGCAAAGTTGTTGCTTTTGTTTATCCCAATCTTTCCATTTTTGTTTTTCTTCTTCTTTCTTGCATCTTCAGTTTTAACTTCCTTGATTGGCTTCTTGGGAGTTTGATCAACCATGAGCTTCTTCTCAACTTTAAAGGTTGGAGTTGTTTTTGTATATTTCTTTTCATTGTTCTCATCAGCAATCTCTTGCTTATGATCAACTCCTCTTCACTGAAATTTACTTCACATGCTTTGAACATGGGTGAACCAACCTTTCTCAGCATAGCTGGGACATCTTCACTTAAAGTTGTTTTTCCCTTATCACCTTCAACTTTCCAGTTGTTGTTCAATGCATCATAATCCAAGCCAATAGCTATGTTGGCACATGGCTTGTTCTTCTCATGGTACTGACCAACCAACTGAGATGCAATTCTGAATGATTTCAGTTTCGCTTCATTCTTATCTAGCTTCTCCCTCAACACAGCTTCTATCTCAGTAGCACACTTCAGCTTGTTCTTTAGATATTCATTTTCTTGCTTGACTGTCTCAAGCTCCACAAGCAGTAGCTCAAAATTCTGTTTCTCACTCTCAAGCTTCTCATTAGCTTTAGATAACCTACTGACTTCCTTAGTAGCTGCTACCATGCTAGTGTGTATATGGAACATTTCTATGCTCATCTTTTCAACAGTCTCTTTATATTTACTTTCATTTAAATCAATAGTGGTAAGAGTTGGTACCTTAGTTTTTGATGAGGATGACTCTCCTTGTTCCAAGGCCATGAGTGCATAGTTTCCTACTTCCTCATCATCATCATTGTCTGAATCATCCCAACTCTTTCCTTCTATAATATAAGCTTTATCCTGTTGCTTTCTTAGAAGAGCCTCATACTTTTCTACAATTCAAGACAAGCCTTGTCCTTTTTCACTTTCTTTGTCTTCCTGCATTCTATAGCAAAATGGGCCAATTCATCACAATTGAAGCACCTGATCTTTGACCTGTCAACATATCATGTTCTGTAACCATTTTTGCTTCCAGAGTTATACTGTGCTTTTCCTTTCCAGTTGTCTTTGTTAGATGTTTGTCCCTTATTTTTGAAGATCTTTGGCTACTTTACTCTAATGTTATAGAATTTTCTTGCTAAGTAAGCCATAGACTGATCTAACTCATCCAGTTCAACTAAGGTATAAAATTCATCCTCTTCAAGTTCGAGAATAACTTGCTTCTGTGGTTCCTTGTTCTTTTGCTCATTGCTTGAGATAGCTGTAGTCTGGATTTCCTGTTCATCATCAGATGACTGGTTGTCATTAACCACTAGAGCACTTTATCCATCAACAATGTGCCCTTGACCAGCTCTTAAAGACTTTCTTTGAATCATTTCCAATTCATAGGTTTTCAAGATACCATATAAAACCTCCAGTGTCATTCTGCTCAAGTCTCTCCCTTCTCTTATAGCTGAGATCTTCTGTTCTAAATGGTCAGGGAGGGTGAGCAAGAACTTCAAGTTAACCTCCTCGGCTTCATAGTACTTGTCATAAAGTTGCAAGTCATTAATTAGCTTGTTAAATCTTTCAAAGACATCAGTTATACTTTCTTTAGGTTTAGCCATGAAACCCTAATACTGAGATACCAAAATTCTCCTTTGGTTTGACCTAACTTCCTCTATTCCTTCACAAAGAATTTTTATCTTCTCCCAAATCTGTTTGGCTGTGTCACAGTTGATAATATTATTGTACATTACATTGTCAAGTGAATCTATTAAAATCAGTTGCAAGCCACTATCCAGAGAGACCTTCTCCTTTTCAGGTTCAGTATACTGTGAGGGATCTTTAGGAACATAATGAGTTGGAATGACCATGTCTCCATCTGTAGATTCCTTAACTCTTTCCATGGGGTGAAAGGACCATTCTTGAGAATCTGAACATATAATGGGTTGGCCATCCTTATAAAGAGCATCATTTTCTTTTTCCCTAATGTGTAGTTAGATCTGTCAAAGACGGGAATTTTGATACTGCTAATCTTCTGTGTATTCATTCTTCCAAGATCTTTAATCTGTTTGCTTTCAGATTTTGCTCTGATGCCACTTGTTAGGTAATGAATACAACACAGAGGGGGGTGAATGTATTTTTGATATTTTTAAGGCTTTTTGAATGTTAGTTGCTTGGTTAGCAAAGCAGATTAGAAATGCAACTACATTATGTTAAATGAAATAAAACAGTGCACGCAATGTTTCAAAACTCAATTAATTTTATATTAAAATTAAGCTAGTGTCTTGCTAGAAATCCTGGGTTCTTTGTAAGTAAAGAACTCAGCTTCTTCCTTGAGAGAGTTACAAGAAATTCTAGATCTGTTTGATATAATTTAAAAGCAAAGTACCAGTATTTATGTAATATCCGGGACATGACGTGTAATTGTTTTATCAATAAATGATTATTATGTGATTATTATGTGAATTTTGGTGAATTATTTGATGATTGGTGTGGTTATGTGGATGTTTATATGTGGTAAAGTCTAGGTGTGATAATTATATTATGTCCAGAATAAAATATAGATAATTAAGATATTTTTCTGGTAATTTTTGGAGTGTTATATGATTTTATATTAATTTATGAATTTATTAATTATTTTCTGAATAATTACAAAACTATTTTATAAATCTAGGAATCGTCCAACCTCAACCGTTTTTACGTTTTCACAACCCGAAACTATTCCGAAAACTTCTTCCTAACCTAATGTGGTAATTCCGGACATTTTCCATGTTTTGACTTTTTCGATCCGGATTACGGTTTGACCCGTGTGTGGCCCGACGCAAAATTTTCGATACGATAACCCTTTTCGATAACATTATCTTCGTAAAAAGCGTTTTATAAAAGCTCGGTTTTGATAATTATCCAAAACCTTTGATGCTTATCCAAAACAGGATACTGCTTATCCAAAACATGATAATACTTATCCAAAACAGGATAATGTTTATCCAAAACGTTATCTGATAGGATCGTTTTTATTGTAACTTAGCGGCTAAGAAACGTATTTATCGATCCAACACGATCCAGAAGGTACTAATATTCTGTAAATATAAATAGCCCTTTTCTTATTTCATTTCACTCGTATAATCATAATCAGACAGTACAAACCAGTAAAACACAAAGAAACCCCTAATAAAATACTGCGTTCTTGAAAATCAATCGCACAAACGAAGGTGTTATCGAACTCCGATTTGGGCGTGCAATATATCAAAATGAAACTCTCGAAAAACTCTTTCGGAATCAACCATCTATTTTTGTGTAGAAATCAAGGTATTTTTCTTATTTAACTGTTTTAATTTAAATTATTTATGGATTAAATTAGGAATTTTTGTTCTTGATATTTTTGATATGATTTGATGGCATAATCAAGTAGATCTTTTCTTCCTGGTCATTTTGGTATATTATATGTCAAATTTGGAGTTCAATAACATGCCCAAATTGTTGTTTGATTCTAGAATTGAAGAACTAGGGTTTATGTGTTTTAATGTTCTTAATTAGAATTTAGGCATTTTTGATTCAAGGGTTATGGGTTAAAATTGATTATACCATGCTTTAGATCATTTAAAAAAAATCGAATGATATATAGCTAGCTAACAAAGGATTCATGGATTGTCCCAATCGAGCCTCGCCGGAAAACTGATCCTAGGCGGCGGCGTGATTTTCCGGTTCATATTCCGGCCAAACGACGAGGTTTTTGAAGATTTTGTTTGCATAATCAAGTTCGTCTCATTGAGTTCTTCTGATCTGCATGTTTTTGTCGAGTTCTGGGCATGTCGACTCGTCGACGGTGGCCGGAGACGACAACGGCGACAGTGCCAAATTGCAAACAGGCCCCCGAGCTTTTCCAATATTTTCATTCCAGTCCCTGTGCTTTCAGAAGTTTATAAAAACATGATTTATGTTTTGTTTATTTTCAAAAATTATATTTTCTTTTATAAAATTTTCAGAAATTGATTTTTATTATTCAAAAATTCATTAATTCTTTTCTGAAAATTATTTTTTATAATTACAAAATAAATCTTAATTATTTAATTAATTAATTTAAATGTTAATTGATTAATTATTTTAATTAGTTATTAATTAATTTTAATTGATTATTTAATTAGATTTAATTATTTATTTGGATTTAAAAATTCCGAAAAATAGTTTCGAGTTTTAAATATTATTTTAAGATATTTTCAAAACTCGATAATTATTATAAAATTATTTTAAAGTCAGATTCGGGTGTTCGAACTCTATTATTTAATTATAAAATGATTCGGAGTCCCGTTTTGATTCTGAAAAATGTTCAAAAATTCGTATTAAATACTTGGAAAATCATTTTAACCCCGAATCTTCTTTGAAAACTATTTGGATTGAATATCTTACGTGCTATGTGTTATATGTGATCTTATTGCTATATAAAATGATTGTTTGTGCATTGTTTGACTGTTTTATTCATAACTTTTAATCCGTACGTCGGATTTGGGAGAAACGAAGGGTAGATAGAAGTTTGTATCGAATAGAATGAGATGAGAAGTAGTGTTGATAAGGATATGTGATGTCTAACAGAGGAAACAAGACGTAGAACAAGGAAGAAAGTGGTCAATGAGCGGGAACCAATTGACAAGTGTTAGTAAAGTGAAAGCGAATTGATAAGGCAAGTGTCCCTAAACTTTCTTGTAGTATAATTGCGAGTACTTTTGAACTTTTTTCATTATGTTGCAATTATTCCCAGTAGTTCTTATTCTATATTGCTTGTACTTTGAAGTACTTAACCCTAAACCCTGATAAAAAAATTATTGATCTTGAGTCGCGAGCCTAATTTCTTGTAAACCATTGATTGTTGAATTCTTGGATACGAACCATACATATCCGATACTACTCCACAAATACATATCTACCACATACTGATCCCTGATATGAGATTGCTTAGTAGACGAACCTTTATGCCTTGTATAACAGAAGACCATTCCTTGTAACCTTTGAACCCTTGGTCTTCTACACTCTGATTCTTTCCTTGGATTGAAAGTCAATCTTCCTGTTTACCCTGTTATACCTTCATGGTGTTGTGAATCACCATATGCTTCAGGATAAATGTTGTTCATGATTCAGTTTATTGAATTATATTGTTTATCATGTTACTATTATAGAATCAGATTATTTTTAAATATGAACCAGATTCATGGTCGGACCGGATTCGTGGTCGGACCGGATTCGTTGTCACAATAGGCCAATGTGTGCATTGGATCCAATATATATAGCAAAGCTGGGAGCCTTGCTCGAGGTTAGTGCGTGACTGATCAGTAGCCTAACCTTGGTTTTTAAAATAAAAGTGAATTTCCAATTCTAATCATTGTTTATCAGGAAACTTGATTCTCTGTATCATTTCAATTGATCATTATTTAATCTCAGTGTTGTCATTGTGACTTGCTGAGCTAGTTAGCTCACTCTTGCGAATCTGTTTATGTTCTTTTCCATTTAAGAAGGAAACTGGTGGTGGCGAGGATCCCCAGTCGAGTGTGCAAGCTAGGTTTTTCAGGTTGAAATGGAATGAGCTAGTGGAAGTTGGTGACTTAGTATATGTTAAAAGTTTGTAATAAAGTTTGACTGCAGATGTAAGATAAATAAATTTGGGATTTGGTAAGTTTGTAATAATAAGATTGTGGCTTGTGGACATACTTTGAACTGTTGCGATCCGTGGATATGGTAAGTAGGATCATTATATATATTATTATATTCATAAACAAGTTTAAATATGGTGTATGTGTGTGTTGTGGCCCCCAAACTTCTGACCCGGTTTTGGAGGGTGCCAGAGGTTTGGTATCAGCGCTACAGTTTAAAGGTCGCTGCCACAAGCCTAGATTGTTGGGAATGGATAGAGGGTTAAGATTAGAATTAAGAAATGGAAAAATAGAATGTTGAGAGGTTGAGTGCGGTTAAATAGTAGGTTTTAGTATGATTCATGGCGAGATTCGAGATTCTTATCTAGCAGCGTAACTTTCAGATAGCGGCGATTGCAGATTCCTTTATCACGATATCATTTGAACATTCTGAACCTTCAGTCGGAGGACCGTCAACTGATCCACGCCCTACTCTTCCACCAGTGTCAGCTATAGTACCATTTGTGACGGTTGCACCATTACAAGCTATTTCACTTCCTGGAGTGAGACCACCTATTCGAGGACCCCTCTTGCTGATTCTGACTCTACTAGACTTTCGATGGTGGGTGCATCTTTTCAGTTTACTACACACCATGTTCCCTACCGTAAGTATGAGGCTCTTATTTTAGAGTGAGAGGCCTTGTTGGCCCAGATTCAGGAGCTACAACATATTATAAGGACTATAGATGTTGACAGGAAAGTAAAGGAGCTTCACAAAATGAGATTCAGGTGACCCGTAGAATACTTGAGGCTAGACTTCATGGAGCTACTTGCGGGCATGCAGCCCCAGATGCTCTTATGGGGTGGGCCAGAGAGGTATTGGAGGATTTTGAAAGACTTGGTGGACTAGAGTTTCCATAACGCTAATGTGATAAGTGATATATATAAAATAGTGTGTAATATCAGACTTTTGGTGGGTATATCAATAAAATAGACTTGCTGAATAAGGAGTAGGCATGTTGTACCTTTGCCTTTAATAAAATGTTTTGCGCTTGTACCACGAAACTTTGATATATATATATATCAGTACCTTTCCTTTCTAGTATTGTCATTTACTTTACCATACCTGTTTTACCTTACTACACCAGTTAGGAAACTTTTGTGATAACATGTACCCTATTCCCCTTAATTGTTTACATTCTGTAAAGAAGCATGCAATTTACTTAGTTCGACTATTAAAAATGTTTTCAAAAGATATATATCTACAAAATCTTTTCATAAAAAGGATTTTGTTTTGAAGGCTAAATAAGTTGTTTGATTCTTTACATAAAATGCCTCCAAGAAGAAATACCGTCCAACCAACCAAAATGAAGAAACCAACAACAACAACAACAACAACAACACCCAAGACAACAATAATCAGAATGCCAATTCAGGTCCCATAGACCCAACTATAGCCTAGATTCTTCAGATCTTGGCTCAACAAACAGTTCACCTGACTCAACAACAGCAGAGGCAGACTAACCCTCAGGTAACCTTTAAAACCTTTCAGGCGGTAAATCTAATAGAGTTTAAGGGTTCTGTAGATCCTATTGAGGCAAGAGTCTGGTTGAAGGAAATTGAGAAGGTATTTGCCTTATTTAAAGTGAGAGAGGAGCAAAAGACTGAATTTGCAAGTTACTACCTGAAGAATGAAGCCACCTACTGGTGGGAAACTGTTAAGATGTTGGAAGGTACAGATGATGTTATATGGGATAGATTCAAGGAGCTGTTTTTAGAAAAGGATCTCCCTCAGTTTGTTCAGGATCAAATGGAGTTGAAGTTTTTGGAGCTAAAGCAGGGAAACATGTCAGTGGCAGATTATGAAAGTAAGTTTGAGGAGTTTTCTAGGTTTGTGCCATCATATGTTGACACCGATAGAAAGAAGGCTAAGAGGTTTTAGCAAGGACTCAAGCCATGGAACCGAGGGAAGGTGGCCATATTTGAGTTCGACACGTATGCGGGAGTGGTACAGAAGGCTATGATTACGGAGACAGAGAGTGAAATTTCTCAGAAGGAGAAGGAGAGTAAGAAGAGGAAGTTCGAGGGAAGTAAAGGATAGTCCCAAATAGGGAAGTTTCCAAATTTTAATCAGAGGAAAAGTAAGTTCCAGCCCAGAAGGAGTTTTAATAGGCAGAATGCTGGCAACGGAGGCCAGGGTAACCATCCATCCATTAGGAATCAGCCAACCCAGCAGAGGCCAGCTATTCTAGACTGTCAAGTCTGTGGAAAGAAACATGGTGGAGTTTGCAACAAGTTAAATGTGGTTTGCTACATATGCAACCAGAAGAGGCACTATTCAAGTGAGTGTCGTAATCAGCCAGCCAGAGAGCCAGTCGACAAGGACCAGCCTAACAAGAATCAGGCAGGCAAGGTTCTAGCAATTGGATTTACTTATTTCAAGTGCGGGAAGCCAGGACACATAGCCAGGGATTGCAAGGCACCAGTTACAGTGAATAATACATTGAGAATCATGGGAGTTACCTCAACAGTGAATGCACCTCCCAGAGCTAGAGTTTATGACATGTCTGTGAAGGATGCTATCATGGACACTGATATTATGGCAGGTACGCTTACTATGAACTTCTTATTTGCTAAAGTGCTAGTAGATTCGGGAGCAACTCGATCATTTATTTCTCAAGATTTTGTTGATAAGCTGAATTATCCAACTGAATTGCTAAGTGAAATTATGACGGTAGAATTAGCAAATCAGGAGCGTGTATCTGTGAACCAAGTATGTAAGAATTGTGAGATTGATATCTCTGGAAATAAGTTTGACATTGACTTGATACCTTTTAAGTTAGGAGAACTTGATATTATTTTAGGAATGGACTAGCTATCTAATCATGATGCTCAGATAGACTGTCGTAACAAGAAGGTAACTTTCAAGACGTCAGATGAGAAAACGGTGACGTTTAAAGGTCAGAAGCAAGCAAAGAAGTTTTTAACGATGATTCAAGCTAAGAAACTACTACGACAAGGATGCGAGCATTTCATTGCATATGTGATAGATAGAAGTCAGGAACCAGCAAAACTGGAAGACATTCCTATGGTAAATGAATTTCCAGACGTATTTCCAGATGAAATACCAGGACTTCCTCCAGATAGGGAAATTGAATTTACAATCGACTTAGCACCTGGAATGGAACCAGTATCTAAGGCCCCATACAGAATGGCGCCAGTTGAAATGAAGGAATTGGCAAAGCAATTGCAAGAACTATTGGAAAAAAGAGTGATTCGACCTAGTATATCCCCATGGGGTGACCGGTATTATTTTTTAAGAAGAAGGACGGAAGCATGAGATTATGCATCAACTATCGAGAACTTAATAAGCTTACGATCAAGAACAAGTATCCATTACCTCGAATCGACGATTTGTTTGATCAGCTGAAGGGAGCCAAGTATTTCTCTAAGATTGATTTAAGATCTGGATATCACCAATTGAAGATTAAACCTGAAGATATACCAAAGATAGCCTTCAGAACAAGGTACGGTCATTATGAATTCTTAGTGATGTCTTTTGGATTGACCAATGCTCCAGCAGCATTTATAGACTTGATGAACAGATTTTTCAAAGAATATCTGGACAAGTGTGTCATTATATTTATTGATGATATTTTGATTTACTCAAAGTTAATGGAAGACCACACGGAGCATCTAAGAACAGCTTTGGAAATTTTGAGAAAGGAAAAGTTATATGCCAAGTTTTCAAAGTGCGAGTTTTGGTTGCAAGAAGTTCAATTTTTAGGACACATAGTCAGTAGTGAAGGGATCAAAGTGGACCCGGTAAAAATTAAAGCCATTACGAATTGGGAAAGGCCAAAACCACCAACAGAAGTGAGAAATTTCTTGGGATTAGCGGGATATTATCGAAGATTTGTTCAAGATTTCTCAAAGATTGCGATGCCTTTGAAGAAGCTTACCAGGAAATATGAGAAGTTTGTATGGAATGCGAAGTGCGAAGAAAGTTTTCAAGAATTGAAAAAGAGGTTAGTCACGGCACTTGTTTTGTCACTTCCAGATGATCAAGGAAATTTCATAATCTATAGTGATGCTTCTCATAAGGGATTAGGTTGTGTTTTGATGTAGCATGATAAAGTCATTGCATATGTGTCTAGACAACTGAAACCTTATGAGCAGAAGTATCCTACTCATAACTTGGAACTAGAAGCAATAGTATTCTCCTTGAAGATTTGGAGACACTACTTATATGGAGAAAGATGCGAGATTTATACGGAGCATAAGAGTTTGAAGTACATATTCACGCAAAAGGAGCTTAACATGAGATAGAGGAGATGGTTGGAGCTGATCAAAGACTATGATTGCACGATTAACTATCATCCAAGAAAAAGCGAATATGGTGGCAGATGCGTTAAGTAGAAAGGAAAGACTGAACGTGTTGACAGTACCTGAAGAATTATATAAGGAATTTCAGAAATTGGACTTGGAAGTCAGAATGTGTAAACCTGATGAAGCAAAGATGTATAGTATGACTTTTCAACCAGATATGTTAGAAAAGATAAGAAAGTGCCAAGAGGAAATAATAGATCGGGATATCAATCATTTGGTTGGAGAAGAGTTATGCACTCAAAAAGACGATCACGGTATTCTCATATTTTCATCCAGAATTTGGATACCGCCAGTGACCGAATTGAAGAATGAAATTCTACAAGAAGCTCACAATTCAAAGTATTCCATCCATCCGGGAAGTACCAAGATATACAGAGATTTAAAAGAGAATTATTGGTGGCAAGACATGAAGAGAGAAATTATGGAATGGGTCAGCAAATGTTACACGTATCAAAGATTTAAGGCAGAGCACCAGAGACCAAGTGGATTATTATAGCCACTAGAGATTCCAGAGTGGAAGTGAGAGCATTTTGATATGGACTTTATAGTTGTCTTACCGAGGATGAAAGCGAACCACGATGCTATTTGGGTTATAGTGGACAGACTAACCAAATCAGCTCATTTTTGCCTATTAACGAAAGATTTTCACTTGATAAGTTGGTTCACAGGTATTTGAAGGAGATAGTAGTGCGTCATGGAGTCCCTGTGTTGATTGTATCTGATTGAGATCCACAATTCAATTCAAGATTTTGGAGGAGTTTTTAAGAATGTTTGGAAACTAAGTTGAATATGAGTACGGCTTATCATCCGCAGACGGACGGCCAAAGCGAGAGAACAATCCAAACAATTGAAGACATGTTACGTGTGTACCATTGATTTCAAAGGCAATTGGGATGAGCATTTGCCCTTAGTGGATTTGCTTACAATAACAGTTATCATGCCAGTATCGGAATGCCTCCCTATGAAGCTCTTTATGGACGCGAATGTCGATCACCAATATATTGGGACGAAGTCAGAGAACGTAAGATACTTGGACCCGAGTTGGTACAGAAGACAAAGGAAGTTATTGAGAACATTCAGAAAAGGCTAGTTGTAGCGCAAGATCGCCAAAGGAAATACGCATATCAATTCAGAAAGGATGTGGAATTCGAAGAAGAAGATCTAGTGTTACTAAAAGTGTCACCGTGGAAAGGATTATCGAGATTCAGAAAGAAAGGAAAGTTGAGTCCTAGATACGTTGGACCTTTTGAAATTTTGAAACGTGTCAGCAAGGTAGCATATGAGTTGGCATTACCCCCACACATGAAACATATTAATAATGTTTTTCACGTATCAATGCTTAAGAGATAAATCCAGACTCTAGCCATGTAATTGAGTATGAGCCGATTGAACTTCAGGCAGATTTATCGTATGTAGAGAATTTAATAAAGATTCTAGAAAAGAGAGAAAAGGTATTGAGAAATAAAGTTATGAATTTAGTACGAGTATTGTGGAGAAACCCAAAGGTTGAAGAGTCAACCTGGGAGTTAGAAAGTGATATGCGAGAAAAGTACCCTCAGTTGTTTACTTAGGAGATTCTGAGGACAGAATCCTTTTAGGGGGGAGGATGTAATATTTGGGACATGACGTGTAATTGTTTTTATCAATAAATGATTATTATGTGAATTCTGGTGAATTAATTGATGATTGGTGTGGTTATGTGGATGTTTATATGTGTTAAATTTTATTATGTCCAGAATAAAATATAGATAATTAAGGTATTTTTAGGTAATTTTTGGAGTGTTATATAATTTTATATTAATTTATGAATTTATTAATTATTTTGTAAATAATTACAAAACTATTTTATAAAGCCGGGAATCGTCCAACCTCAACTGTTTTTACATTTTTACAACCCAAAACTCTTCTGAAAACTAATTCCTAACCTAATCTGGTAATTTCGGACATTTTCCATGTTTTTACTTTTTTGATCCGGATTACGGTTTGACCCGTGCGCGGCCCGACGCAAAATTTTCGATATTATAACCCTTTTCGATAACATTATCTTCGTACAAAGCGTTTTATAAAAGCCCGGTTTTGATAATTATCCAAAACCTTTAATGCTTATCCAAAATAGGACACTGCTTATCCAAAACAGGATAATACTTATCCAAAACAGGATAATGTGTATCCAAAACGTTATCCGATAGGATCCTTTTTATAGTTACTTAGCGGATAAGAAACGTATTTATCGATCCAACACGATACAGAACGTACTAATATTCCGTAAATATAAATAGCCCATTTTCTTATTTCATTTCACTCGTATAATCATAATCAGACAGTACAAACCAGTAAAACAGGGAGAAAATCCTAATAAAATACCGTGTTCTTGAAAATCAATCGCACAAACGAAGGCGTGATCGAACTCCGATTCGGTCGTGCAATATATCAAAATGAAACTCTCAAAAAACTCTTTCTTAATCAACCATCTATTTTTGTGCAGAAATCAAGGTATTTTTCTTATTTAACTATTTAAATTCGAATTATTTATGGATTAAATTAGGAATTTTTGTTCTTGATGTTTTTGATATGATTTGATGGCATAATCATGTAGATCTTTTCTTCCTGGTCATTTTGGTATATTATATGTCAAATTTGGAGTTCAATAATATGCCCAAATTGCTGTTTGATTCTCGAATCGAAGAACTAGGGTTTATGTGTTTGAATGTTCTTAATTGGAATTTAGGCGTTTTTGATTCAAGGGTTATGGGTTGAAATTGATTACACCATGTTGTAGATCATTTAAAAACAAATCGAATGATATATAGCTAGCTAACAAACGATTCATGGATTGTCCCAATCGAGCCTCGCAGGAAAGCTGATCCCAGGGGGCAGCGTGATTTTCCGGTTGATATTCCGGCCAAACGACGAGGTTTTTGAAGATTTTGTTTGCATAATCGAGTTCGTCTCGTTGAGTTCTTCTGATCTGCATGTTTTTGTCGAGTTCTGGGAACGTTGACTCGTCGGCAGTGGCAGGAGATGGCGACGGCGACGGTGCCTAATTGCCAACAGGCCCCCGAGCTTTTGCAATATTTTCATTCCAGTCCCTGTGCTTTCAGAAGGTTATAAAAACAGGATTTCTGTTTTTTTATTTTCAAAAATTATATTTTCTTTTATAAAATTTTCAGAATTTGATTTTTATTATTCAAAAATTCATTAATTCTTTTCTGAAAATTATTTTTTTAATTACAAAATAAATCTTAATTATTTAATTAATTAATTTTTAGTTGATAATTAATTATTTAATTAGTCAATTAATTTAATGTTAATTGATTAATTAATTTAATTAGTTATTAATTAATTTTAATTTATTATTTAATTATATTTAATTATTTATTTAGCTTCTGAAAAATAGTTTCGAGCTTTAAATATTATTTTAAATTATTTTCAAAATTCGATAATTATTATAAAATTATTTTAAAGTCAGATTCGGGTGTCCGAACTATATTATTTAATTATAAAATGATTCAGAGTGTCGTTTTAATTCCGAAAAATATTCAAAAATTTGTATTAAATACTTGGAAAATCATTTTAACCCCGAATCTTCTTTGAAAAATTATTTGGATTGAATATCTTGCGTCCTATGTGTTATATGTGATCTGATTGCTGTATAAAATGATTGTTTGTGCATTGTTTGACTGTTTTATTCATAACTTTCAATCCGTACGTCAGATTTATGAGAAATGAATGGTAGATAGAAGCTTGTATCGAATTGAATGAGATGAGAAGTGTTGATAAGTATATGTGATGTCTAACAGAGGAAACGAGACGTAGAACAGGAAAGCAAGTGGTGAGTGAGTGAGAACCAATTGACAAGTGTTAGTAAAGTGAAAGCGAATTGATAAGGCAAGTGTCCCTGAACTTCCTTGTAGTATAATTGCGAGTACTTTTGAACTCTTTTCATTATGTTACAATTATTCCCAGTAGTTCTTATTATATGTTGCAAGTACTTTAAAGTACTTAACCCTAAACCCTGATAAAAAAATTATTGATCTTGAGTCACGAGCCTAATTTCTTGTAAACCATTGATTGTTGAATTCTTGGATATGAACCACACATATCCGATACTACTCCACAAATACATATCTACCACATACTGATCCTTGATATGAGATTGCTTAGCAGAAGAACCTTTGTGCCTTGTATAACAGAAGACCATTCCTTGTAACCTTTGAACCCTTGGTCTTCTACACTCTGATTGTTTCCCTGGATTGAAAGTCAATCTTCCTGTTTACGCTGTTATACCTTCATGGTGTTGTGAATCACCTTATACTTCAGGATAAATGTTGTTCATGATTCAGTTTATTAAATTACATTGTTTATCATGTTATTATTATAGAATTGGATTGTTTTTGAATATGGACCAGATTCGTGGTCGGACCAGATTCGTGGTTAGAATGGGCCAATATATGCCTTGGATCCGGTATATAGAGCAAAGTTGGGAGCCTTGCTCGGGGTTAATGCGTGACTGATCAGCAGCCTAACCTTGGTTTTAAAAATAAAAGTGAATATCCAATTCTAATCATTGCTTATCAGGAAACCTGATTCTCTATATCATTTCAATTGATCATTATTTAATCTCAGTATTGTCATTGTGATTTGCTGAGCTAGTTAGCTCACTCTTGCGAATCTGTTTATGTTCTTTTCCAGCTAAGAAGAAAACTGGTGGTGGCGAGGATCCCAGTCGAGTGTGCAAGCTAGTTTTTTCAGGTGAGAATGGAATGAGCTAGTGGAAGTTGTGTGACTTAGTATGTGTTAAAAGTTTGTAATAAAGTTTGACTGCAGATGTAAGATAAATAAATTTGGGATTTGGTACGTTTGTAATAACAAGATTGTGGCTTGTGGATATAATTTGAACTGTTGCGATCCGTGGATATGGTAAGTAGGGTCATTGCATATATTATTATATTTATCAACAGGTTTAAATATGGTGTATGTGTGTGCTGTGGACCCCAAACTTCTGACCCGGGTTTGGAGGGCGCCACAGTTTACTTTATAGATTAGTAAACACAGGTTTATACAGCATGCAATTGAATGTACTAAACCCTATTTTAAGTTATCTCTAAAGCTTTTCATTTTTGGCTTAATGTACCTTTACAAATCCTGTAAATCTGTGACTTTCCTTTATCAGTTAATCTTGGCCTTTGATCTTGCACTCTTCAAGCTGCTTTTGTAGACTTTTTAATCTAACCGATTAGATCGTTTGTTGATTGATAATCTTGAATATTTAACTTCTCTTCATTCTGTACTTGAGCTTCATCGCGAGATCTCCAGTTTGTTGTATAGAGAACTGACACCTCGATAAGTATAATGGCTTATCGAGATCTCTGAGTTCTCTATAAGTGTTTTGACTTGTCGAGTTCTCTGAGTTCTCTATAAAGTGAACTTGGCTTGTCGAGGTCTCCAAACTTCTTGCATATAGAAATGAATTGTCGATATCTCTGAGATCTTTACAGGCATTTTAACTTGTTGATATCTCTGAGATCCCTAATGAGAGAATTTACTTGTCGATATCTCTAATATTCATATCTTCATTTGGCTTGTCAATTTCTCTGAGACTTCTCTATAAGCTGTTTTAGACTTCTCAATAAGTCATTCTGGAGTTCTCGAATGACTTCTCTATATGACTTGATCTGTGACTTGTAGATATCTTGACTTAGAATATTTTTCCTATAATAGATTTATTCAAATCCAAGCTTCTTCACAATTTCATTGAGGCATGATCTTCTTGATCTTCTTTTACAGTTTATTCTTAGGTTTGAGACCGTTTACAGAAAAATACTCCAGTCTAATCTTTGACATTTTTACAGACTCAAGTAATACAATACAAAATACAAATTTAGATTATCTTACGACTAATTCTTAGGGCTGTCAATTTGACTTAGTCTTGATATGATACAGGCATGTCTTGCACAATAGGATTTGAAGTTGTTGGATACACAGATGCAGATTTTGCTGGATGCAGGGTAGACAGAAAAAGTACAAGTGGAACTTGTCAATTCCTTGGTCAAAGGCTTTTATCATGGTATAGTAAGAAACAACAATATGTGTCAACTTCCACAGCTGAAGCTGAATATATAGCTGTTGGAAGTTGTTGTGCTCAACTGCTTTGGATTAGAAACCCACTGATGGATTATGGCCTAGTGTTACAAAAGATTTCAATCATGTGTGACAATACTAGTGCAATATCCATATGGATAATCCAGTTAATCATTCTAGAACTAAGAACATTGATGTAAGGTACCATTTTATTAGATAACATGCTATAAATGGTACTATTGAGCGTATTTTGGTTCCAACAAAAAACATTTAGCTGAAATTTTCACTAAATCTTTGGATAAAACAACTTTCACTTGACTTTTAACTAAAATTGGTATGTTAAATTTCTCATCCTAAAGGCAAGAACTGAGCTAACTAGTTACTACAGATTAATTCCTGATAAATCAAAATTAATTTGATTTAATTAGAAATTAACTGAAATATGATCTATAAATATTTCAGAATTCTCTGTATATTTATTTTTCAAAATAAAATTTACCTTGGAATTTTTCTAAATTCTAAGAGCAACTGTCTAAATGTTAGTTGACGTCATTAATATGTGCAATTAATATAAGATAGATACAAGGCAGATCAAAAGTATGTAGAGAACTGAGTTCTCGATAAGTATAAATGACTTGTCAATAAGTCATATTGTAACTTCTCGATAGAGTTCTCGATAAGTCTCCCCTATGACTTCTCGATGGATATCTCGATAAGTCGTTTTATGACTTCTTGACAAGCAATATAGAGATCTCAATATACTTATCGATATGGAGTTCTTTACAAGTTCAAATTTTAGACTTATCAATAACTCTAAACTGAAATTATTTAATTCAATAAATTATTTCAGTAAAATCTTTTGATATAAAATCATTCTAATTTTATATTGATTTATTCAATATAAATTGGAATAGTCCAATAAGGACAAACTGGATATTTGTACAACATCTCGATAAGTCACTATCTAGTTCTCGATAAGAGTCAAGAAAGTGACATCTCGACATGAATTCTCTATAGGTCATGGGCTTCTCTGCAAGAAATTATCAATCGTCCATTCTTCACTTATCGACAAGTCACATCTCTACCCTATAAATACCCAGACATCTCGCCATAACCCCTCTTTACACTTTCGAGATCTCAATTGACCTAGTTTCTTTAAATTTTCATCATTCTCTTTCGTTTGAAGTTTTTTCTTTCTCAAATCACTTACCCGCTAAACCCACACTCTTCAATGGTTGCTAACAACATAAGAGCTATTATTCCCAAGGATGGCACCAATTATCTGACTTTTGTGGATCTAACCCAAGCACTTGATAACTTCAAGTGCTTTGTCAAGTTCATTTTTGATTCTTATCTTTTAGGAGGATTAACTGTAAACCCAGTGCTCTACCCGGATGTCTTGAACGATTTCTGGAACACTGCAGTCATCAACACCATTATTCATGAGAATCAAGTGGTTTGCATGGTGATTAACTGCACAAATAGGGGTGTTGTTGTGGAGTTCAATGCTGATGACATCAACAAGGACATGGGTGTTCCTACAGACAACTTTGTTGAAGCTCCCACAATTCAGGAATTGGATGAATTCATGTACTTCATCAACTACAGTGAAAAGATTGACATGGCCAGGCTATACAAGAAGAACCTGAGGAGGGAATGGTAATTTGTTTTTTACTCCATAATCAGGGCCTTCACATGCAGGAAAACTGGCTATGATAACATTTCAAGTGTGGTGCAAAAGCTGGTATACTCAATGGCCTACAACAGACACCTCAATGTTGGAATCCTAATATTGGAAGAGCTAAGCCCAAGGCTCACAATGCCATTGTTAAATAGAGGTAAGGATATTTTCTTTCCAAGATTTATTATGTCTGCTTTAAACCATATAGTTAATGACATACATATGCTAGATGGTATTAATAGAAATGAAATAGGCATTCTAAACAAGTGAGCCAAATAAGTGTCCAAAATTTTATTAGGCTCACTTAATACAAAGAACAAGGTTAAGGTTAGGCTAAGTATCGCTGACTTTATGTTGGAGAAATTTAGAACCTATCACTATCCTATGTCTGACATGAGAAGCACTACAACTTCTAGTTCAGTTATGGCACCTGGTCCTGTAGTAGCACAAATGCATGGACACCCATAGGTGCCTACCACAGTTGCAACCTTTTCTTCACAAACTTCAAATGGTAGGCTGCCAACTGCTTCATCCTCTCAAAAGGGTGGATTTTGTAAAAATAAGAGGAAGCAGCAAACCCTAGTGGTTGTTAGTATGGTGAGGAACAAAAAGAAACTGAGTCATCGTTGGTCAAAAAGCCTAAGAAGCAAAAGAAAACTTAGTTGACCACTCAAGCAACCACCTCTGCATCTTCTCAAAAAGATGTAGTTGTAACACAGGGGCAAAAACAGAATCTAGTAGCACCTTCTCAACATGGTGTCACTATTAAAATAAGCATTCTCCCCAATACACTTTGTCCTGAGTCTGCACCCCCTCTTGGGCACTCTCAAGAGAGTGAAAGAAGAAAAATGCTTGGCACACACTTAGAGAGCATATTTATTGAAACTCCCTAATTTATTCAGGGGAGTTTCCAACACTCATGCCTGAGCTCACAAATCTCATCTCTAAAATTTCTTCAACTTTTAATGAAGGGCTTGAATCATCTTCTCAGGCCCTGCCAAAATCAAGTGACACGGTTCAAGAAACTGTGATCACCACTCAGGAAAAATCTTTGGATGGTGAGAGACTACATGCTGAGGTAGACCTTGATGACTGCATAACAAACACAGGGGTTTCATCATTTTTTACTGAAGGCCCTATGCAAGTTTCTAATCCACCTTCATGTGCTCAACAGTCTTCACAGACTAATAGGTTTGAGGGTAGTACTCTTGAGAGCGAGCTACTCAAATCCTCTCCAATTCAATTGGAGGTTTCTCATGCAAAAACAACTCCCCTCAAAACCCTAGTTGAAATTGCTTTTTCAATTGAATCTAGGAGTTCAATTTCCAATGATCCAGCTATTGGGGAGGCAAGTACACACGTACATTCTAGTGCTAGTTCCCTGCAAAAGGAACAAGGGTTTGAGGCCATGGTACATGACAGTAACCTGGTCAAATCCCCTCCAATTCAAATGGAGGTTCACTCATCTAGTGAATAACACATTGTCATAACCACAGCTCCCACTGTGAGTTCAACTGTGACTCATGTCACTTAAGTTACCCTGACTCGCCTATTCCGCCCACCGTACCCATGTCGACCCGACATAATATGGGACACGATGCGGGATCCAGGGCAGATTCGTCTATTGAAAATTTGACACTTATCTCTGTCGCCCAAAAAGTCGAAGGTCGTCGGAGCAATCGAAGGTCGCCGGAGATAATTCATGTGAGAAGAGATGAAATGACATTAAAGATTAAAGATCGAGAAGAAGGAAACTGAAAAAGATGAAAAGTAAAAGTGAAAAGGAAAAAAGATGAAGAAAATGATGTGTGAGACTATGTGTTTGTGTGTATAGACAACTGTGTAAAATATCCCAATGTATCTGGACTTTATTTAGTCCACGTTCATTTTTAATGTAATAAGTGGAGACCAGCTGGCATCAACTTACAAGTACAACTTTTAAATTCATGTCACATTTATTTAAATATGTAATTACGTTACAGTATATAATTTAGAAATCTCAAAGTAACAATTCGGTTTATTAATTTAAAAAATCATATTACATATTTTTTTCTCAAAATAATAATAAAAATAATAAAAATGATTGAAAGCATATCTCTTATTTATTTTTAATATATAATATATATATATATAATGTATTTAAAATTTGTCGTGTCCCCGTATTCGTGTCTAAAATTTGGACGGTGTCCTCGTCTCCTGAATTTTTTAGATTACCGAATACGACACTCGGATATGTGTCGTGTCGGATACTCCAAACCCGAGTCTGAGTAACTTAGCTTGTCCTGGGTATAATTTCACCCTCCATGCCATCAACCTCAACCAATAGTGCCCAACCTCAACCTCTACACAATCACCACACCTCTTATCACAATGGCTGAATGATATTGAAGCTCCTGCTCGAACTGTAGATGAAATGCCGGTAGATCAGATTGAAGGGTTTAACAATATTGCTCAGCAATTGCTCACATCTAATATGACAAACCAGGATTACCAAGCCATCCTTCTCACCTACAGAGAAGAAGTTGAGAAACAGCAGGAAATGATTGTTGATGAAGCTAATAGAGATGGCAATGTATATGTCTGGCTCTCTAAAATATTTTCTGTTGATATGGAGGAGGCACTCACCAAGTTTAGGGAGGAGTACATTACTATTCTTGGAAACAATACTAAATTACTCACTCTACAGGAAGTGTATGATGCCATTACAGAGGTCTAAAAATCTCATCTCAAAGCTTTCAACTATATTGGAAAAGCTATTGAAAAGACTTTGGATGGTCATCAAGGAGAAGTCGAGGAAATGGTCAACAAAAGAATTGATGAACTGATGCCCACTCTCAACGAAATGAAGATAAAGTACATCAGGTTCTCAGACAAGCTATAAGCTCTATCTCTCACTCCTGTTGAAGAAAGCATCAAAAAACTAAGGGACTCCTTCGTAGACCTGCATGATGTAATCCAACAGCAAATCACCAACAACAAGGACAACAAGGTCAAATTGGATCAATTATACAAGGCTAGATATGAGCCCTCTATTTTGGTTATGGATGAGATTAGAAATGCAGTACAAGATTCTTTTGGTACCTCTCTTCCATCAAGCTCACAGTCTACTCCTTCCACTTCCACCAACCTTCAAATTCATGCTCTCCAACAGCAAGTCATAGATCTACAAGCCTTTAATGCCTCTCTCTCAACTCAAGTATCCGAACTCACTTCACTAGTCCAAAGCCAACAACAGGACATCATGTCCCTAATAGACTCTCAAAAATATTTTTAGATGCAAATAAATGTGTCCATTAGAGCTATTACGGGTGCTTTGAATGTACCTCTTCAGAAACACCTCAAATGGTAAGGGTCCAGATCCCTCAACACTCAAAATTGCCTGCTACCAAGATTAAGGGGGAGATGATGGAGCCCAAGCTAAAAATCGGCCAACAATCAAGCAAAAATGAAGATGTTATTAGACTTGAAAGACTCAAGATGGCGGCTGAAGGACCTTGTATTGACAAGGAATTAATTGAGTTTTTAGAAGCCATGAGAGTCTCCCTCAACTTCAATCATTTCACATACAAAAAGAATGTGGACAAAAACATCAATTTTCTGAGGTTGGTGTTAGTGACAAGACAGAATTTTAAAGAAATTAGGGTAGTTGTGAATGTCAATGATTCAGGGGTTGACAGGTGTATCCAGGTGTCCCTTTCTTTCCTATAACTAAGAAGGGCATCTGAGTTAGACATATTTATCAACAAAGTCAAGGTGATGAGTCAAGAGGATACTCTTTTGCTGAATGAGCTCAAAAATGGACAAATAAGTGCTTTTCCAGAAGTCTATCTACAGCCAAGAAAAAGAGTGGCCTACATCTGTCCCAACACTAAAAGATGCAAGTACTTACAACTACCCAGAAACTGTGTCATGGGAAATAGGAAGTTGATAATGACTTTGGAGACTAAGATGAAGACAAAGAGAAACAAGACTCATGAGGATGTAGATATGATCAAAATTCTTTCCAAGTACTTGAAAAATGCTAAAACCATGCTTCCAAGAACTCAAATCAATCAAAGAGATGATTTGGATGATGATGAGCTGAATAAAGAAGAACATGGATCTTCTGGCTCAAATCCAAGTCAATCTAGCAAAGACAGTGGTAGTCATGTGAATGAGAAGAATAAAGGGAAGGATAACAAGAAGGGAAAGGATGGTAGCGAGAAGAAAAAGATAGATAGAGGAGATGGAAGAGACACCAAAAAGACACTAGTCACCCAAATATCCACAATCCTACCAATCTAAAGACAAACACCTAGCCAAACACAATATCAAACTATCCAAACCTCTAAGCCCAAGTATGTATAAACCAACTGCAAACTCTCTACTCAAAATCCCTGTCACAACAAGTCAAACTTCTCTAAAGAAAATTTCCAAACCGCCTTCATTCAAACCTCCAACTAAAACTCACTTCAATTCTGAAAGAAAAAGCCAATGAAAATTCAAGCTGAAGCTGATGCACTTTGGGATTGCTTTAATCAGAATGACTTTCTACCAATTTCAGAAAATATATTAGATGGTGAGTGCCACAAACAACTAGCTGAAGAAATAGATAAAGTTGGTGTTATTTCTCTAGGAGAAGTCATGATCTACTTCAAAGATGGCACCTTGAACTTATTGAATAGAGAAGTTATTGAGAATTATTCAATTGTAGAACTTGAGAGGGTGATAAGTTTAATGAATGCAAGGGATTCTTCTACAACGATGCGGAAGGTTGAGTTGGATGGGAGATTGAGAGAGAAAAATATAAGACATGTAGGGAAGAGGCTGAAAGGGAGGAAAGTGAAATAAAATATATTCAGGAGATTGAAATGTTTGAGCAAAGGTCAAATAAACTTAAATACAAAGTACTAAGCAGGGTGTCTCCTAATGGTTTATTTCTGCATATAAAGACTCATAGGTTATCAAGGTACATAATCAACTTTCTTGACAGTTACTCTTTGGATGAATGGCTTGAGCTGGTAGAAACTCTAAGAGTAACCAAAATCATAGAAGAACTTGAAGTCCTAATTAGACTAAAAAGATCTAATTAGAGAACAACCAGGCTATGAAAAATTCAGATAATCATGTACTTCAAATTTCATGTAACTGTAAGAATGTATAAAAGTTGTACTTTGTAAATTTGTTAGTCTTAATTTATTTAATTTTAGCATGGGGTTAGTATTGTTATCAGGCATGAATTTGTGACAAGTAATCTTCTCATAAATTGGGGGAGATTGTTGTGCAAGACATGCATGTACATAATAAGACTAAGTCATCTTGATAACTGTAACGACCGAGAATTTTTCGTCGTAATTAAGAAAGTAAAGTATGTGTTATGTGATGAGATTATGTGATTAAGTGGTAATTATTTGTCTTATCTGTATACTAGAGTTAAGGAGCGTGGATAAAAATGTTCCATTTTAAAGAGTCAGCTTAGAAGTCGAGCTGTGGTTTCGGGCCGTCAGGTAGAACGGAACCCGTCCTAATATGGAAATTAAATAATATAAAATGTGAATTATATGTGAAGTAAATGAATAAAGTATTTTATCTTAAGAGACTTGTTGATTGGCAAAGATAATGAGAAGCGTAATCGAAACGCTGAGCGTCGGGCCGTCAGGCTGAACGTGACCCGGTACGCGTAAAAGAGGATAAAGATTTAAGAGTGATATATTCTATGATCAGACCTGAGTAGTTATGTGACTATATGTGTGTGATTGCTTGACTGTGTGCATGATTATATGTTCTGGGTCAATTTTTGTGAATTTTAAGGAATTATGTGATTTACAAAAGGGTTTATTTAACCTTCGTGCATTTTTATAAAATCATCTGAGATGGATAAAAACATGGGATTTGTTCTGTTATCTTCATAGAGGTCTTAGAGACTTTTTAAAAATGATAAGTGAATTTAATTGTTGGACCTTGCATTTTTAAATCGATTTTATGTGGAAAAAGGTATTTATTAAAGCGAGTTTGCGAAATTCATATAAAATCAACCGCTCGCTCAAATTCTTATTATGAGTAATGGATAAAAAGCTAATTTCGAGGCCTACGCGTTAAAAATGTCATTTTCAATAATTCTCGACTTTCCGAGAGAGATATATTTTGTATTTGAATTTTATCGCATTTTAGTAAAAAGAAAAGGAATGAGTGAGTAAAAGGAAGTTGGTAAATTACTAGATTGCCCTTATTTCTAAGTGCTATATATAACCCACTTCTCTTTCTTTTTCTTTCTTTTCACTCATTCTCTCTTTTCTCTCTTCTCTCTTTCTTTTCCCTCGTCTCTCTCCTGAACACTCTCTCTCCCTCACTCCCTCTCGGCCCTCTCATCTCTCATCTCTCTCACTTGCATGCAACCCCCAAATCTTACTCAAACTCAAAGATATTGCTACCTTTAGCCTTTATCTTCGGTATACTTCTTGATTCCTATTTGCATGTAAGTATTTGCAAGTATTTTGATGATTGATCACTATGGTTGTGTTTAAGAAAAACAATTTCTTGAAGCATAACTATAAGAGTGATTTTAAGAGGTTTTAGAGGTCATAAACTCGAGAGGAGATCCGTCATGGACTCTCTCAAGTTCAACCACCACCGGCCATGATCCAAAGGAGAGCCGGTGGGTTTTCCATGATGATTGTTAGATTTTAATGTTGCATGTTATGATTTCTTGAAAATTTGAAAAAAAGGGGGTTTTGGCTTATTTGATAAAAATCGAGTGGGTGCTTGGTAAAATGATTTCCTTGATTATAAAATGAATGTGTGCAAGTAATTTTGCTTAGAAAATCAGAATTTATGATTTGCATGTGAGTTTTTGCTTTGGCTTTATGCTAATAAAAGGGAAATTGAATTTTGTGACGTGATCTTGGTATGAACTAAGCTTAATGAGTAGGAAATAGAGTTGCATGTTGATTTAAAAGAGGAGAATAGTGATGCATGTCAATGTTTGGTTCTTGGATTGTGATTTTTGAATTTTTGCCGAATAGAAAATGGGTTTAGAAGTGATTGATTTGTGATTAAGTGAATGCATGCATGTTGATTGAATAATTTGATTAAGGTTTGAGTCATTAGGTGATGTTTGGCTTTGTGCTTCGAAAATCTTGATGAAAATGAGAGCAATGACTAAGTTAAGGCTTAAAACAAGTTGAAAATGTGATATAAGACTTTGCATGTCAAGATTGAACTTTGCATGTGTGTTTTCTTGATAAACCCGAATGGGTCTTAGGCTTAAAAAGAGAATTGAGTTGATTTTTGCTAAAAAAATCTTAGTGACTAATGAGAACTTGATTTCATGACCATGATTGAGTGGTGTTTATGTTCGAAATTCGTTAATAAAGAAAATGGTGCTAGTTTAAATGTTGGATCATGCTAGAACTAAAGTTGCATGGTGTGATTTTTGAGAAATTTGATTGTATATGTATGATTATGGTTCGGATTTTTATGATTAAAAGAAAGGAGAATGGTTCTTTAAAGGTTGTTGAATGAGATACGTGTTTATGTGAATTAAAGTGAGTATTTGATTGATTTTATGGTGGGTATTTGCAATAAGGCCGAATAGGCCATAAGAAATAAAGGTCAAAACTTGATTTTGGTAATTGAAAGAATGATTGAGTGTTTATATGTGAAAATCTTTGATTTTGCTTGATTGGATTGTTGTTTTGGTTCGAATTAAGGAATAAAAGAAAAGGGAATTAAGTCGATTGATATATGTGATAGTATGCACGTAAATGTTTGGTTGTGAATGTGTCTAGTACTCGTAAAAGAGTCGTGTTAGTATGATTTGAGAAATAGCCTAGGTCAAGCGAGTACGCTTTAATTGCTAGGTATATAAGGATATGAAAACTACGAGAAAGAATTATGTTATGTGCTGTGTGCTTATTTGTATAAGCTATACTCGTATAGTTCGAGTCAAAGATATAATCGAGTTATCGTATAGAGAGATCGTTCCGGGAACGAGAGTTGGGAACCTAATAAGATTTCTGGTTTTTATTATAGATTCGGAGCGTGAGGGCATTTGGGCTAGGAAAGGGAAAAGTATACTAGGTGGCAGTAGTTCAACCCTCAGGAAAGCAATTTCAGGCAAGTAACTCTGATTACTTGTATAAATGATTGTAAAGGAAATGTTGTTCATACCATGTAGAGTATTGAACTGTTAAAGTATGAAACCCTTGCTTTATGAAACCCTGATATTGATTTGAAGTACCCTTTGTTCTTGATAACCTGTTATTGATAATCCTATTGATTTCACCCGTTGATAATCTGCCTTTCTGTTTAAGATTCCTATAATGCCATGAATCATATTGAACCTTTAAATTATCTTGGATAACTCTGTTAATGATACCCTGTTTTTCTTGATCGCCCTAATGATCCCTAAGTTATTTCTGATCCTTCAAATTTAGTGCCTTGTTATCCTTGATACAGAATTCTTGAGAATTGTTCCTTGCGTATCTTTGATTCACTCCCTGAACTTTATTTCTTTAAAATCTGAAATAAGAATGAGTTTCGACTTGAAAGAGTCTGAATGATTTCAAAGGCTTGGTAATGATAAAATGAATTTTAGAAAACCTATTGTTTTCCAACTCAAGGTTTTCCAAATGAATTCCTGATGGATTGGATTGAGACGTAAGAGGCTAGTGGGACTAGTCCAGTCATGGTAAGAGGCTAGTGGGACTAGTCCAATTTAAGGCTGAAATTATGCCGAATGGTACCTTAAAGACCGGAATGGAGGTCGATACGGGCTGATCACCCGTATATAATGAAATGGAAAGATAAGTGATCCAATCATGGGTTCTAAATGATTATTTAAAAAGGGAACTGAAACTTTTATTCAGTAAATTGATTTTTGGAAATGAAAATGGTTTATACTGTTTTGAAAAGAGTTGATTATGTTATTGTGGAGCTTAAAGCTCAGAACCCTGATTCCTGAAATTGTTGATCATATGAATGATTCTATATCTTGAAATACTGTTGCTTTCCTCTACCGAAAGATCTATTTTGATCCTATAATGATTTGTGTTGAATGTCGGCTTTCATCCTGTTTCGAGCCTTGTTTCTTGAAAACCCAACTATTCTTCGGATACCTTTCCTTATCTCAAAGAAAACAAAAATGAATATATGGAAATCTGCCACCTAGATTAGCTAAAGTAGAATGCCCTAGTTTGTTCAAAGTATATTGAGAATTGATATTATAGAACTGCTGTATAGTTACTTGCTGAGTTTTCTACTCACTTGTTTGTCTTAATCTAACCATGGCAGTTAAGCAAGAAGATGGCCAGGCTTAGGCGCACTGCTCGTAAGAGCGTACCTGGTGGTCCCTACCGTGTTGAGGGCTTCCAGTTGCCAGAGCAGGTAGTACAGGTTATGAGTGAGCTCGCGCCTAGTAAGAGGTATTTAAAGATACAATGGGTTATCTGTCGGTTCCCAGCCGGAATTGATACTGATTATTTAATAATATTTTGGGTTTGTAAGTTATATTCTGTGATTGGTAGTTGTAATCTTGTCTCATACTTTATCCTGTTGATCCTGTTAGTAGTTAATCGGGGTTTATGCATATTTATTTAGTATATTAGAGGTGTGTGAGCCCTCATTTCCTAACCCCGAGATTGAGGTCGTCACAAGTTGGTATCAGAGCTACAGGATCTAGTCCCTGAGACAAGTTAGGTTTTAAAAAGGGGTATTTTGGGAATATATCTATATCGCGAAATAGTTCGACTCGTGTAGAGTTGAGTTAGACTATTAGGTATAGTCTAAGGAAAGTGTTTGATTGGTAAAGCAGAAACTAGAGTTAGGGTGTGAGTTAGCTGGAAGCTTTATTTGACCCTAACATTGTTTCTTGGTTGCTGTTTTATGTTTTCTCTCAGGATCCTAGTAGTGGTAGTGACTCAGACTCAGAGATTAGCTTGACTGGTACCCGTGTGGACCCTATTCCCCAGAGGAGGACCCTTCTGAGAGTAGTGAGATCCCTATGCAGATTCCACCCTTGAGGCCTGATTCAGAGACCCCTGCCCCTGAGCCAGAGTCGGAGATGCCTAAGACTGTTCCTGTCAGTATTGGTGGCAAGTTAGCCTAGGACCGAGACTTTGTGTACTCCCGCATTCCTGAGTTAGGAGCTTTGGTGGATAGACTAGCCAGGGTGCTTCTGTTATGGATGATGAGTGGCGAGTTCGAGTGAAGATGGTGGAGCAGGTTGCCACGAGGAGATTGGATGAGGGACCATCCACTAGTGATGCTGATGCTGAGGCCCGGAGGCTGCATAAGATCATTCGCTGGATGTTGGTTGTGTTGAGAGAGATCCTAGATGATTAGACGAGACTGTTGGTTGAGCCCGTAGATTGTTGTTGTTGTTTTCAGCGCCGGTAGGCTTTGGGATACTTGGTCAGATGCCGGGATCCCTTTTTCATTTATCTTGTTGTATTTCAGACCAGTGCAGTAGTAGTAGTTGGAAGTTAGGGGTAGATAGGGGGATGTTTTCCAGTTTTTCCTCTGTTTAACCCTGCTATTTATTGTACCTTGTTTCAGAACCTTAAAATCCAGAATATTTCCTATGTAACCCTTGATTTAAATAAATCTATTATCTTGCTTTCCTTTGTGCACCTTGTTTATCTTATAAACTGTTCTCAATGCCATGTTTTAAATACAGCTATGTTTTCATACAACCATGTCTAAAGACCGTAAAACCCTATTCCGTGCCATGATAAAACAACACTGATATGAGAATTATGTAGTAATAGGATTGCATGTGCAAATTGGGTAAAACTTAAAACCCACAAAAGAGATTTCATAAAAATTATTGTTATATATGCCATGCTATTGTATTGCTAAATAATTGCTCAATCAGGTTTATAAGAAATGGCCAACTCACCAGATCACCAAGAAGAAGAAATTCCCACCCAAGACCCAGAAATAAACCCGGAAACCACTTTGATGAGCATACTTGCTCAGCTTTTGCAACAACTTGTGGCCCCAAAAGTTGGAAATTTCAAGCACTTTCAATCTGTTCACCCTCCAGAGTTCTTAGGTTTGTCAGATCCGATTAAAGCACAGTCGTGGTTGAGAGAGATGGAAAAAGCCTTTGAGCTAGCCGAAGTTAAGGATGATAAGAAAGCTCAGTACGCAAGTTATTATTTGAGGGATGAAGCAAGTTTCTGGTGGGAGTCTTCTAAGGCGTTGTTGGAAGGCAAAGACTTATCTTGGGAGAAGTTTACTGAGATGTTTCTGGAAAAAATATTTGCCAAGTTATATGCAAGATCAGTTGGAGATGAAATTTTTGGATCTTAGACAGGAGGAAATGTCGATAGCAGAATATGAGGTGAAGTTTTCGGAGTTGTCAAGGTTCGTGCCAGAGTACGTTGAAGCAAAGAAGGCTAAGAGGTTCCAGCAGGGACTTAAGCCGTGGATTAGGAGTCAAATAGAAATGTTGGAGATCAAGAACTATGCTGCTTTGGTTCAGAAAGCAATGATAGTGGAAGGTGAGTGGGAAGCTGCTCGAAGAGAAAATGAAGGAAGAAAGAGGAAGTTTGAAAGCTCTGAGCAAGAGCAAGGAAGTTCAAAGTTCAGAGGAAAGTTTGGAAAGAATGGTGGAGGTCAGAACAAAAAGTTTCAGAAGTTTAGATCCGGGAATGGAGCTCAGAAGAACCGTTTCCAGAAAGCTGGACAACCGGGAAAGGATAGCAGGCCCCAGATGCAAGAATGCAGGAACTGTGGAAAGAGACACCCGGGGAGGTGTAATAAGCTGGATATAACATGTTTTAAGTGCAACCAGAAGGGGCATTATTCTTCGGAATGTTCAAATGAAATAAGGAAGCCTGATTTGGCTTGTTTCAAGTGTGGCAAGGTAGGCCATATGGCTAGAAATTGCAAGGAGCCTGTGCAGAAGGCTAATGTTCTCAGAATTGCTGGACCGCCGTCTCTCCCAGCACCATCAGCTCAACCCAGAGCTAGGACCTTTAACATGTCAATAAAAGATGCGGTGCAAGATGTGGATGTGGTAGCAGGTATGCTTGTTATAAACTCAGTAGAAGTAAAAGTTTTGATGGATTTTGGAGCAACCAGATCTTTTATTTCTGAAAGCATTCTTGATAAGTTAAATTGTGTTGCGTACCCTCTAGAGCCTAAGTTGATTATAGAGGTAGCAAATCAAGAGAAAGTTGTTGTTAATAAGATTTGTCCCGATTGTGATGTGTCTATAGAAGGTCGGCACTTTTCTGCTGACTTAATTCCTTTTAAGTTAGGAGAATTTGAGGTTATTCTAGGAATGGATTGGTTGTCAAATCATGAAGCGCAAATAGAGTGTAAAAGTAAGAAAGTGAAGTTAAAAACCAAGGATGGTGAGGAAGTGATATTTAAAGGAAAGAGGCAAGAGAAGAAATTTCTAACGGTTATTGAGGCGAGAAGATTAATGCGTCAAGGATGCGAAGTTTATTTGGCTCATGTCGTGGACGTGGAGAAAGAATCTGTAAGGATCGACGATATTCCGGTAGTAAGAGATTTTCCGGACGTGTTTCCTGATGAATTGCCTGGACTACCTCCAGACAGAGAGATCGAGTTTACGATTGAATTGGCTCCTGGTACGGAACCAGTGTCGAAAGCTCCCTATCGCATGGCGCCGGTTGAAATAAAGGAATTGGCAGCTCAGTTGCAAGAGTTGTTGGACAAAGGAGTAATCCGACCGAGTGTATCCCCATGGGGCGCACCGGTGTTGTTTGTAAAGAAGAAGGATGGAAGTATGCGATTGTGTATCGATTACCGTGAACTGAATAAGTTGACAATCAAGAATAAGTACCCTCTACCGCGGATCGATGACTTGTTTGACCAATTGAAAGGAGCTTCGTGTTTCTCAAAGATTGATTTAAGATCTGGGTATCATCAACTAAAGATCAAAGCGGAAGATATACCCAAGACAGCGTTCCGAACAAGATACGGACACTATGAGTTTTTAGTGATGGCATTTGGCTTGATGAATGCGCCAGCTGCATTTATGGATCTTATGAACAGAGTGTTCAAGCAGTATTTGGACAAGTTCATGATTGTGTTTATTGACGATATACTTATTTATTCCAAGACGGAGGAAGATCATAAGGAGCATTTGAGGATTTCCTTGGAAATTCTGCGAAAAGAGAAGCTGTATGCAAAGTTTTCAAAGTGTGAATTTTGGCTAAAAGAAGTACAATTTCTTGGTCATGTAGTTAATAAAGAAGGAATTAAAGTGGATCCAGCCAAGATAGAAGCTGTAATGAATTGGGAAAGACCCAAGACTCCGACGGAAGTCAGAAGTTTTCTGGGATTAGACGGATACTATAGAAGATTTGTGCAAGATTTCTCAAAGATCGCAGTTCCATTGACAAAATTGACGAGGAAGAATGAGAAGTTTGTTTGGACAGAAAAGTGTGAGGAAAGTTTCCAAGAGTTAAAGAAGAGATTGGTAACCGCCCCTATGTTGGTATTACCAGATGATAAAGGTGAATTTGTGATATTCAGTGATGCTTCCTATAAAGGACTTGGATGCGTGTTAATGCAACACGGGAAGGTAATAGCATACGCGTCAAGGCAACTCAAACCGCACGAGCAAAAGTATCCAACGCACGATTTGGAATTGGCAGCAATTGTGTTTGCCCTTAAGATTTGGAGGCATTATTTGTACGGGGAAAAGTGCGAGATTTATATGGACCATAAGAGCTTAAAGTATATCTTTACTCAGAAAGAACTAAATATGCGACAAAGAAGGTGGTTGGAATTGATCAAAGATTATGATTGTGCGATAAACTATCATCCTGGAAAGGCAAATGTGGTAGCTGATGCTTTAAGTCGAAAGGAAAAGTTGAATATGTTAACGTCATCAGAAGAATTAATCAAGGACTTTGAAAAGATGGAAATAGTGGTGCAGACTCCAGAATGTGGAGGTGAAGCCATTTATGCAATATTGTTTCAACCTGAAATTTTGGAAAAGATTAGATTCTGTCAAGAGCAGGTGATGAATCGCGAAAGGAATAAGTTGACGGGAGAAGAAATTAAAGCTCAAAAGGATGGAAAAGGGATATACCGTGTTAACTCACGTATTTGGATACCTGATGTTGTGGAACTAAAGCACGAGATTTTGCAAGAAGCGCATAACTCAAGATTTTCAATTCACCCTGGAAGTATGAAGATGTACCAGGATTTGAAAGAAAATTTTTGGTGGCCAAACATGAAAAAGGAAATTGCGGAATGGATAAGCAAATATTACACGTGCCAAAGAGTTAAAGCGGAACATCAAAGGCCAAGTGGATTACTTCAGCCACTGGACATACCTGAATGGAAATGGGAACATATCGCAATGGATTTCGTGGTAGGATTACCTAAAACCAAGTCTAATCATGATGCGATTTGGGTGGTAATTGATCGACTGACAAAGTCAGCACATTTCTTGCCGATAAACGAAAGGTTTTCATTAGAGAAGCTGGTTAAATTGTATATGGATGAAATCGTGATGCGTCATGGAGTTCCTGTATCTATCGTGTCTGATAGAGATCCAAGGTTTAATTCGAGATTTTGGCGACAATTCCATGATCATTTGGGAACGAAATTGAAAATGAGTACGGCATATCATCCGCAGACAGACGGACAAAGTGAAAGGACAATTCAGACAATTGAGGATATGTTGCGAACCTGCGCAATAGATTTCAAAGGAAATTGGGACGATCATTTGCCCTTAATTGAGTTTTCCTACAACAACAGTTATCACGCAAGTATTGGCATGTCGCCTTATGAAGCGTTGTATGGAAGGAAGTGTAGATCCCCTACTTATTGGGATGAAATTGGTGAGTGCAAGTTAATTGGCCCCGAGCTAGTGCAGCAAACGAAGGAAAAAGTTGAACTGATACGAAAGAGATTAATTGCAGCTCAAGACCGACAGGCAAAGTACGCGAATCAAGAGCGGAAAGATGTGCAATTCGAAACTGGAGACAAAGTCTTATTGAAGATATCTCCTTGGAAAGGTTTGACTCGATTTGGAAAGAAAGGGAAGCTAAGTCCAAGGTACATTGGACCATTTGAAGTATTGCGACAAGTTGGGAAAGTGGCGTATGAATTAGCGCTACCGCCACAAATGCAACATCTGCACAATGTATTTCATGCATCTCTCCTGAAGAAGTATAATGCTGATGCGAGCCATGTGATCGAGTTGGAACCAGTAGTAATCCAACCAGATTTGTCCTATGTGGAACAACCAGTGCGAATTTTGGATCGAAAAGAAAGGACGCTTAGAAATAAAGTTGTACCTCTAGTTAGAGTATTGTGGAGAAATCCACTAGTCGAGGAATCGACTTGGGAATTAGAAAGTGAAATGAAAGAAAAGTATCCCCATCTATTTGCTTAGATTAGATTCTGGGGACAGAATCCTTTTAAGGAGGGTAGATTGTAACGACCGAGAATTTTTCGTCGTAATTAAGAAAGTAAAGTATGTGTTATGTGATGAGATTATGTGATTAAGTGGTGATTATTTATCTTATCGGTATACTAGAGTTAAGGAGCGTGGATAAAAACGTTCCATTTTAAAGAGTCAGCTTAGAAGTCGAGCTGTGGTTTCGGGCCGTCAGGTAGAACGGAACCCGTCCTAATATGGAAATTAAATAATATAAAATGTGAATTATATGTGAAGTAAATGAATAAAGTATTTTGTCTTAAGAGACGTGTTGATTGGCAAAGATAATGAGAAGCGTCATCGAAACGCTGAGCGTCGGGCCGTCAGGCTGAACGTGACCCGGTACGCGTAAAAGAGGATAAAGATTTAAGAGTGATATATTCTATGATCAGACCTGAGTCGTTATATGACTATATGCGTGTGATTGCTTGACTGTGTGCATGATTATATGTTCTGTGTCAATTTTTGTGAATTTTAAAGGAATTATGTGATTTACAAAAGGGTTTATTTAACCTTCGTGCATTTTTATAAAATCATCTGAGATGGATAAAAACATGGGATTTGTTCTATTATCTTCGTAGAGGTCTTAGAGACTTTTTAAAAATGATAAGTGAATTTAATTGTTGGACCTTGCATTTTTAAATCGATTTTATGTGGAAAAAGGTATTTATTAAAGCGAGTTTGCGAAATTCATATAAAATCAACCGCTCGCTCAAATTCTTATTATGAGAAATGGATAAAAAGCTAATTTCGAGGCCTACGCGTTAAAAATGTCATTTTCAATAATTCTCGACTTTCCGAGAAAGATATATTTTATATTTGAATTTTATCGCATTTTAGTAAAAAGAAAAGGAATGAGTGAGTAAAAGGAAGTAGGTAAATTACTAGATTGCCCTTGTTTCTAAGTGCTATATATAACCCACTTCTCTTTCTTTTTCTTTCTTTTCACTCATTCTCTCTTTTCTCTCTTCTCTCTTTCTTTTCCCTCGTCTCTCTCCCGAACACTCTCTCTCTCTCTCACTCCCTCTCGGCCCTCTCATCTCTCATCTCTCTCACTTGCATGCAACCCCCAAATCTTACTCAAACTCAAAGATATTGCTACCTTTAGCCTTTATCTTCGGTATACTTCTTGATTCCTATTTGCATGTAAGTATTTGCAAGTATTTTGATGATTGATCACTATGGTTGTGTTTAAGAAAAACAATTTCTTGAAGCATAACTATAAGAGTGATTTTAAGAGGTTTTGAAGGTCATAAACTCGAGAGGAGATCCATCATGGACTCTCTCAAGTTCGACCACCACCGGCCATGATCCAAAGGAGAGCCGGTGGGTTTTCCATGATGTGATTGTTAGATTTTAATGTTGCATGTTATGATTTCTTGAAAATTTGAAAAAAAAAGGGTTTTGGCTTCTTTGATAAAAATCGAGTGGGTGCTTGGTAAAATGATTTCCTTGATTATAAAATGAATGTGTGCAAGTGATTGTTGGTTAGAAAATCAGAATTTATGATTTGCATGTGAGTTTTTGCTTCGACTTTATGCTAATAAAAGGGAAATTGAATTTTGTGACGTGATCTTGGTATGAACTAAGCTTAATTAGTAGGAAATAGAGTTGCATGTTAATTTAAAAGAGGAGAATAGTGATGCATGTCAATGTTTGGTTCTTGGATTGTGAATTTTGAATTTTTGCCGAATAGAAAATGGGTTTAGAAGTGATTGATTTGTGATTAAGTGAATGCATGCATGTTGATTCGAAAATCTTGATGAAAATGAGAGCAATGACTAAGTTAAGGCTTAAAACAAGTTGAAAATGTGATATAAGACTTTGCATGTCAAGATTGAACTTTGCATGTGTGTTTTCTTGATAAACCCGAATGGGTCTTAGGCTTAAAAAGAGAATTGAGTTGATTTTTGCTAAAAAAATCTTAGTGACTAATGAGAACTTGATTTCATGACCATGATTGAGTGGTGTTTATGTTCGAAATTCGTTAATAAAGAAAATGGTGCTAGTTTAAATGTTGGATCATGCTAGAACTAAAGTTGCATGGTGTGATTTTTGAGAAATTTGATTGTATATGTATGATTATGGTTCGGATTTTTATGATTAAAAGAAAGGAGAATGGTTCTTTAAAGGTTGTTGAATGAGATACGTGTTTATGTGAATTAAAGTGAGTATTTGATTGATTTTATGGTGGGTATTTGCAATAAGGCCGAATAGGCCATAAGAAATAAAGGTCAAAACTTGATTTTGGTAATTGAAAGAATGATTGAGTGTTTATATGTGAAAATCTTTGATTTTGCTTGATTGGATTGTTGTTTTGGTTCGAATTAAGGAATAAAAGAAAAGGGAATTAAGTCGATTGATATATGTGATAGTATGCACGTAAATGTTTGGTTGTGAATGTGTCTAGTACTCGTAAAAGAGTCGTGTTAGTATGATTTGAGAAATAGCCTAGGTCAAGCGAGTACGCTTTAATTGCTAGGTATATAAGAATATGAAAACTACGAGAAAGAATTGTGTTATGTGCTGTGTGCTTATTTGTATAAGCTATACTCGTATAGTTCGAGTCAAAGATATAATCGAGTTATCGTATAGAGAGATCGTTCCGGGAACGAGAGTTGGGAACCTAATAAGATTTCTGGTTTTTATTATAGATTCGGAGCGTGAGGGCATTTGGGCTAGGAAAGGGAAAAGTATACTAGGTGGCAGTAGTTCAACCCTCAGGAAAGCAATTTCAGGCAAGTAACTCTGATTACTTGTATAAATGATTGTAAAGGAAATGTTGTTCATACCATGTAGAGTATTGAACTGTTAAAGTATGAAACCCTTGCTTTATGAAACCCTGATATTGATTTGAAGTACCCTTTGTTCTTGATAACCTGTTATTGATAATCCTATTGATTTCACCCGTTGATAATCTGCCTTTCTGTTTAAGATTCCTATAATGCCATGAATCATATTGAACCTTTAAATTATCTTGGATAACTCTGTTAATGATACCCTGTTTTTCTTGATCGCCCTAATGATCCCTAAGTTATTTCTGATCCTTCAAATTTAGTGCCTTGTTATCCTTGATACAGAATTCTTGAGAATTGTTCCTTGCGTATCTTTGATTCACTCCCTGAACTTTATTTCTTTAAAATCTGAAATAAGAATGAGTTTCGACTTGAAAGAGTCTGAATGATTTCAAAGGCTTGGTAATGATAAAATGAATTTTAGAAAACCTATTGTTTTCCAACTCAAGGTTTTCCAAATGAATTCCTGATGGATTGGATTGAGACGTAAGAGGCTAGTGGGACTAGTCCAGTCATGGTAAGAGGCTAGTGGGACTAGTCCAATTTAAGGCTGAAATTATGCTGAATGGTACCTTAAAGACCGGAATGGAGGTCGATACGGGCTGATCACCCGTATATAATGAAATGGAAAGATAAGTGATCCAATCATGGGTTCTAAATGATTATTTAAAAAGGGAACTGAAACTTTTATTCAGTAAATTGATTTTTGGAAATGAAAATGGTTTATACTGTTTTGAAAAGAGTTGATTATGTTATTGTGGAGCTTAAAGCTCAGAACCCTGATTCCTGAAATTGTTGATCATATGAATGATTCTATATCTTGAAATACTGTTGCTTTCCTCTACCGAAAGATCTATTTTGATCCTATAATGATTTGTGTTGAATGTCGGCTTTCATCCTGTTTCGAGCCTTGTTTCTTGAAAACCCAACTATTCTTCGGATACCTTTCCTTATCTCAAAGAAAACAAAAATGAATATATGGAAATCTGCCACCTAGATTAGCTAAAGTAGAATGCCCTAGTTTGTTCAAAGTATATTGAGAATTGATATTATAGAACTGCTGTATAGTTACTTGCTGAGTTTTCTACTCACTTGTTTGTCTTAATCTAACCATGGCAGTTAAGCAAGAAGATGGCCAGGCTTAGGCGCACTGCTCGTAAGAGCGTACCTGGTGGTCCCTACCGTGTTGAGGGCTTCCAGTTGCCAGAGCAGGTAGTACAGGTTATGAGTGAGCTCGCGCCTAGTAAGAGGTGTTTAAAGATACAATGGGTTATCTGTCGGTTCCCAGCCGGAATTGATACTGATTATTTAATAATATTTTGGGTTTGTAAGTTATATTCTGTGATTGGTAGTTGTAATCTTGTCTCATACTTTATCCTGTTGATCCTGTTAGTAGTTAATCGGGGTTTATGCATATTTATTTAGTATATTAGAGGTGTGTGAGCCCTCATTTCCTAACCCCGAGATTGAGGTCGTCACAATAACCCTAATGATAAGTTGTATGATAATTTATTTTTTAATTCTATAATTCTATTACTTGAGTCTGTAAAAATGTTAAATAGATTATACTGGAGGATTTTTCTTTGAACAGTCATCACGCTAAGGAACGAACTCTGAAAAAAGATCAAATCTTGATCATGCCTCAGAGAGAAGCGTAGCAGCTTGGATTTGAATAATACCGTTCTAGGAAAAATGTTTTAAGTCATATATCGACAAGTCACAGATCAAGGAATATCGAGAAGTATGTTGAGAAGTCCAAAATGACTTGTAGAGAAGTCCCAAGAGATATCGATAAGTCAATATGCATGTAGAGATCTCAGATATTGACAAGTCAAAAAGTCCATTTAGAGAACTGGAGATATCGACAAGTCATTTCTTCATGTAGAGATCTATAGATATCGACAAGTTATATCTTCATCTAGATAACTAGTGATATCGACAAGTCAAAAGCCTATGTAGAGAACTAGAGATATCGACAAGTCATTCTACCTGTAGAGAACTGGAGACCTCGATAAGTCATTAACAAATGTAGAGAACTCAAGATATCTATAAGTCATTTTACTTATCGATATGTGACATCTCCATAGAATGAAAGAGATCTCGACAAAGTACTTCATAACACAGAATGCAAACAACTTGAAGATTCAAGATTATCAGTCGACAAACAATTCTATCACTGAATTGGAAAGACTACAAATGCAGTTTGAGGAATACAGGATCAAGGGCCAAGATTCACTGGATAAAGGAGGGACACATACCTATTAGATTTTGCACAGATTTGCTAACACTGGAAATGAAATATACAAAGTAGCTTTAGAAACTGTGTTAGTCCATTTTAGTGCAAGTTTTATAATCCCGTGCATATTGGTCTATAAAGTATGTCATGGGTCCTTTGTTTAGATATAACAAACAGATCTGAAAAATATATTGGAATTCTCTCTCAAGAATTGTAGGTGAGTTCTTATCTTTAAGAACACATATTTGTAGTAAAACAAATTTGATTTTAATAAATCAAGTAAGTTTTTTGATATTTGCTTGTGTATTTTACATTAGTACTTTATCTCTACAAATTCATACAAACTATTATGTTCCATAAGCTATAAAGATAATTCAAATTCAAGAAAACACATTCACCCTCCCCTCTGTGTTGCATTTCATACCTAACAATATTCTTAAGTAGGCATATTATAATTCGTCGATCCATATTCTGGTTGATGTTCTTACTCTACTCGGTAGAATATATACTCTTATTTTTTCTATGCTCACAATTCATTACATCTGTTGGGAACACAAACTTTAGTACATTGATTTATGGAATTTTATATTACGAAGTACTGCTAAATCATCTTTTAATTTGTTCATAGGCTATTAAAGGTCAAAGAGAAGAAGATGGAATCTTCAGTCGGACTTGGAATAGAATATGAACGTAATTTATTCCGGACTTCAATTTCTTTCAAAATTCAATTTTGTTATAAATTTTTTGATAATATTTTTATTGGCTAGGTACATTTGATTGTTTTATGAGTTAAGACGGTCGAACAATTATTGATATATTTTTCCAATTTATATGTGTCATATTATATTATCTTTTATGTAAAACTAGGGCGCGTGTCCGCGCTACGCACACGATAATTATTATTTGGTTAATCAACTCTTTATTTTTTTATAATTTTGAAATGTCATAACTTTAGAGCTTTTATTTTACTCTAAATAGTACAAGTGCATCTTTAAAGTGTTGGGAGATATAGTGTTGTGATCCAGTGAAAGATGTCAGAAGTATGTTAGGAGCAATTGATGATAACAAACAGAAACTATCAGAAGTTCATATCAGAACTTATATATCAACGGATGTTGATGACATCAATGGATGATGAAATATCAACGGATGATAGGATATCAACGGATGATGATTTTGACGGATGATGATGTCAACGGATAATGAAATCAGTATTTGTCACATAAGTTGATATTCGAGGAGGAAAAGGAAACATGAACTCAAGGCGGTGAAGGACTTTATCTCAGAAGCAATTGTATAGGTTTCCTTATTGTTAATAGAATATGATTCCTTATACATTTGTAGTTGTGCTCTATATAAAGCACATATTAGGTTCATGTTATAAGCATTGCGACATTGTTATATCTTTCATGTAACCTAACAGCTCTAAAGGATATTTGTTCATCCTTTCGAGAGTGTACATTTGTAATAAGTTTTTATCAGTTAATATAAAAACTGTTGATTCTGTTGAAGTTTTGTCGAATAGATTTTATTAACTGTATTCACCCCCCCCCCACTCTACAGTTGATTAAGGGCCTAACAAAGTACTATAACTTTACCCACATGGTCAGAGTCGTGATCCCCGTTGTGCAAATCATCTCATACAGAATGATACAAATCAACACGTATTGTTGTTTGGTGTGTACTAACCCAATCAAAACGATATTGTTCAATTGCATAAAGTACATCTACAACATATTGTTGCCAAAGACGACCACCAAGATGTGCTTGTAAAAGATGGAATCTTTAGTCGAACTTGGAAGTGAATAAGAACGTAATTTATTCCGGACTTCACTTTCTTTTGAAATTTGAATTTGTTATAAGTTCTTTGATAAAAAAATTATTGGTCAAGTACATTTGATTGTTTTAGGAGTTAAGGCGCCCTAATAATTATTGATATAATTTTCTAATATGCGTGCATGTTATCTTATCTTTTATGTACAATGATGGAGGTTTTTAAGATAGTATATATTTATGTGCTAATTACATGGCACTGATAAATAGTTTCTTCTTTATTTTAAATTGACATTGAAATTAACATTTTTATATATAAAGAAATACACTGAAGCTTGCAATAGAGCTATTATTACTTTTTTGATGAATTATAATTTTTTCTATAAACGCTTGTTCTTGATATTTTTATTGTTATTAATTTTTGAAAACTTACTTCATGATTTCATCATGTTTCTTGCAGAAACTGGCTGACCTATTAAATATCTTTTCAAATTTTTATTAGCCTTAGTTTGTATAAATCTTTGAATGACTGCAAGAATTTTTTCAGATACAGTCATACAGGTACTTACACTATGTTTACTTCAATTATTATTGGTATTTTTTGAAATTATTCGAAGTCGTAATGATTGAAGAATGATACGAAAGTTATTAGAGTTGTCCATTTTAAGTTTAAATTACTACTCTTTTATCAATCGATTCACATCCATCTACTTTCCACCTTATAATATTTTGTAAATTTTGATTTGGTATACCTGATTCAATATATTGTCATTATCCTCAAAAGAATATCAGAGAAAAGTGGCTTCTTGAGTTTTGTAGTTATACGGTACATATAAATATAATTAAACATTAAACATTAAACAATTTAAACATTTGCATATTAGTAGTATTTTTATTTATATGTATTTATTATAACATGTGTCGGTCCAAAAAAAGTGACCCAAAAATCGCCAGAAAAATATCTTAATAATTGTTTTATTATTTATGCGGTATACAATATTGTTTTCACTATTTTTATAAGATATTATAGATTTTCTCTCAAATATTTGAGAGTTCTTAAAAAAATTACATAGTAAGGCTTAATCGAAGAAGATGGGGGCGATCAGATGTAGCCTCTCTTATTTTCTGAATTTATTTTTTAAATTTTTAAAAATATTACGGTTAATTATTAAATGTGTTTTTCTCACAAACAATTTTTTGCTAATAAATATTATATTTATACATATTTTTAATCTTAATTTTTCATTAAAACGGGCGTTGGCCCCCAAGAAGACGTTTCATAAATTGGTTCTTATGTACGTATTTTTATTTGTTATATATGGTTGTTTATAACCCGTGCGATGCACATTTTTTAAATTTTTTCTTTTATTCTTCTTTAAATTTTTTAAAATTTATTTTTTGAATTTTTTAAATATATATATATATCGTTATTTCTGACGTAGTTGCAATATTATTTTTATTTTAATAGTCTGTTGTAATATTATTGCAACAAATATGCATATATTGAGAAATATACATATATGTAATTGAATTACAGTCATATGTAGTATAATATCTAATTATATTCTATCTACTATTGTATCATTATATTATATATTGGTTTTTAAATAGAAGTGAAATAAATATTTTTTTATTTTTGATTGGTTAAATATCTAATCACATTCTATTTAGGATTGTATTGAGACATTATATTGTAATTGATGTTTGAATAGTATTAGCTAAATTTTAATCATATTATATCTACTATTATATCATTGTATCATATTTTGTATCTTAAATAGTAACATGATATGACTGGTTAAACCTTGTTATATTTAGGTCATGTATATTAGAAAATAAAATCCAAGTTCATATAGAAGTAGAAATAAAATTCAAGTTTACATAAAGTAGAAAACTTCCTTATTTAGGTTCCATACTTAAGAAAATAAATGCTAATTTCATATAGAAGTAGAAATAAAATCCAATTTTATATAGAAGCTGAAATATATTCTATTCAAGAATAGAATAATTAATTTTTATAATAATTTGAACTTATTTTACTAAATTTTAATTCAAAAAATTGAAACGTCCTTATTAAGGTCCTATATTTTAGAAAATAAAATCTAAGTTCATATCGAAAGAGAAATAAAATCCAAGTTAATATACAGTAGAAAACTTTTTTATTTAGGTTCTATATTTTAGAAAATAAAATTTAAGTTCATATAGAAGTAGAAATAAAATCTAAATTTATATAGAAGTACATTTTTATTAAAATTCTATCCAATTAAATAATAGAATAATTCAAATGTATAATAAGTGATATGGATATAAAATACATCCTAAAGACACATTAAATGTCGCATTAATTACACTTGGGCTTCTTGTCTAAAAAGTTCAATACAGACATGTCTGGTCCGAACTCATAGCAGACTCAAGACGGCCCATGTAGACGAGGCCCACTAGCTGAGGTCGTCAAGGTCCACGAATACAAGTTGTTCACGGACTAGGCCCAATACGGCTGGAAGAGCATAAACATGTGTTCTAAACGGACTCAAAGTCCTACACGGAAGGTTCTGGAGCTCCTTCCTTAATAGGACTCCTAATAACCATCTAAGTTGGAGACTTGTCCACCAAGTCTCCCAACAGAAGTCTAACCCTAGACTCACCTCTATATAAAGGGATCTACCTCTCAACCTAGAACTACGTTCTCTACAACACAGAGATATGTAGGCATCTTGCAAGGACCGATAGTCCCGAACACAAGAGCAGCCATTAAAACTCGAAGCTCACCAACCCTAGCATTAAATACTAAAGTACTTAGGTTTTTATTCCACAATATTTGGCGCCGTCTGTGGGACGACTACAACAACCATGGTGAATACACGGAGCAGAAATAATATTGGACCAAATACTCCTGTTCCACCGCGAACAATTGCATCAGCGGTGGAAGTACCACCACACTCAACTTATGCCTCCACCCAAGGAGGAACCCTGGTAGGGGCAACTGAGGCTCAGCCACAAGGGCCACAAGGGTCGAATCCCGCGACTCCTCAAGGGACGAATCCCCAATTTTAGCAGATACATACACCCGTGAACTCTCAACCCGTTGGGTATGAGTACTCGACGATCGTGACCACTAACCCACCCTACAGGATTTCTCTATACCCCGAAGCTGGAGGAAGTGGACACTCTAATAGGAGTGAAGCACAAGGGCGGATGCCCCAATACATACGTGGCTTAACTCCTATTCTGGAGTATCAAGAATTCTCTAGCCCCTATACTGAAAGAGACTCCGAATCATCGGATGATGATGTTGCTCCAAGAAGGAGACGAGCTGGTAGAGAGCCGATGGCTGATACTGAACAACGTTCCAGGAGCACTCAAGGGACGAATCCCCAAGATGTTCAAGAGAGGATCAGGGCTCATGAAGCTGAGATCCAAAGGCTGAAGTGTGATCTGGAGACACAACTGACTTCAAGACCCCCACTTGCTCCAAGACGGAGAGTTCCTCCCCCAATCATAGACCTGGATTGCCCAATACCAAGAAGAGCAATTGCCCCAAGGGCTGATCCAAGTGATCTTATGCCCCTAGGAGATCTAGATGATCCAAACCCACCATTCACTGATGAGATAATGAATGCTCACATCTCAAGGAAGTTCAAGATGCCCACCATCAAAGCATACGATGGTACTGGCGACCCTGCTAATCATGTTAGAACATTCTCTAACGCCCTGTAGCTACAACCCATGAACGACGCTATTAAATGTCGAGCCTTCCCTCAAACCCTACCGGGTATGGCTCAAAGGTGGTACAGTCGTCTACCCCCAAACTCTATTGGATCCTTTAAGGACTTGAGCCAAGCTTTTGTCAAGCAATTCATAAGTGGCAGAGTGCACGAGAAGAGTTCATCTTCTCTCATGGGCATAATCCAAGGAGCAATTGTACAGGTTTCCTTGTTGTTAATAGAATAGGATTCCTTATACATTGGTAGCTTTGTTTTATATAAAGCACAAATTAGGTTCATGTTATAAGCATTGGGACATTGTTATATCTTTCGCATAACCTAGCAGCTCTCAAGGATATTTGTTCATCCTTTCGAGAGAGTACATTTGTAATAAGTTTTTATCAGTTAATATAAAAACTGTTGATTTTGTTAAAGTTTTGTCGAATAGATTGTATTAACTGTATTCACCCCCCCCCCCTCTACAGTTGATTAAGGGCCTAACAATTAGTATCAGAGCTTGCTGTTAACATACAAACAGTTTAAGATCTAAAAATCAATCTACAATATCAGACAAAGAAGAAGAGACACAGAATCCGAAACCACAACCACCAGCCGCATCACAAATAAGCAGCAACATGAGTATGTATGAAGCAATTAAGGTGTCTATCCTGAAGATACATGAATATCCAATCTAGAAAGTCAGGATGACCGTGTGCTTGGAAGCCACGGATCCTGAATACTTAAGCATGATCTATGATGGTCCTCATAGACCAATGAAGGTAGCTATTACGCCTGCAGGAGAACCATAGAAGATGATAGACAAAGACATGAAGGAATACTCTCCTAAAGATATCTTGTCTGTCATGAAGGATGATAAGGTTAGACATATCTTGCTCAACAGTCTTGATAGTATTATGTCCAATAGAGTCATTGGATGTAAAATAGAAAAAAAGATATGGGATGCTTTAGAAGTAAAGTGTCAAGGTACAACTGCTATCAAGAAGAACATGAGGACAATACTTACTCAAAAATATGAGCACTTTGACTCAAGGGATAATGAGTCCCTAAATGAGATCTATGAAAGATTTCAGAAGTTGCTGAATGACTTATCCCTTATCAACAAAGAATATGATTTGGAGGACTCAAACTTGAAGTTCCTACTTGCTCTCCCTGAAAAGTGGGACTTTAAAGTCACATCAATCAGGGATAACTCTAAACTTGATATGACACCTCTAGATGAGATCTATGGAGTTTTGAAAACTCATGAACTAGAGATGGAGCAAAAGAGCAAGAGGAAAGGATCAAAATCTAGACCAGTTGCACTCAAGGTTGAAGAGAAGCCAAAGAAAAAAGCTAGGAGGAAAAGCTACTCCAAAGGGAAAGCCATGATTGCTAAGTCAGATACTGAATCATCGAATTCTGATGATAACTCAAATCCTGATACTGAATCAGATACTGACAATGATCACTACAACAATGAAGATATGGATCAAATGGCTGCCCTACTGGTTAAAAGTTTCAAGAAGATGGTCTACAAAAACTTCAAGAAAGGGAGAAGATTTTCCAGAAAAGGTTCTAGTTTCTCAAACTCTGATAAGAGGAACAACAGAAGAAATGTTGATTGGAAGGAAGCTAGATCTGGAAAACTTGACAAGTTAAGAGAGAGATGTTACAACTATGATGGACTTGGACAGTTTACAACTGACTGCTGAAAACCCAGAGCTGAGAAGAAACAAGCTTTGATCTCAAAGAAGAGAAACTGGGAAGATTCATCAGACTCAAATGATGGGATCAATTATGCTCTCATGGCAAATGCTAATGTTGAAGTTGACAATGCTGAATTAAAGGTACCTCAGACTACTCTTTCATTTGATAATGATGATATCTATGAATTAAGATTATTTTTTAAGTCTCTACATGTTAGTTTTAAGGATCAAACCTTAGAGAATAATAGAGTCAAGAGTAAAAACTATGTGCTAAAGAAAAGGAATGATCACCTAGATATTGAGTTGCTTTCCATGCTAGAAATTCAAAAAGAAAGAGATAATGTTGTTTATGTTAAGAAAAATTGTTAGAAAAACATGCTTATCTAGAAAAGGAGCAAGCTAACGAAAGAGAAGTCATTAAATTTTGGACTAACTCAGGAAATAAAACTCAGGAAATCTTAGAAAATAACTGTTGGGATCAGGATTAGGATATTCAGCTAGATCTAATTCTGATAAGAAAAGTGGAGAAGAAACTAAGAAAAGAGAACCAATAAAAACTGATAGTCATGTCAAATTGAACAAGGTTCAACGAAAGACCATTAAGTTTAATCCAAGTGCTAATAATGTTAAATCAATCCATGAGGAAGGTACTACCTCAGTACCTAGATCAAACTTAACTACTGAGAAGAGTGAACAAATTCACACTAATTCAGTAAATATTGGTTCAATGACTCAGAAACAGCTTAAGCAAAAGTTGAAGGACTTAAACATGAAAGACAAGAGGAAAAGGTCTAGGAAAAATAGGAATGGAAAGGTAGGTGTTAATAAAAATAGAAATTATATGACTCCTCCTAATACACCTAGAAAGACTTGTTCAAACTATGGTAGCACTAATCATCTTGCTAATTCTTGCAGGAAGAATAAAGAGATAAAAATTGTTATTTCCAAATCAGAGTTTAGGAATAGAACGGTTAGATATAAACCACAGAATCCTTGTTTTCATTGTGGCAGTGTTTGGCACTCTATTAATACATGTAAAGGGTATCATAGTTTGTATTATGATTTTTATAAACTGAGATCCTCTTTAGTTAAAGCAAAATCTATTTCTGTATATATAAATACTGATAGTAAGCATGTTAACATAAATTCTGATATGAAGTCTTCTGCTGTATATGTTAACAAACTTAAAGAGGCCAAAAAATCCAAGTAAGTCTGGGTCCTTAAAAACACTAACTGATTCAAATTACTGATTGCAGGGTGACAGGAGGAATACTCTAGTCTTGGACAGTGGATGCTTAGGACATATTACTGGTTATAAATCCTTGTTATCAGAATTTGAGGAGAAGGTTGGCCCAAGCGTTTCTTATGGAGATGGCAACTTAGGAAAAATCTTGGGATATGGCAAAATCAAAATTGGAAATATCATCATTGAAAATGTAGCTCTGGTTGCAGGACTCAAGCATAATCTGATCAGTATGAGTCAAATCTGTGACAGAGGTTACCATGTCAATTTTTATGAGGGGCATTGTGAAATTGTCAGTAAATCTGATGGCAAGATCACATTTACTGGTGCAAGACATGGTAGTTTATATGAAGGCAAGGTCTCCACAAGAATTGATAATTCAGAAGTTTGTCTACTGAGTAGAGGATCTGTGGAAGACAACTGGAACTGGCATAAAAGACTTTGTCACCTCAACTTCAACAATATCAATGAACTTGTGAGGAAAGATCTTGTAAGAGGATTTCCCAATGCAGTGTTTACTCCTGATGGCTTATGTGATTCATGCCAGAAAGCCAAACAAAGGAAGACATCTATTAAGAGTAAAACTGAATCCTCCATTCTTGAACCATATCATCTACTTCATGTTGATCTCTTTGGTCCAGTGAATGTTATGTTTATTGCCAAGAAGAGGTATGCACTTGTGATTGTTGATGAATATACAAGATGTGATTGTTGATGAATATACAAGATACATATGGGTGTATTTTCTGCACATCAAGGATGAATCTCCATCCATTCTTCTTGATCATGTGAGGGAGCTGGAAAAAGGATCAACATACAAAGTGAAGATCATCAGAAGTGATAATGGAACTGAATTCAAGAATAGCTCTATGGAAGAGTTCTACAAACTCAAGGGGATCAAACAAGAGTTTTCTGCTCCTGGAACTCCACAACAAAATGGAGTTGTTGAAAGAAAAAATAGAACTCTGATAGAAGTTGTAAGAACCGTGCTAGAAGAAGCAAGATTTTCTACCTACTTTTGGGTTGAGGCTGTGCAAACTACTTGATTTACACAAAATGCAACATTGATCAACAAGCATGAAAAAACGCCATTTGAGATGGTGAAAGGAATTAAGCCAAATTTGAAATACTTTCATATATTTGGTTGTAAGTGTTTTATTCTCAAAACTCATCTGGAGTAGCTTACCAAGTTTGAATTAAAAGCTGATGAAGGAATCTTTGTAGGATATCCATTATCTACAAAAGCCTTCAGAGTTTACAATATGATAACAAGAACAGTCATGAAATCTATACATGTATCCTTTGATGACAAGAAGATAACAGGTCCAGAAGATGCAGATGACCATGAAAAGTTAAGATTTGAAAATGAAGTACCTTATGCTGAACTTATAAATCCTGACGCTGATTCAGTAAATTCTGATATCACTCAAAGCTCTGAGGTTCCACAGAATAGTGGAAATACTTCTAATACTGAAGCATATATTGAGGGGGAGCAACATGACTCAAATCCCGAGACTACTGCAAGTTATTCAACTCAAGAAACATCAGTAGAAAGATCATCAAACTCATCTTCCTCAAACTCTGATAAGTCAAATACTGATAACCATGGGAATACTGATGCAGGGGGAGCATCAGGAAATAATAGTGGTACTACTCAAGGAAATAACAGAGAATTCATGGATCAAGTGGGAGGTTCTTCTTCTAGGAGTCAACTTCCATCTGCAAGAAAATGGTCTAAGTCACACACACTTGACTTAATCATTGGAAACCCTAACAGTGGTGTAAGAACAAGAAAAGCCACTCAGAATGAATGTCTCTGCCATTCTTTTCTATCTCAAACTGAACCTAAGAAGTTTGAAGAAGATTTACAAGATGCTGACCGGGTCACAACAATACAAGAGGAACTCAATAAATTTTAAAGGAACAAAGTCTGGACTTTTGTGCCAAGACCAAAGAATAAATCTGTAGTTGGCATAGAGTCGGTGTTCAGAAACAAAACTGACAGTGAGGGCATTATCACAAGGAATAAATCAAGACTGGTTGCAAAGGATTACTCACAACAAGAAGGCATAGATTATGATGAGATATTTTCTCCAATTGCAAGGTTAGAGGCAATAAGAATCTTTCTTGCCTATGCTGCTCACAAGAAGTTTAAGGTGTTCCAAATGAATGTAAAAAGTGCATTTCTAAATGGATAACTTGAAGAGGAAGTTTATGTAGAACAACCCCCAGGGTTCATTGATCCAAAGTATCCAGATCATGTCTACTTACTGGATAAAGCACTCTATGAACTGAAGCAAGCTCCAAGGGCCTGGTATGAAACAGTTATTCTATTTCTGCTAGAGAGTAGTTTCACAAGAGGTACAATTGATAAAACTCTCTTTTATAAATACCATGGTAATGACTTGTTATTAGTACATATATATGTTGATGATATTATTTTTGGATTTACTAAAATAACTCTGTGAGAGATTTGCAAAGCTAATACAATCCAGGTATCAAATGAGTATGATGGGAGAATTGAGTTACTTTCTGGGGTTACAAGTTAAACAGAATGATGAAGGAATCTTCATAAATCAATCCAAATATACCAGGAATTTACTCAAAAGATTTGGAATGTAAGACTGCTCAACCGCATCAACTCCTATGGCCACTACAACTAAGTTAGATTCAAATACTGGTTCTTCAGTAGATATAACTAACTACAGAGGTATGATTGGCTCACTCCTATATCTTACTTCTAGTAGACCTCATATCATGTATGCTACCTGTCTCTGTGCAAGGTTCCAAGCTGACCCTAGAGAACCTCATCTATTAGTTGTGAAAAGAATTTTTAAGTATCTCAAAGGCACCATGAATCTGAGATTATGGTATCCTAGAGATCCAAACTTTAAGCTAATTGGATACTCAGATGTTGATTTTGCAGGATGCAAAATAGACAGGAAAAGCACTTGTGGAAGCTGCCAATTTCTTGGAGGCAGATTGGTTTCTTGGTATAGCAAGAAACAAAAGTTAATTTCTACTTCCATTGCGGAAGCAGAATACATTGTTGTAGGAAGCTGTTGTGCTCAGATTCTATTAATGAAGAATCAACTGCTGGATTATGGGTTAGAATATTCTTCTATTCCTATATATTGTGATAATCAAAGTGCTATTGCAATGACAGGAAATCCAGTGCAGCATTCAATGACTAAGCACATCAGCATCAGATACCATTTCATAAGGGAACATATGGAAGCTGGTACAGTGAAATTGTCTTTGTTCCAGCAGATCAGCAGGTAGCAGATATATTCACCAAGCCTCTCTGTAAAGCCACATTCACAAGATTGGTGAATGAATTGGGAATGATATCAGGACAATTCTCAAACTCTGATAATTAAGTCTGATGATATTTTTGAAGCATGGTATCTTATTATGTGTCAGTACTTGCTAGATACTGATTTTTGTGCTAAATTTTTGATGTCATGATAACATGCAAACTGTGCTAAATGATCTTATGTGAAAATTGCATGTTGAAACTATTGACTTTGCTTATAAACTCTGTTATTAGTTAAACTTGTTTTGACTAATACTTTATATCAGTAGTTGATAAATCCTGATAGTAGTAATTAAAATACTGATAATGGTCAAACCATGATTGACTGTTATACTTCATTGATTATTTTGAATTTATTCGAAATAAATTGTTAACAATATTTTTAATTAATCAGTGAGTGAGTGGAATATCTTTTAATTGCTTAAATGGGTTAGCTACTGATGCAAGTATCTTGTAATACTTGAGTATATACATTGAAAATAGGAATATGAATAGAGAGATTACTTTTTATTTGCCTAGATACGCATAATCGTGTATAATCATTATGTCTAATTATTGCATGGTTAATCAAATATTCTCTTCAGTCTCTACCTTCTTTTCTATAAATACAACCCTTCACTCTCAAAACTTATCACTGCTTTCTTCATACTCAACTCATCACATTCTCATCATTCCATTCACAATCTTACTCATCAAAATGGTTCAACCTCAGTTGTACATACGCAGCGGTGGATGTTATCTACCGATCTTTAACCCTAGTGATGAGAAGATATATTTTGACCCTTAAGGACATAAGGTAGATCTTAATGATACTAACAGAGACACAGAGGTTTCATCAGTTTTTACTAAAGACTCTGTGATAGCTTTCAATAAACACATTCAAGTGTAGTTCTTTGCAAGAAAAACAAGGTTTGAGATCATGGTACATGATAGTAACCTGATCAAATCCTCTCCAATTCAAATGGAGGTTCTCATTATTGATGAACAACAACTGTCATAACCACAATATCTATTGCGAGCCTAATTGTGAATTCATAAGGTATAAATACTGGTGTTCCTTTATCAGCATTTATTTAAAATACTGATTTAGTTCTTTCAGCATTTATTGTATGCTTTTCATGATATAAATCATGTTGACATGATTACATCTAGACCTTAGTTAAGTACTGTCTCTAGTTGTATGATCACAGATCACCCTTCTTTAGCCACCTCTTATTTCTGTAGGACAATCTTTCTGAGCCTTTTTCTATGAGATGTGTAAAAAGATTGAGAGAAAAACAGAATTTAAGAGAGGCAGGATCCTTTCTGGCAAAAGGAGAGGTAGATGAGAGATGGGATTTAGTAATTCTTGTGAGGAAGATCTGTCTATTAAAAGTCATGAGATGTGTGGTGTGAGGAGTAGTGAGACTACCATAAAAGAATAGAAAGGTTAAGTTTTATTTGTTATATGTTTGCAGATGCACAGAGTACTAAAGGAACAGATGCTAAACAGCAGTCTGTTGATTCTCAGGAAAACTCTGATGTACCAAAGGCTATTAATCTCCCTACAAGTCTAAGTACTGATACTTTCTTACAGTCTATACATTCTACTATTCCACCACATGAGATGTTAGTCCCTTAACAATATAGCAAGAATTACAAAAGGGGGGTTGAATGGAATTCTTGAACCTTTTTCTCGAAATAAAAATGTTCAACTCGAATATAGATATAATGTTTTGATTAGCACAATGCGGAATAGAAACTTAATTGAATCAAAATATAAGTAATTAAGAACAAGAGTCTTTAAAAACTTTCTGGTGGATTTAAACAATTCCACCAGAGATATATATTATATATCGAGAGGACTCTGTGTGCAAAAATGCTCACAACTGCTTACAAATTAAACTGCTGAGAATACAGGGAAATGCTAATAATTCTGCTTACAAAGATTTCTCTATTTTTGTGTTTCTCAGCTTTTTTTCTATTTGCTACGTTCTTGGTTTATATATTACCAAGATTACAAAGTCAAAAAGACTGAACAAATATAAAAACTATCAGTCTTAAGCTTTGCTGCTTTTCGTCCTCTATTACCCGGTTAATGGGCTTCCACAGTAGATTTGTATACATCTCGACTGTTGTGCTCAACTTTCACTGTTCAACTGCTATTTGAATTCTTTATTAGTTGAGTACATGATCATCCGTCGGGTTGTTGATCATCCGTCGTATTGTTGATCATCCGTCGGTTGCTTTGTAGGTTATCCGTCGGGTAGCAATCAAGCATATGACTTCATTTCACTTATACAGAATTACAAGACATCATTTATGTACAATTAATCAACCTATTCTGCATATCTAGTTAAAGTCAACATGACTTATATGCCACTACAGATTCTATACAAAGGTGCATACATAACTGTGTTACAGACTTATTATATACATAAGTTACTCACTCGATGGATAATAAGTTAACATCCGTCGGGACTATAATGAGTTATCCGTCGGGACTAAAATTCTTATCCGTCGAGTGCTACATTATTTCACTAAGTAAAATCCACTTAGATGTTTTGTTTATGAAATCATCAAGTACACAACATATGCACAACAATCTCCCCCAATTTATGTCTCCTGGAAGTGTAGCCATAAATTAAGAGGTACTTGATGATAACAAAACATCCTAAACATACAGCTTTAAAGATAAGTAGATAATACTGAAAGTGCTTCAAATAATCAAAATGTACAAGGTTTGGCTCACAGTCATTTTCAAGATGCTCCTCTAGCCTGAGTAGATTTTTCTAGTTCCTTGAAGGTCTGGATCTTCTTCCAAGCTTTCTGTTATTTTCCTCAATCTGATTTTGGAGCTACCTGTGGAATTCCAGTTCATCAGATTCTGATAGATCTAGCTTTTCTTGCATTTCCAAGAGAGTCTCATTGCTAGAGATACTCAATTGGTCTTCTAATCTGAAGAATCTTCTCACACCCTTGTCATCCATGAACTCCATCAGCCAGTTAGGCCTTAGATGCACTCTTTTCCCTGTGTATGGGATGATTAGAGTCTTTGGGAGTGCATCTTTAGCTCTAACACTCCTTAGTTCTTCAATCCTCTTCAATACTAGTCTTCTTGCAGTGACATTGAACCCAAAGTTTTTCTTGAAGGATGAATAAACTTTAATCAGCATAGCTTGGCTCTCTTGAAGAATCCTGTGAAGTGGCCACTGAATCTCCCTTCCTCTTTTGTACTTGAACACCAACCTTTCAGGTAGGTTTCTGTATACATCAATTCCCCTTACTTCATCCAGTTCATCCAGATAAAGATTTAGATCTGAAAATTCTTTGATATCACACAAGTACAAGTAGTCTCCCCTGTTGACTTTGGGTTGAGCTTTAACTACTTATTTGAATTTGAGAGGTGACAGCTTCACTTTCTTGACTGCCCTTGACTTTGTCCTTTTTGGATTGCTAAGGATTGGTAAGCTGAAGTCAGGAATTGGTATATTATCCCACTCTATTGGCTCATCCTTTGGCACAATAGGTTCACCATGAATATTCCTGTAGGGATCCACCACCCTTATGTCTTCAAATACCACAGAGGGCTTTGATGCTTGAGTTGTAGCTGGTGTGGATTCCTTAGGAAATTGATCTTCCAATTCCTTGTCAATAATATCCAGTTTCCTTTTTGTTCTTCTAGCCAATTCTTTCTTCTTTTGGGATTTCTTCTGTTCTTCAATTTTCTTCTTTGATTCAGCAGCTTCAGATGGTTGAGTGGGAATTTGTTGAGATGAATTCACAGCCTGTAGCTTGGCCAAGATAGCAATCTGCTCTTTCTTTTGTTTAGACTTCTTTGCATCTAGAGCAGCTTGCTTCTTTTCCTGCTTCAATCTGGCTTTTTCTTCTCTCTTTGCTTGAGCAAATTATGGATGTCCAGCTACCACACAAATTTCCTTTCCATTTCTGAATATCTTAGCAATTCTCCTTTTTGAAGCTGAATCAGCTGGATCTTTATAGAAGACAATAGATCTTGATAGAAGCTTCTTCTCATCAGGCTTGGATGTCTCATACACAGTGTCCAAGGGGTTCTTCAAAGATGATTTTGGATAACTTGCCCTTGGTTTTAGAATTGTTTCAGCCTTTGGAGACTTGATGCATGAATATTGTCCTCTTTCCAGATAATTCATGCTCATCTCATTCACACTGATTGGCTTGACTTGAGAGTGATGGATGGCTGACTTAACTGGCTCCTTGACAAGTTTAAACTTTTTCTGTATCTCCTCATCAATCTTATTCCAGTTGATCAAACTCAACTTTCCTTTTTCAGCAACTTTCAAATTTGTTGTTGCTGCTTGAATTAGATCTATACCATCTGCAACTGTTGGCTTGGAGACAGTAATTGAAGGTACAATTACTTTGCTGATTTGAACTTGAAGTGTCTCCCCCTCACTTGGTCCTTTCTCCCCCTTACTTGATTCTCTCTCCCCCTTTTTGTTATCATCAAGTTGAGGAGTAAGGCCTTGTGCTTTAGCCAGTTGTATGAGAAGATTTGTCTGAGTCTGTTGATTTTGAAGAAGGATAGCCACTGAATTCTCAATAACTTGAACTCTGTCTTCCAGCTTGGCCAGCTTCTTTTCAGAATCTGATTCTCTCCTCAATCTTAGTAATAGATCTTGCATGGTACCATATGGCATGACTGAATCCAGCTTCTCAGAATTGTAGGTCTTCAAGTCAGCTATATCCCTTTTTAGTTCATCCACACTCAGATTCTGTCTTAACTGTTGGATCTTCATGAGATGAAGAGAGTCTAGGTGAGCTTGAAGAATAGCCTTTGTACCAGCATCTGAAGTTTCCTGAAGGGCCTTTTGAATAGCCATCACTTGCTTAACCAAGGATACACCAAATTGTCCTGGTGTAGATTCCTTTGTCCATGCCCATTCAGGTAAATCTGAAACAGAACTTGGGCCTCCATCTCCCCCTAAGTTCATGCTTCCATCCAAAGAAACAGAGTCATCATCATTAGAATTTACTTCAAATTCTTCAGATGGCTCACCAGCTTGAGAAGGCATCCTATTGACAGCAGCTTTATCTCTTTGAAGAGATTCTGAGGTGTGTACTAAGTTCAAAGTCTGTTCTGCCTCCACATTGCCCTGAGCAGCCAACAATTGATAGGCTGACACAGGATGAGTAAAAGTGTCAGCATCCAAGGAAATGTTATCAACTACAGCTTTGTAATGTTGCTGGAATTGTCTTCCCTTTTCAGCATCATCCACAATCATTGACTCACTAGCAATGGCTGGATCCACCCTTATTTCTCCTGTACCTACTTTTCTCTCAAAATCTCTCTTTTGTTGCATCAGGGTCTCACCCTGGCTCCCCACCCTCACACCCTCACCTTCACCTACTAAGGTGGGACTCCTCTCACTCACTTTTGCCAATCCTGAATTAAAAGAATTGCTGATTTTCACTCTTTTCCTCTCCTTTTTCCTAGGAGCAACCCAGCCTCTCACTCAATGCACTCTCCTCTCTCAGTCCTAAAAGTGACTGTACTACCACCAAATCTTCTGCACTTGAAATAATTGAAGTTTGAAGTTGTGCAGAGGTACTCGACGGATATGTGATATCGATCGAGTGAGTGGTAATGCTATCCGAAGGATAACTGCTGTTAAGCTTATCCATCGGGATACAATCACTACTCGACAGATGAGCAATATCCATCGAGAGAGTAGAAATGAATGAGGTGGGAAGAGAAACTATTGTTGACTCTGTGTTGATTGAAGTTATTTGAGGCACAGATGTCACAATAGTATCTAAAAGAATTGGCAAGTGAGCCAACAAATCATCTAAAAGATGATGCTCACTTGCACTAGATTTTGGCTTCCCCAACAGAGTTAAAGAAGGGGAATCAGGAATTGAAGTGTTTATCATATCCACTTCCAGAGAGTTTGTTGGTGAGTATGGTGTTTCAGATGCTTCTATTATTAGAGATTTTGGTTGTGACTCCACATTTATTGGAGCCACATCAAACTGAATTTAAGAAAATACAGGGACTATGTCTTTAGCACCAGTTTGCACTGTGTGTGTGCCCTGTGCATCCCCAGTGGTTTTGGATTTCTTCTTTCTTGTGTAAGTTTGGGGGGAGCTTGTGTCCCTAACCCTTTTGGCCTGTGCTCTTGGCTGAGAGCTTTGTTCAATAGCTACATCCTTTTAGGAGAATGCAGCTAGAAGTGAGCTTTTGTCCTTTTTAAGCACTGCAGTTTGTTGAGAAACTGCAGTGTGGCTAGGCTGGGATTCACTCAACTCTCCAACCTTATTCTTGGGGTTTTTTTGATGTTCACCCCTTCCCTCACCTAACTTACCTTCCTTCACACTCCCCTCTTTGGCTTTGGTGGATTTTTCAACTGGTACCTTTTGAGAGATATCAGAGGGGGTTTTCTTTGATTTGGATTTTGAAATAACAGTAGTTTTGGCAGCTTTGGTAGGCAGCTGTTTGGTCATTGTCACAGTTGCCACAGCTGCTCCTGAACTCAAAGAAATTGAGGGGGTTGGAATAGTTGTAGGGATGGATGAACTTACCTCACTTACCTGAGGTGTCTGCATTACAGGAAAATAAAACATTGGCACATCCCTGTGATGGTTGGCTCTGTTCAAATCTGCAATGAGTCTTCTCTCTTGAACCCAACAAGCCAGTTTGTTGTTTGGGTTCTCAAGCACAATTTCTTGACATAGATGGTTAGCTAATAACATGAAAAATCTAGCATAATACACATTCTTTCCTCTTTTAGCTAACTCACCTAGTTTAAAACCTAACTCAATCAAGATAAGGTCACTGAAATTGTAAAATTTATCTGTGACTAGCATGTTAAGCATGGAAATGTTTACAGAATCAAAATTACTGATTTTCCAGAGAAAACCTTAGTAACTACATCACACATGAAACTCCACTCCTTCCTAAGACCCATTCTTCTAATATCACTTAGTTTAGAAGTAGGAAGTGCATAATGCATGGAATTAAGCATATTGATAAGATCAGTGTCAGTGTGTGGTGAAGTCACATTATTATCAGGAATTTTGAAACATGCTTTTATCACATCACTATTGATACAGAATTTGTTACCTTTGATGGTTAGAGTGATGGTCTTGTCAGTAGAGTTGTAGATTGCAGTGGTCCACATCTCTTCAACAACTTCACAGAAAATTGTGGGTGATTCCAGCATTGCGTAGTTTAACTTGCAGTTCTTCACAAAGTCCATCTTGTGATAGTCTTTTGATTGCTGAATACCCTTATTGACCAAAGCAGTGAAGTTATTCTTCTCATAAATAAAACCAGTTTGAGACATTATTTTTACTACAGGTGCCATTGTTAGAGAAAGAAAGCTTGAAGAGAAAGAGAATATTTGCTTGAGAGAGAATAAAATAGAAGCAGTTGAATTTAAGAGTGATAAAAGAAAATAATTGGAATGAAATGAGCTTTTATACTATCTCAAAAACAACAGATAAAAATAATAAAGAAGAGTAAATTAACCAATAGAAATTGCCTAAAATAGCCGTTAAAAAAATAAACTGTAAAAATTCCACCCATTATCCGTCGTGTAATGCTTACAAACTGTAAGTATACTCGATGGATAATGTTCAGGGAATTAACAGCTGAGATTTAGACAATTCGACAGATGAGGATAAACTGTTATCCGTCGAGTTTTAAAAGATTCCAGAAAGTTAATTGATTTTTATTGGCAAATAGTATATCGACGGATGACTAAACTCGATGGATAAGGGTCATCCGTCGAGATGCAAATTTTGACTTAGCCAAGATTTCATCCAAGACTTAAAAATCATCTAAATTTCTGGCTACTTTTCAACTTGAAAAATAACTCAGCTAAATTAAGAGTAATTAAGCATACCTAACTCACTTACCAACCTTGAAAAGGTGGATTCATCCAGTGGCTTGGTAAAGATATCTGCAAGTTGCTTCTCACTTGGAACAAAATGTAATTCCACAGTACCATTCATCACATGTTCCCTTATGAAATGGTACTTGATGTCTATGTGCTTTGTCCTTGAATGTTGCACTGGATTTTCAGTGATGGCAATTGCACTTGTGTTATCACAGAAAATGGGAATTCTTTCAACTTGCAGACCATAGTCCAGCAATTGATTTTTCATCCACAAAATCTGTGCACAGCAACTGCCAGCAGCAATATATTCAACTTCAGCTGTAGAAGTAGAAACTGAATTTTGCTTTTTACTGAACCAGGACACAAGCTTGTTTCCTAGAAATTGACAGGTTCCTGTTGTGCTCTTTCTGTCAATTCTACAACCTGCATAATCTGCATCTGAATAACCAGTTAGATCAAAACCAGAATCTCTAGGATACCAAATGCCAAGTTTTGGTGTTCCCTTGAGATATCTGAAAATTCTCTTAATAGCTATCAAGTGAGATTCTCTAGGATCAGCCTGAAATCTAGCACACAAACATGTAGCAAACATTATATATGGCCTACTAGCTGTTAAGTACATAAGTGAGCCAACCATGCCTCTATAACTTAAAATATCCACAGACTTTTCAGTAGTGTTTAATTTAAGCTTAGTTGCAGTGGCCATGGGAGTTTTTGCAAATGTGCAATCCATTAGATCAAACTTCTTTAAAAGATCAAAGATATATTTAGTTTAACTAATGAATATTCCATCACTAACTTGCGTAACTTGTAAACCAAGAAAGTAAGTCAGTTCTCCCATCATACTCATTTCATACTTACTTTGCATCAATTTGGCAAACTTTTTGCAAAGTTTCTCATCTGTAGAGCCAAAAATAATATCATCTACATAAATTTGAACAAGTATGCTAGAGCCATTAACATTTCTGAAAAATAAAATTTTATCTACAGTACCTCTTGTGAAGTGATTTTCCAAAAGGAACTTTGATAAAGTGTCATACCAGGCTCTAGGTGTTTGCTTCAGTCCATAAAGTGCTTTCAGAAGGTAATAGACATATTCTGTAAAATTTGGATCTTCAAAGCCAGGAGGTTGACTGACATATACTTCTTCCTCCAAATCTCCATTCAGAAAGGCACTTTTGACATCCATTTGATAGACCTTGAAATTGGCATGGGCTGCATAAGCTAAGAAGATTCTGATGGCTTCAAGTCTTGCAACAGGAGCAAATGTTTCATCAAAATCTATTGTATAGACATTCTTCCTGAGTTGCTCTTCTTGTTTGAACTCTAGAAGACACATCACCAATGATAAGCTCAAAGGGGTGATCTTTTGTCCATTTCCTTTGCTGAGGTAGATTAGCTCTAGATGAAGAGGCCTCATGATTGTCTTGATGTGTGATTGAGTTTTGATTGCTAGAAACTCCCCCTGAGTTTATGGATCTTTGATTTGAGAAGGGAGAATATTCTGTAGGTGATCTGTCTTGACATCCTGCTCCTTTTGATAACCCGACGGATGGTGAATTTTGACTATCGACGGATGAGGCAGGTTGTCTTCCGACGGATAACACAGATTGCCTTCCGACGGATGAAGCATTATGCAACTCGACGGATGTTGAGTTTTTTGATTCATTGGTGGTAGATTTATCTGCATTATCCTTAGACACTGTTTCTTGATCACTCTCATCATCACTTTCATCACTAACCATCTCAATATTGTCAAATTTGAGGCTCTCATGGTAATCTCCATCTTTTAGTCCTTCAATCTTTTTATCATCAAACAGAACATGTATAGATTCCACAACAATGTTGGTTCTTAGATTGTAGACTCTATATGCTTTACCAACAGCATATCCAACAAAAATTCCTTCATCCGCTTTAGCATCAAACTTCCCATTTTGATCAGTTTGATTTCTCAGAATATAGCATTTACAGCCAAAGACGTGAAGAAAGTTTAGAGTTGGCTTCTTGTTCTTGAACAATTGATAGGGAGTCATGCATCTTGCTTGATTAATCAGAGAAATGTTCTGAGTGTAGCATGCAGTATTTACAGCTTCAGCCCAGAAATATGTTGGTAGTTTAGATTCTTCAAGCATTGTCCTTGCAGCTTCAATAAGTAATTTGTTCTTCCTTTCCACTATTCCATTCTATTGTGGAGTCCTTGCTGCTGAAAACTCATGCAAGATCCCATTTTCTTCACAAAATGCTCTCATGACATAGTTCTTGAACTCAGTTCCATTGTCACTCCTGATTCTTCTAACTTTGAAATCAGGATGATTGTTAACTTGCCTTATGTGATTGATGATGATTTCACTAGCTTCATCTTTAGACTTTAGGAAATATGTCCAAGAGAATTTTGAGAAATCATCTACAATTACTAGGCAAAATCTTTTCCTTGAAATTGACAATACATTGATTGGTCCAAACAGATCCATGTGAAGTAGTTGCAAAGGCTCTTCAATTGCTGAATCAAGTTTCTTCCTGAATGATGCTTTAATCTGCTTCCCTTTTTGGCAGGCATCACACATTCCATCCTTTGTAAACTCAACTAGAGGAATGCCTCTTACTAGTTCTTTCTTTACCAGCTCATTCATGGTCTTGAAGTTTAAATGGGATAGCTTCCTGTGCCATAGCCAACTTTCATCTTGACTTGCTTTACTGAGAAGACAAGTTATAGATTCTGCTTTAGTTGAGTTGAAGTCAGCTAGGTACACATTTCCTCTTCTCACACCAGTGAGAACCACTTTATTGCTTTGATTATTAGTCACAACACAGGCTTCTTTGTTGAAGGTTACTGAATTGCCTTTGTCACAAAGCTGGCTGATACTCAAAAGATTGTGTTTGAGACCATCCACTAAGGCAACCTCTTCAATGATGCATTGTCCTTTGAAATCAAGCCATATCCCATAGTATAACCCTTGCTGTCATCTCCAAAAATAATACTTGGGCCAGCTCTCTCCTTAAACTCTGTGAGCAGGGTAGAATCACCAGTCATGTGTCTTGAACAACCACTATCCAAGTACCAAAGATTCCTTCTGTTTTCCTGCACACATCAAAATCAAATCAAGTTGATTTTGGTACCCAAGTTTCCTTGGGTCCTGCCTTGTTAGCTTTCTTCTTCTGTTTCTTAGGTCTTATCTCATTTGACTTAGGAATATCAGATTCTTCCTTAGTCATTTGGGTTGTACCTTTGAAACCACTAAATGCAACAGAATTATCATGCATATTATGGCTAACAGGAAATGGCATGCTTGGTGTGAACATGTTATTCCAGTAAGGCATGCTAAATGACATTTGAGGCATACTGTATGTAACATAATATGGATTGGGTGCAAATGGCATATTAGCAAACTGTGCATTCATGTTCTGTGTAGGCATAGCATTAACAGGCATGGGAGGCATGACATTCATGTTGGGAAATTGAGACTGAACAGACATGGAAGTAGGCATGGCAGATTTGCAATTAACAGACAAATGATTTACACTACCACACTTGACACAGCTGAGAGCCAAGAGGCCTTTGAACAGCTGAAGTACATGACTAAAGCCACGTTGTTGGCTAAACCAAGTCCAGAGGACACTCTTAATTTGTACCTCACGGTATCTGAATAAGCCATGAGTGCGGTCCTCGTGAAGGAAGAGCAGAAGCTCCAAAAGCCCGTATACTATGTAGGCAAGGTGCTCCATGGAGCAGAGTTGAATTACTCCACCACGGAGAAGTTCGCGCTTACTCTCATCACAGCCTCGAGGAAGTTGAGACCATACTTCCATGCTCACAAGATCGAAAACCTGACGGACCAACCCTTGAGGAACATTCTTCATAGCCCGAGGGCCATTGGAAGGCTCATCAAGTGGGCAATTGAGTTAGGAGAATTTGATATCAAGTACAACCCTCAAATGGCCATCAAAGCTCAGGCCTTAGCAGACTTCGTGGTCGAATGTACCATTCACGACCAAGAAGTCGGGGGCAAGAGATGGTAACCCCGGAAGAAGGAGAGAAGGAAAAGGATGAAGAAACAACCCTGAAAGAATATTGAGTTCTCTATTTTGACGGAACGTCCAAAAAAAATCTAGTGGCGCAGGCCTAGTATTGCAAAGCCCTAATGGGTTTATGATTGAGTATGCTTTGAAGTTGGATTTTCCAACTACGAACAACGAAGCAGAATATGAAGCATTGATAGCTGGCTTAGGCTTAGCTAGAGCCGTGAGGGCCAAAAACCTGAAGGTCTGTGGAGACTCAAGACTTGTAGTTGCTCAAGTTAATGGGGAATTTGAGGCCAAGGATGATACTATGGCCAAGTACCTGAGAGTCGTAAAGGGAATATTAACTTAGTTCAATGAATGGTACGCAGAACATGTTCCGAGACAGGAGAACACCACGGCGGATGCCTTCTCTCAGTTTGCCTTGTCTGAAATCGAGAACTATCCGAAGTATTTACTTCCAGGTCTTGAAGACCCCTACTATTCATGTCATAAATCTGACAGCACCGGTTGGTGTGGCAAGCTGTTGGATAGACCCGATCAAAACCCGCTTAAAAACTGGGTGGCTCCCCGATGATGTCCAAGAGGCACGCAAGTTGTCGATTAGAGCATTGAGATACTCATTGATTGAAGGCCTTCTTTATAAAAGGTCCTTTGTTATTCCGTACTTAAAATGCTTAAGACCTCTTGAAGAAGAGGAGGAAATTAAAGAAGCCCATGAAGGGATTTATGGACAACACTTGGGGGGCAGGGCCCTCGCTCACAAGATAACTCGGTTGGGGTTCTATTGGTCAACTATGCTAGCCGGTGCAAAGGCTTATATGAAGAAATGCGACAGATGCCAGAGGCACACTCCAATAGTACGATAGCCCTCAAAGAGGCTTATATCGATCAACACACCCATCCTTTTTGCAATGTGGGGAATGGACATACTTAGACCATTTCTTGTAGCATCGGGATAGAGGAAGTTCATTATGGTAGCCATAGACTACTGTAAAAAGTGGATTGAGGCTAAGGCACTAGCCAAGATAAATACCAAGCAAATTACCCAATTCTTCTGGGAGAATATGATATGCGGATATGGAATCCCACGCATCCTTGTCAGGGATAATAGGAAATAATTTGATAATGTAGAATTCAGAGAGTACTATGACAATAACAGCATAGAACTTCGCTTCACCTCAGTTGCACACCCACAGGCAAACGGGAAAGCGGAAGTTGCTAACAGAATCATCCTTGATGGACTTGAGAAGAGGGTTGAACGCTCGAGAAACACTTTGGGTAGATGAGTTGTTGCCTATACTATGGGGATATCGTACCACCTGCAAAGTGACTACTGAAACTACCCATTTATGCTGGCTTACGGAGCCGAGGCCGTGGTGCCCCTTGAAATCATACATGGATCCCCTAGGATTGAAGCTTATGAATCGGAAACCAATGAAGAAGGCATCAGGCTCGCTCTCGATCTCATTGACGAGGTCAGAGATGAGGCCAGCACCCGCAATGTAGAGCATCAACAAAGAGCCTCCCTCTATTATAATAGAAGGGTTAAAGAATGGTTCTTTTATCAAAGTGACTTGATCTTAAGAAATATTGAGACATCAGGAGTTGAATAAAAAGAAAAACTAACCCCTAACTGGGAAAGCCGTATAAGGTCAAGAAAATATTAAGACGAGGATCCTACAAGTTGGAAACCCTGAGCGGTGACAAAGTGCCTCATACCTGGCACGTTTCGAGCCTAAAAGTTTATTATGTTTAGGACATGAAAGACATGTTCCTAGTACTTAGTAGTAAATGGAGGAATAAGGTCGACCAATGTATGAGCATTTAATGAATAAAAGTCCCGGAGGATCAAAGTACCGAAACTAAAAGATGAATATGAAATCAAACTACAAATGCAGGAGATACTGAAGGATCATAGATCAAGTCATGATGAACAATTAGGTTACACACCGAAGATGTTCAAGTCCATGAAGGACCGCAAATAGATAATCGCTGAATAAAAGCCACACACGGCAAACAAAGCCATGCAAGGCCTAAAACACTGAAGGGCAATCTATAGTACAAAATTAGATGATTGGCCAATAGTGGCAACCTCAGAAATAATCCAAAGGCTAGGAAAGCCCCACGAATTTAGCACATTCAGGTAAGAGCTATGAACAGAGCCAATGGAGATGTTATCAGAGCGCACCTCATCATTATGGGTGTCCATCATCTTGTAAAAGTCTTCCGACTATTGATAAACTCTAAGAGAGCTTTAGAATCCTAATCCTGAAACTTTATCTCAAGTTTCTTCATCAATGCCTCCAAGGCCATGTGCTCACTCCTCTATTTTGCACTCTTACTGAAAGAAGCTGTAAAGTAGGCGTTGGCCTAATAAGAAAAAGATATTAAAAATCTAACTTTATGAGATGTATTTGGTCGAATTAAGTCTACACTACATACTCCAGCATACCAAAGAAGGCTGATCAGCCTTCAGAGAATGCCTTTGACCAATTGGAGATCCTTCAGAAAGGGCTCCAGTAGACCGATCTCCAAGGGATGCCTTAAGCCAGCCAGGCTCCTCCTTAAATTTGAAGTATTGAAAGTTTTAAAAAGAAGAGATGTACAAGACACAAGGCATGAGCCCCGCACATCTCCGCCTCAGGAAGTTGTTCGCCTAATTGGAAAAAAATTAACCAATGCAAAATTAGGAGGAAGATAGGTACCCTTGACAGAGAAGCCTCTAAGCCAACTTTAACAAGCTTCCTTTGAATTATGAGGACCCATCAAAAACACGAACATGATAGTTTATGTCTGAGGCCCATCGAGACATGTTGTCCAAGAAAGCAAAAATATTTCCCCTTGAACGACCAGAGGAGGTTGAGTAGCCATCCATGAAGATCTTTGACCGTCTAAAGGGTCCTTGGATGAGGCCCCCACCCGGCAAGGCACTCCCTCGAATAAAAAAGAGAGAAGAAAGTCTAACCCACGACTTGATATTGAGAAGATTGAAGTTCAAGAACTTCCACGAAATAAGGTCCCGAAGGGCAAAGAAGCTTTAGACATTGAGATTACAGCCGACCAGGGCCTCAAGGGCTTGGTCTCTATGGCCGACCAAGAGTCCTTGAAGCTGACTCATCCGCATGGAGGGATTAGGCCGACTAGGACGTCCTCGAAAGCACGTCTACAGATGTCTGAAACTAATAGGGATGGTCCCCAAGAGAAGGTTCCAAGAAAACCATGAACTAGAGCCAAGGGATGCTCCTGGTGAAGACAAGAACTTCCACGGAAACAAGTTTCGTAAAAAACAGAACATTCACGAGAACAAGTTTCATGAAGAGTAAGACGCTCACGAAGGTGAGATTCTGGCCTACCAAGAGTCAGTGACGCCTAGTCCTCCACAAGGAAGGATTAGGCCGACTAGAACCCACACGAAGGGAAATAAGTTTCGTGAAGAGTAAATCGTTCACGAGAACAAGTACATAACACTCACTAGAAAAAGGGCCAGACATCCAAAAATAGCAGGATTGGTCGACCAGGCCACATGAAGGCCTTATAGCCGACATGAACCCATGTAGGGTTTATCTAGACCCTCATAAAGTTTTTCCGCTGGAACTCCTCTAAAATTTCTTGAGAATTCTTGAAAAATTAGGCTCCCAACGAGAACAAGTTTCGTGAAGACTAGAACATCCACGAGAACAAGTTTCGCGAAGGCTAAAGAGTCCATGAGAACAAATTTTGTAAAGACTCGGACATCCACGAAAACAAGTTTCATGAAGAACAGAACGTTCACTAGAAAATGATAAGAAAAGCCTGGCTGAGGCTAAACACAAGTCATTAGTCTTAACTAAGGGATGATTATGTTGATCACCATGATTAGCAAAACTGGTAAAGATTAAGACAAGATTAGCTCTTCAGCTGAACTCAAGAGTGCGAGAATAAAACGTTCTCCTCCTGGAGGATCAGACTACCCTGCAAGAGGCTCTAAAGGTCCACTAAGACCACTCCCCGCCGACCATCCCACACATGGGAGCATATGGCCGACCAAGAGCCTCCATATCATAGACATGACGGCCACAACTTACATGCGGGGAAGCTCCGGCCAACAATCCAACAAATGGAGGCCTTTTGGCCTATCAGGAGCCTCCGTATCAGAGCCATGACGACCATAATTTGCATGCGGGGAAGCCCCGACTGACCAGCCAACAAATGGAGGCCATCAGGGGCCTCCGTATCAAAGCCATGACGACCACAACTTACATGCGGGGAAGCTCCGGCCGACCAGCCAATAAATGGAGGCCTTTTGGCCTATCAGGAGCCTTCATATCAGAGCCATGACGGCCACAACTTCCATACGGGGAAGCTTCGGCCGACCAGGCAACAAATGGAGGCCTTTTGGCCTACCAAGAGCCTCCATATCAGAGCCATGACGGCCACAACTTCCATGCGGGGAAGCTCCGGCCGACCAGGCAATATGTTTAGGCTTTTTGGCCTACCAGGAGCCTCCGTATCAGAGCCATGATGGCCACAACTTACGTGCGGGGAAGCCCCGGCCGACCAACCAACATGTTGAGGCCTTTTGGCCTACCAGGAGCCTCCGTATCAGAGCCATGACGGCCACAACTTACGTGCAGGGAAGCCTTGGCTTACTAGCCAACAAGTTGAGGTATTTTTACTCACTAAAAGCTCTTGTAGGAGAGCCCTGAGGCCTTCAAGAGTTTCTCCAGAGGCCTCCTTGAGATGTCCTTTGGAGATTTCTTGAAAAGGATAACTCCCAGCAGAACCAAGTTTCGTGAAGACTAGAACGTCACGAGAACGAGTTGGTTGGAGTGCGTAACATCCTACAAGAGAAGTTTAGACAAATATGGAGTACAAGACTTCCTATAAGGGAAAGTTCAGTAGAACACAGAGCGTTCAACAAGAACGAGTACAGAACGTCCATCAGGGTGAGTATAGAACATTCGTTGAAACAGCCATAGCAGAGCCCTGAGGAACTCATGGACAATCAAGGACAACAAGAGTATGGTAAGGTATGTAGAAACCTAAAACACTTAGTGAGAAGTTCAAAAAAAAATTAGGGGCAGGAGCCCCTGGGCAACCACCTCCAGGCCAACCAAGAAGTGGCCGACCAGGAGATGGCCGACTAGGAGGCTCTCCTCCAAAGTGGCCGAGTAGCCCACATTTGGGGACATGAGGCCGAGCAGAGCCTCCTGCTACAGGAGGTTTTGCTCAACCCCAATGCCCCTCTTCGAAAATTTTGAAAAAATTCGAAAACAATCGAAAAAATCAGAAAAAATTTAATTTTTTTAAAAAATTTTCAGGATTTTAAGGTTAAGCCCAGATTAGGGCCGATTAGTGAAATTAAGCCCGGATTAGGGTCGATTAGTATATATTAAGCATAATTAACCCAAATTAGGGGGAATTAGCGATTTATATGACGAAATTAGCCCATATTAGGGTCATTTAACCCATTCACTCTTATAATTATTGTCTTATACATACTGATTAGTCTTAATTAGCCCCGATTAGGGCAGATTAGCCTCGATTAAGGCCAATTAGTGCATTCTGGCTTAAAATTAGGCTCTTTTAAGCCTAATTAGCAACTTGTACATGGAAAGTAGCCCCGATTAGGGTCGATTAGCCCCGATTAGGGCCATTTAGCAGCATTTACCCTATAATTAACCTTGACGAAGGTTAAGGGGTGATAAACGCTCGCTTTTTAGCCCCGAATAGGGTCATTTAATGTTAAAAACTATCCAAATAGCCTATGCAAAAACATTATGTGTGTATACTAGCACTAGCAAGTCGTTGTAAATGTGTAGATCGCTCCACACTTTACGATAAAATGACGATACCCATGAAGGGTCGATACCCCTGAAGGGCCGACACCTATGAAGGGCCGACACCCATGAAGGGCCGATACTCATGAAGGGCCGATACCCGAGAAGGGCCGAAAGTACCTGAGTCATGATTAGACCATTATAACTTCCACGAAAACTCGAGATGTATTCACGGACTTCCACGAAAACTCGAGCAGTATTAACGAAAGTTGGGGGCAAATGATATGGATAGAAAATATATCCTAAAGACACAATAAATGTCGCATTAATTATACTTGGGCTTCTTGTCTAAAAAGTCCAATACAGACATGTCTGGTCCGAACTCATAGCAGACTCAAGACGGCCCATGTAGACAAGGCCCACTAGCTGAGGTCGTCAAGGTCCACGAACACAAGCTATTCACGGACTAAGCCCAATACGGCTGGAAGAGGAGAGACATGTGTTCTAAACGGACTCAAAGTCCTATACAGAAGGTTCTGGAGCTCCTTACGTAATAGAACTCCTAATCACATCAAAGTTGGAGACTTGTCCACCAAGTCTCCCAATAGAAGTCTAACCCTAGACTCACCTCTATATAAAGGGCTCTACCCCTCAACCTAAAACTACGTTTTTGACTTAATTCTCTACAACACATAGATACGTAGGCATCTTGCAAGGACCGGTAGTCCCAAACGCAAGAGCAGCCATTAAAGCTCGAAGTTCACCAACCCTAGCATTAAATACTAAAGTACTCAGGTTTTTATTCCACAACAATAATTAAAACTTATTTTAACTTATTCAAAATAGAAAAAAAATGCTACTAACATATTCGAAATGAAAAGGACATATAATAATCAAAATTAATTTTAACTTATTAAAAAATAAAAAAGAAAAATAAGTTGTTACTAATATTTTTGAAATTAAAAATAAATAAATTAAAACAACTATATATAAATAAAGATGTTTCGAAAATGTATGATATTGAAACAATTATGTGCAAGCAAACGGCCAGGAAGGAGGGAGTTAAAAGAGATGAAATAGGGAGTTAAAAGAGATCGATAGACCCCCAAGAGTTCCCGAATTGTCTGAAAATTATTTATCTATTTTTATAGAGCTCCTCAATTTTAATTCAATAAAATTAAACTTTCTTTTATACATTCAAATTAATAAGGAAGATAATAAATATTTAGAAGTCAATCTTATTTAAAATTTATTTATTCGAATTATTTCGAATTAATAGGGAAGACAATAAATATTTAGAAATCAATCATATTTAGAATTTGTTCATTCGAATCATTTCGAATTAATAGGAAAGATAATAAATATTTAGAAGTCAATCCTATTTAGAATTTATTCAAACAAATTTTTACCTTTTTCTTAAATAACTTAAATTTTTATTTCCTATTTAAATTTAAAGTTCATTAAAAAATTGGAACTTCCTTATTTAGGTCATGTATTTTACAAAAAAAAATCAAGTTCATGTATAAGTAGAAATAAAATCCAAATTTTATATAGAGTATTAAATTTCCTTATTTAGGTTCTATATTTTAGAAAACAAAATCCAAGTTCTTGTAGAAGTTGAAATAAAATTCAAGTTTATATAGAGGTAGAATTTTATTAAAATTCTATTCAAAACTTATAATAATTAAAACTTATTTCAATTAATTCAAAATAGGAAAACAAATTGCTACTAACATATTCGAAATGGAAAATAATTATAATAACTAAAACTTATTTTAACTTATTTGAAATTGACAAGAAAAATAAGTTAAAACTAACATATTCACAATATAAAAGAAAAAATAAATTACAACAACTATATATAAATGAAGATTCTTCGAAAATATATGATATTTAAACAATTTTCTGCATGCAAATAGCCAGAAATGACCCATGACCATGGACTTAAAAGAAGTCGATACACATTCCATCTACAAATCTTTAATATTGTTTATCGTAACGGTTATTTTTAATTTAATTTTGCAGGCTGTCGACTCTCGAGTGTAAAGTCCTAAATTTTAGGTAAGGCTATAATAATTAAAAAATTATTTTAATTTATACAAAAAAATAAATTGCTACTCACATATTCGAAATGAAAAATACTTATAATAATTAAAACTTATTTTAATTTCACTACAAGAAAAAGTCAAATAGACATCACACATTAGACATCAGTTGCTGATGTCGCTGATGTTAAAAGAATTAATAACATCACCCCGTATTTTTATGATGTCTATGTTGTTTTAAAACATCGGTTATTTTAAAACTGATGTCTAAAGTTCCAAAAAAAAGTTCACTCCCCGCTCACTTTATTTTTTTTTCCGCCTTAGCCAAAAAATTTCCCCCCTTAGCAAATATTCTCCCTCGCTTTTTGTTTTCCCCCCACCAGACACATAACTAAAAAAACTAAAAACTAAAAAAATTGAACACACACAAGCTTTCTCTCTCATCCGACTCTCTCTCCCCGACTCTCTCACCCCACCATCATCATCTCTACCACTCACCACCCCCACTCACCAACATCACCGCCGCTCTGCTCACCACCATCATCTCCACCACTCACCATCATCATCTCTTCCATCTCTCTCCGTTTTTCTATGCTAAGCTGGTAAGAGGATAAGCCTGAATTAGGATCTTCTCTACTTGGTTATCATTTTAGAAACTCGAATTTGTAAGTGAATTTACTATGTTATTTTGAAATAGGGTCTTCTCTGCGAGTAGTTTTCAATTGGGGTTTTTTAAAATCGAAACTCTAAATTTTTAAATTTGGTTTTTTTGAAATTGTAACCCTAATTTACTTATTTGAATATGTTTAATAGATTTGACGTTGCCGGAGATGATATTAGTATTGGTACATCACTGCCTCTTGTTATTTATCTGCTGTTTCACATTTAATATCTGATGATGAGCTTTAGATTTACTAGAATAATTTTGATTGGTTGCATAAATAAGGAACTACATATGTATGTGATAGTTTAAGTACATGTGAAAGAAAACAGATCCAATCCGTGATCTTTTTGTTTATTTTGGTTTTATATTATGACCTTTTACTTGCCTTTTAGTTTGGATCTAGAGGAATGAACATCTAAAAGCTTGTTTGTGCTGGTCTGCGGGATCTATCCTGCAAAAGGTCGTCACTGATTAATGATTTATCACATATTTATGTCGAAATAGCTCATGTTGCTTTAATTTTGTGGAAAGTTGAAACAGATGTATGTGCCATGCTCTGTAGTTGAGAAAACAAAAATTTTGTTGAACACTATGACCTGGTTTAGTTTTGGTTGAGTCTTGTATGTGTCATAAAATAACATGTTGTTAGTTAAAACTTAAATATGGATACTACTTTAAGTATTCTAATTTTTGTATTATTGTTGCAATGATTCTGTATGGGCTGCTAAGAACCTGATGCTTATTAACAGGATTCGCGAGGATGAATGATGTAGGAAACTTCAGATCTTATAATAAGACTAATACATGATTAAGCTCCCCAATGAATAGGTTGGGTGATCATATGAATTTCTCATATGGGCCTTCTTCTCACTCGAGGTTCATGCCTCTGAGTCCTGCTAATGCAAATGATTCATACTTAGCCAATGGATATAATGGAGGGAATTCTAATATGGCTACATCTCTAATTTTCATAATGGTCCTACTAGCAACAGCTTAAAAAGAAACAGAGATGGTGAAGTGAAGATGTTATCCAATATGACTGGACTGGACAAGCAGGTATGTGAACGGTGTTTATTTGCTATTTATTTATTCTTGTTAGTCACTTGAATTACTTTCTTTTCCTGGTGTACTAGAATGATGATTTCAACAATTACACCTCTGGTTTAGTTCACCAACTGAGCTTGCCAAGCACTTCTGCTGAAATGGCAACAATGGGGATTTTCTATAGTTTCAGCAAGACTCCATTCCATGTAAAATCCGGGCATAAAAGAGGCTTTGCTAGTCATCGGTGAAGCATTGCAGAGAGGGTAAGTCTAATTAACCATTGCAAGACAATTACAGATTCCCTAGTATGCAGATGTGTACGTGCACTGTGTGGTAGTTATACAAAGTGGTGAAGGGTAGCTGGACTCTCTGTTTTATCTTGTTATTATTTTCTGCTGTATACACTGACATGTATAATGAAAAATACTTGAGGGTTTTTTTGTCTAAAATATTTACCTCTTGTAAGAAGCAATAAGTACCTAGATAGCTACTTAGTTTCTTCTCAGTTATTATTGGTACAAACCTAGTGTGTTAGTTGGTTTCCTTTCTTCATGGTACTAACCTAGTTTTCTTTAGTTGGAACTTGTAGGAAGATGAATCTTGATTATTTAAACAAAATAAGATTAAATAGCTACCTGCTTACTAGTAGTACTTAGAGCTGATTTAGTGTAGACTATTGTTTCTCATACCTGTTCTTTTTGTAGGTTACGTTGATCCAGGTGAAATGCATTTTATGGGGTCGTACGTGATGGGGCAGGGGGACATTGGCGACTGTTACGGAATTTATGGCAAATGGGTCACTTAGGAATGTCCTCCTCAAAAAGGATGCGTGAATATTTTCACCATTTGCTTTCAAGCATTTATCCCATGTTTAAATGTAGTTTAATGATTTTCAATCGTTTTACAGATCACTTGATCGACGAAAAAAGCTTATATTTGTCATGGATGCAGCTTTTGGCATGGAATACTTGCATTCAAAGAATATCGTCCATTTTGATTTTAAATGTGATAATCTGCTAGTCAATCTCAGGGATCCTCAACGACCCATATGCAAGGTGATTTGAGAATTCCAAGCCTGTTATTTAATACGTGCAACAGTGCAAGTAACGAGTACATCCATGAACTATTCAGTGCAAAGTTACAAATACAGAAAGTACTGCTCTAATGAAGAAAATATTCTCTTTGTTTTATTGTTTAATTATTGATGACTGACTCTGCTGGAAAAAGGATATATTTATTAGAACACCAAATATTAAACAAGTTCAGCTTTGCTTTGCATATAATTGATGACTGTTTTACTTGTTGGTTGGTTAATCAATAAGAGAAAAAAAATAGTATTATGCAACATTTCAAAGACATGGTGGTTGTTTGGTTAACATATTAATACCCAGGAACTACAAAACCTACATATGGTTTGATGCATATTCTCAATATATTTGATGGTTATCTTTTAACTATACTAAAGATGTGTAATCTATATGGCATGTTGAGATTGTAAATTTGTATCTGTGTTAGATTGTTTATCTAGCATAGAGAACTGAGGTATTTATATGCTAAATTTATTGAAATTTTACCGTAGAAGCAGGTCGTATGTATAATGTGCAATTATGAAAGTGATTGTGAGATTAAAACCGTGTTTATAAATATATTGTAGTTATCTGTTTATTAATGACTGGAGGCCCTTCTACAAATGAAGATCGGCTGACTAGCACATAATTCACCATAAAATAGTTTTCATGCTAGTTGTGCAAGTTAGGGTAATGTGAAAATGTTTTAGTTAACAATTATGTCAATGAAATAAAAGTAATTACTCTGTTATACAAAGAAAAAGATGTATACTTTTTCTCATAGTTTTAAACTAAACCATAGTTTTTCTATTCTTAGATGATCAAATAACTCAAAGTTAATTTAGAAAAAGAAACTCAAAGTTATTAAAAGATTAGCTCAAAGTTCCTGACTAGTTTTGTTTGTAAATTAGTTACTGTATTGGTGATATATCAGAAGACTATTTGCCTGTTCTTTTTATTTGAACTAGTATGATTATAGTAGTGCATGTGATGTAGATGTAACTAAGAATCGAGTTCCTGTATACAGATTCACATTGCACTACGTTCTAGTGATGATTGTTCAGCTAATCATCTTCCGAGTTCTAAATATAATCATTTTGTTTGTTTTGTAAACAATTTAGATAATAGAAAAAACTGCTATTTATTTCTTTGTTCATAATCTATTACTGCTGCAAGTGGTGAGTGGTAGATACTGATTTTGTGCAACATAGACTACATAGTTTATTATCCGAGGATGTTCTTTTCCCTCTATTATTTCAGGTGAAGCTTTGGTTGAGATTTTAAAGAGTTTGAACGACTCGAGTAATCAAATAAAAGACTGGAACTACTATTTCGTTAAGCCCTCCCCCTAGCTGGTCTCATGTTACGTGTAGAGATGAACACGTCATTTATCTGTACATTTATGATTAATGCTGTTCTTTATTACTCATAATAACTATTTGAAGAGTGATTTTTCAGCAGTAGGATTGATGTTTATATGTATATATTCAAATATTTCAGTAAACCTAGACGGTGATGATTACTTTTATAAATATAATATACATCACTTCTATAAATAAAACGATGATGTTGAAAATAGGTATAGACAGAAGGCAAAAATGATGTCTAAACAATACATATAAATCAGTTTTAAAATAATAAAATCGATGTCTTTATACACATAGACATCGTCCAAAACCGAAGTCTAACATCTTAATCAATATCATTTTTTTATAAACAAAATCGATGTCTATATAGAAAAAGACATCGCCTAAATTTGATGTCTAAGATGCAATAACACATAGGTTTTGTTTTTAAAAAAACGATGTCTTTAAGTCAATAGACATCGCCCAAAAACGATGTCTAATATATCTTTGGACATTAGTTTTTTTTTAAAAAAACCGATGTCTAACAGCTTAAAGACATCGTTTTTAGGCGATGTTTAAGGTATTCTTAGACATCAAAACTGATTTAAAAATTGATGTCTAAACTTTTTTTTGTTGTGTTATCAATTGTTCAATGGCTTATACTTGATGTAATTATCACATAAAAATAATATAGTTTAACACATTTTGTAAAAAATAGGATCTCAGACATCAGAAAATTGCTAAAAACTGATGTGCATGTTAGTACAGACATCGGTTTTTGGCCGATATCTAGAATAGACATCGGCGACTAAGACATCGGTCAAAAAATACAAAGATATCGGCCAAAAACTGATGTCTATTAACTTTTTTCTTGTAGTGTTTATTCGAAATAGAAAAGAAAAATAAGTTGTCACTAACATATTCAAAATAAAAGAGAAAAATAAATTTAACAACTATATATAATTGAAGATTCTTCGAATATGTTTGATATTTATACAATTTTCTGCATGCAAAGAATCGGAAAGACCCAGGGTCATGGGACTTAAAAGGGGCAATAGACCCTCGATATATAAAACTTTAAAATTATTTATCGTAACCCTCCTTTTTTATTTAATTTTGGAGGACGTTGGCTCTTGAGTGTATATAAAGATATCTAATACAATATTCTTTATTTGTAGAGGTTTGCATATTTTTATTTTTTCAATATTTAAATATTTTTTCTTTAAATTATAATAATATTTATTAGTATTGTATTTTCGGGAAAATGGCTTAAACTAAATTTTATCTAAATTATAATATTTTTTATTTCTATTATGTTTGACCGGGGGCGGATCAAACTAAATCTTATCTAAATTTTAATATTTTTTTCTTTAATATGTGTTTGACGGGTAGGCGGCATAAAATAAATTTTATCTAAATTTTATTAATTTTTTCATTAATATTGTGTTTGACGGAAGGGCGGCTCAAACTAATTATTATCTAAATCATAATAAATTTTTAATAGTATTGTGTTTGATGGGTGTAATGTCCGTAAAATTCCGAGTAAATAATTTATCATACGGTTTATTTTATAACCTACTGCGTTAACTGAATTTATCGGAATGATGGTTATATTTTTTTAAGCCTAGGGAAAAGAGAGAGATTTTTTATTTGAAAGTAGTGGGAACTATTATTTTAACAAAATATTATGAATTTCCTACAGATTAATTTCTTTCCGCTATTGAGTAATTTTAAAAATTTATCGAGAGAATGTAAATAGTTGAATGATTTCGATTTCCATTACGGAGAATTTTATTTGTTATCTTTTAGCATTATGTATCGAATAACATTATATATCGAATAAATATTATTAATATTATTATTTTTAAAAAACTTTTGAACAAGTATTATATTTATATATATATAATTTAATTTATTATTATTATTATTATTATTATCCAAATAGGGTATTATGAAAAGATTTTTTTTATTTTGAAATTTTATGAGAAAAGATGTACTTTTGATTATTAAAATTATAAAATGAAGTGAAAAATAAATATTTGGTTATTTATGATTTTAGTAATTTAATTAAGTCTAGTTAATTCAAGAGAGAACTACAAGTTTATAAATTAATATTTTAACTAAGATAATCATGGTTAGTTGGTTGGTTAGTTAGTTAGATTACATTTACCTTTATCTAAACCGTAATTGCATTCCCAACTTCTACACATGAAGTTCATTAATATAAAGAAATTATAGATAGTTTTATATATGGGTTTGTCTAATGTGTGTTCATGGGCACATGCTAAGTATTAAAACTTATAAAATTTGGAGTGTTTTGATTGATGTATTTATTGTAAATGCATTAGGTCCACCATTATTAAGAAGTGTTGGTCAATAAAAACAAGTTAAAATTATATAAATTTGTGTTTAGTGTGTGCATATGGGCACACGACAGAAAACTGTTTGTATATATATAAAAAAGAGAGAGAGAAAATTAGTGAGAGAGTAATCAACTAATAATTTGGGTACAAAATCAAAGGTACATGTGGATTATTGGTGAAAATTATTAAAGAGAATTAAGGGGTCGTTTGGTTCAAGACATGATATCTAGTTAGAATCAGGAATCAGGTTAAGGCACGTACGAGGTATCATATCTGATATGATGTGTTTGGTTGAGTGCTGAAATGAATATTTTTAATTTAAAATATTTTAAGTCAATAATTTTAATTTAATTAAATATATTATTTTATTATTATTTTAATATATTTTTAGTATATATATTTTGATATTAAACAATTACATTTAAATGCTTAAATAGAAATTAAAGTAATAGTTATAAGATTGATTCCCAACCGCCCTCTCATGCCCACCTCCTAAAAACCCATATTTTTGAGGTTTGAGTAATGGGTATTAAACGTTTTTTCTCCAGAACAAAACACAAATTATGGGGTTAAAATGATTGAAACCCATATCTGATTCCGGAATTTGGCAAACCAAAGAACGAATAAAAGGATATCAAGTGAGCATAAATTTGGGTTTTGATCATCATCTCTACTCTCAAAATAATGATCTTATGATCATTTTCCTAATTAATTAAATTATTTAGAGCCTCTTAAATTAGATTCTCCTCTCCTAAAATTAAATTTCTCCTATATTATGTATTTCTAATTTTTTCTTTTAATTTTTAGTCGATGAAATATTATTAAGAAAATATCTAAAAATATATTTTCACAATATATTTTAAAATTATTATATTATTATATTATACTTATTTAGAGGAGAATATGAGGGCGGTGATGTGGCGCCTTTTATATTATTTCAATTTATTTTTGTAATTTTCACAATTTTTTATATTATTAAGTAGAAAAAATATTAAATTAATTATTGACTAATAAATAATATAATTTTATAATATTAGATTTGTGAATGATGAAAATTCGACTCATTGAAGTAAATATTTTTAACGAGAAAACGGTTTTTTAAAATTTATTTTATTTATTTATTATTCATAATTTCAAAATAACCAAGATAACATAAAATTTATCAAATATAAGGAAAATTTAATACTATTTTAAAATGCCGTAGCGAAGCATTTGTTAATAAAATAGTATTTTAAAAAGTTAATGGAGCTTTAGTTGCTGAAAACCCAGAAATACTAGTAAGAAAAATAAAGAAGTAGAGCTCGTATATGAATAAAAATATCGAATATTTTGAAGTTTATCTAGAATAATATTATTATTCGTGTAAAATGAAAAACGTAGAATAATGGTTTTTGAGCAAAGAAAAGAAGTTAAATGAGATAAAAAAGTGAGTGGCTTGGCCTTGGACTAAAAAAGAAATAAATGATGGGCCATACCAGTAAGTCAAAAACTTCAGTTCCAGCTCAACTTAACCATAGTTACGAACCCCCTCAATACACACATATATAACACTTGGCGGCAAAACCCTTTATAACCGCCGCCGCAGTAGCGAGAGAGAGAGAGAGAGAGCGAGAGAGAGAGAGATATGAGCATCCAGGCTAAGAAGAAGCAGGTTCTACTTTTTTACTGCTTGGAATCAGAAGATTTAGCTCGTAAAATAGCTTCACAATCTGAACTCATTCACCTTCAGTCAATTAATTGGAGGTTCAGTCTAATTTATATCTTTGTTTCTGTACAATTTATACAATATATATTTCTTTCCCCTTGATTTCTAACTTTGTTTTTTTCCTTAATATGTTTTTTCTTCTTTGATTAAATTATAGTTTTATTTTACTTTTCTTGCTACATTTGAAGTGCCTATTGTAGCCAACCTCTGTGTCTGCTAATAGTGGAGATGTTTTATTTGGACACCTTTGAAATCTTGATGCTACCATTTATGTAAAGTTGTCGTCTTTCTGTTTTGGAGGATTGAATTAGGAGGAATTGTAAAAAAGTGCATTGGAAATATGAATAATGTCTAGGAAATTAGATTCTTGATTGAGGCTTCTAGCCCCCCGATAAAACCCTACTTGCGTTTCACAATTGAGCAATGAGAAATGGTATATCTTGTTTTAAGATCAAAAGGGTGAGCTTTTTTTGTTTTCTTCATTTCAGTGTATTAGTGATTTGCACACTACTGCGTACTTCCCCGAGCCTCTGATTTGTATGGGATGCAATTTGAATTAGCTATTAGCTTGCCTAAAGCAAGACTCTTTTTGTTCAATTCCATTTAAACTGTTACGATTCCATTTGTTGTCTTCTTGCATCTTTTGTTCCGATTTTTTGATGTCGTCTCATGATATATTATTATTTAGTTATCTTTAATAATGATCAGCCTTTCGTTCTTATCTTTTTTTCTAGTGTAAACAATAGTTATGATCTTCATATGTATTTTTTGTAAATGTATCAGGAGTTTCGATGATGGATTCCCTAACCTATTCATAAACAATGCACATGAAATCCGCGGGGAGCATGTTGCGTTCCTAGCATCTTTCAGTTCTCCGGGTGTTATATTTGAACAGCTCTCTGTCATATTTGCACTTCCCAGGCTATTTGTTGCGTCTTTCACACTGGTATTACCATTTTTTCCTACTGGTTCCTTTGAGAGGATGGAAGAAGAGGGAGACGTAGCGACTGCATTCACTATGGCAAGAATTTTATCCAATATTCCAATATCAAGAGGAGGCCCAACTAGTTTGGTTATATATGACATACATGCTTTGCAGGTTGGTATCTTTGCATTTCTTCTAAATACATGTAATATGTAAGGCACATGTTTAAATTAGGATGTTTTCCATGTTGGGAGTATCTTGGTCTGCTCAAGTGGTCAAGAATGATAAGTTTATTGTGGCCATCAACTGCTTTTTTTTAGTTTCTACATGTACGATTATGAGCTTTTATCTTCACATGTAACTTGCATACATTTGCTCAAGTGACTGAATTATTGATTATCTGTTTTAATTTCATTCTATACATAGCCTTTTCTATTATTGTTAAACAGAGCAGTCTTTAGGAAAGAAAACTTGCAGTATTTGTTATCCATTCTATTTTTAGAAGCTCAAAGCATCCCCTTCTAAAGTTTTACACTCTTTCTCATTTCAGATTGTGATTAGTGTTTACCAAGATAATCACTTGTTTCTAACTAAAATTTTGTAGGAAAGGTTTTACTTTGGTGACCATGTTTTGCCTTGTTTTGAAACTGGCATTCCTTTGTTGAAGCAACGGCTTCACCAGCTCTCAGATTCAGATAATGTGAGTATTAAGCCTAAACTCACAGTACTGACTTTCTGTCAAAAATCTTTCAGTAATTCCTGTGAATTTTACTGTGAATGTAAAGCATGTATCTGTCTAGTTTCTTTCACCATCGATGACAATCTATTTCATTTTCTCCAGATAGTTGTGGCCTTTCCAGATGATGGAGCGTGGAAGCGATTTCACAAACAATTAGATCACTTTCCGATGGTTAGTGAATTCCTCTGAATTTAAGCATGCTCACTTATGTTATTCATTTCATCTGTTTAAACTGTTAGATGTTGTTTGATGGCAGGTAGTTTGTGCAAAGGTGCGTGAAGGAGATCAGCGAATTGTTCGGCTGAAAGAGGGTAATCCTGCTGGTTGTCATGTAGTCATTGTTGATGATCTGGTGCAGTCAGGAGGTACACTAATTGAGTGCCAGGTAATTCTTTTATTTCTGAATTAGCTTTAGTAATATGCAGTTATTTACCATTTAATGTTCCATTCATTACTAGTTGGTAACCCGTGCGAAGCACGGGCCCGAAGTTTAAAATAATAGTATCACATTATTATTTGCATAAAAATGAAACTTATAATCCGTGCAAAATACAGATCTAAATATAATATATAAAATGCTGTTAAAATATATAGTTAAAAAAATTGAAATTAAGTGTAACTCTAAAATTTCACTGAATAGTTAGAGTTATGGATGCACCTAATTATTTACTTATATAAATATGACATGTTAACTTACTAATACGATTATTTTAAAGTAAACCGACGCTTGGATGTTTAACAAAAAATAAAAATTGAAGGGAAATAAAACTTACTTAATTTTTGTCGGTTGAGATTTTATTACATAAAATTTTAAAAATAGTATAATTTTCTAGTGTGTACCAAGATTTAGGACCTAAGCATGGTTTCCTTATTAGTATAGATAGTTGATAACCCGTGCGACATACGGCCCGAGATTAAATATATCGAATTAATATTTGTAGAGAATTATTCATAATCCGGGCGAAATACGAAATAAAATTAATAAATTAATATCAATATTAAATTGGTACTTGCAAAAAATAGTTATCTGGTTAAAATGAATCAAATCAGTTATGAAATTTTCCACTATAATTCTAGTTTTGCATTGTTTTACTTGATTTTATATGTTACTAAATTCATTTGCTATTACTTAATTATTTTTAAAATAATACTATAGAAAATAAAGTTTACAGAGAATATAAGTCAATTCGTGTTAATAATTTATTTAGTAGTTTGTAGTTTTTCTAAAATTAAAAATAAATATAAGTTATTTTACTTAATTTAACATAACTTAATAAATTTTTAATATAATTTACAAATCGTTTAAAAATATTTTTATTTTATAATGTAAATAGACGATTGGATGAATACTAACTAAAAATAAAATAAAGTTTATTGAAAATAGAAGTCGATTTGTATTAAAAAACAAAGTTTATTGAGAATAAAAGTCAACTTATGTCAGGTAAGTACCAAAATTTGGTATTTTGGTACTTTGATACTTTTAGCACCAAATTATACATAGTTTCGCTTATTAATAAAGAGTATAGATGATATATTTAAAGTCGCGTCTTCTTTACATGTTTATGTTTCGTTGGCTTCATAATCATTATACCAACATTATGTTAAATGATGCCAAAATTGCTAAAGAGCATGTAAGAACTAAGGTGCTGCTGGTTCTTGTTATGGATGAGATCCTAATTAATATTTTATCTGTCACTCGGCCAGAAAGTTTTGGCAGCTCATGGTGCAACAAAGGTGAGTGCTTATGTCACCCATGCCGTGTTTCCGAATCGCTCGTGGGGAAGATTTATTCACAAGAATTGTGGTAACTACCTAGCTAATGATTTTAAAGTCCTCCATTTTAATATACTTGTACATGCCTTATTCTGATCTCCCATTCACTGCCAATGTCACCTAGAAAACTCCGAGAGAGCCTTTGCCTACTTCTGGATCACTGATTCATGCCCCCGCACAGTTAAGGCGATAGCTAACGAAGCTCCTTTTGAAGTATTGAGCCTCGCAGGCTCTATTGCAGATGCTCTTCAAATCTGAATTACCCCAATGGATATATGCATATGATATGCTGAAAATGGCATATCGTAATAACTTTGTATTATTTATCTTTCGAAAAGACAGGTAAAAAGAAACAGGGTTGTGCTCGGGGGCAATCATTATCTGAACTAAACCCCGGTTGACGAGTATGTATCATATGTTACTAATTGTAGATTTGTCTAGACGATGAAGAGAATCTAATCCATTTGCTTTGGATTTTATGGTGTTGGTATCTAAATTAACTGTATATATTTTTATCTATCGAAATGCTAGTAATTATAAGCGTTTTCAATACAAATAATGAAGAGGCGGAGATAAAATCAGCTATATAAGTTATATCAGTTACAAATGAAAGCAGTTAAGGTGAGCGTCGTGCTGTTTTTTTCTCAAACCGCAAATCAAACCGCATATGCGGTTTGATCAAATTTTCAAACTGTACCTGTACCGTGTACCCTTAAAAACTGCATAAACCATATCACCGCATAAATCACACCACGGAAATGCGGTGCAGTTTACACTTTAATAATTTGAAAGATTTAAATAAAATACAAAATCTAAATTCAATCAAATTTCCTAATAATATAAGACAAATTCGCCAATATTTTTCAATAATACAAATTAGATATTACACACCGGAAAATTTAACCTTTTTAGGAATTCAATTACAAAATAAAAATAACTTAAAAATGTAAAGCAAAAGACATAAATAGAAGCTCCAAAATTTGATCATGAATTCTTATTAAGTTTGACAAAATAAATTTGTAAACAATGATCATGAATCGAGTTTAAGGCTAACTATTATAATCCCATAAGAAATAGTAGGATGTAATGTAATCTTGGTACTTGTGGTCTGTGGGAAGTGCTTGTGCGGCTGAAGAGCAAACAATAACCTAATTAAGTATTGGACTGTAAATATTTAGTGGGATGACTCGATAGGAATATAAGTATATTATATTTATTTATTTATTTATTACATATTAAATATTGCGGTGCGGTTTGAATCACATTTCAGAAATTTAAAATCACAACCCACAACCCACACCGCACCGCGCGGTTTATTAAAAATTCAAATCGCAACCGCACCACGAAAATTGAAAATCACATTTTACGGTGTGGATTGATGCGATACGAGCAATTTTTGCGATTTGTACGGTTTATGCGATTTTCATCTCACCCCTAAAAGCAGCTACACGAGCAGTATGATAAGATGCAGTAGTAACATATATGTAAGAGGCCGGTTTGACGACTCAATTCATCTTGGACGTGGAATGGATTATGTTGCTTGAATGTGATTGGCTAAAGCTTGATTTTGCATTTCTTACTGTTTAATATAACTTACATGGTAATTAAAATTTTCCGTAAACTTCCCATTCAATGTGTCAATTCTGTGTAGAAAAATGTATATGTCCTTTTTGTTTCTATTTTTTTTAATGCTTAAAATAGAAGATATATGTATACAGTTTGCATCAGTGATGTAACGTTAAAATCTCTCCATGATAGTAAGATTGAATAGTCATTCTTTTTATGTTATTTCTTACTTGCATTGATATTATCTCAAAAATATTTGTTCAATTTAATCTATTCTTAGCAAATAGTTAATAAATTATAATTTTGATTTTCAAAATCCGTAACCATCATGCAACAAATTTGCGTCATTTTCTTCTGAAAGCAGTAGCCCTAGCCTAGCCTCCATGCCAACTTTTCGCTAGAGTTTGTCGTTTTTCCCTTTTGGTATTATGAATTAACAGACAAACCAAAGATTTTGTTAATAATTTTGCTTTAATACTAGCCTTTCGGCAGTGGGTTTGACTTTGTGTTAGTGTACTTTACAGTGGATGTATACTGTGATCATCTTTTTAAAAATTATGTATTCATTGGTAACATCTCTGTGTCATGTAGCGGAGATTTGAGACTTTTATTCATATAAAATATTATTATTATGTATACCAACAAATCATGATCTTTTGAGGGCCTGTTGTGAGTTGAAAAAAGACTCGGGATTTCATCCGGGTTGTCATATCTAGTATCAGACGTTATTATCCCACAATGGTTAGAGAGGTACGATCTTGGTCCTATGGGCTGTCTGTTCGGGCATTTTTGTTAGTCGGGATGAACGTATTTCTGTCAGTGTCCTGATAATAAGGCTTCCATTTGAGTCCGGTGTAGGTGCATTTACTGAAAACCTTAAGAAAGATGCTCCTGAACGTGTAGCCTTTTTAGACGTCCCTGCTCTGGACGACATCGCCATGGCAGAGGTCATGTCGTTGCCACGGAGGTCACTTGAGGTGCTGCTTTTCTTTCCCTCATGTCTCATCTCCAATCTCTTAAGGATGTAGAATACCAGGATATATGCATGTACAAGGATTTGGATGTTGAGCTCTCTGTCTGGGGTTTGTTAACCAAGTTCCTGCTAAGGGTTTTGCCTTGGATGATGCTAACTAAGGATGGGTCTGCCTTGGTCATAGCCACAGTCAGAAGAGGAGACCAAGGCTATTTTGATCAACACGGTGTGGGAACTGGAATCTCATGCTATTAAATCCTTTGCTAATGATGAAACAACCCCTCTTATATACCATGTAGGCCCCATAATTAAATTTAAGAGGGGCGAGGAAGTAATCCATAGTAAAACCTCAGAAGAGGCCATTATGAACTGGCTGGACAGCCAACCACCTTCCTCTGGTTGTGTATCTGTGCTTTGGGAGCACTGGAGGCTTTCACGTACAACAGGTAAGAGAGATAGCACATGCAGAGATCAAAAATGGATTACCGAAAAGACATCGTTGCTAACACCGAATCAACAGAAGTAGTCGCTGCAGATGAGATAGAAAGGGGTCTAAGATGTCCGATGGATGGAGGAAGTGAAATGAGAAAGAAAATGGAAGTATTGAGAGCCACATGCAGAAAAGCCACTGCATTGGGGGGCTCATCTTACACTTCACTTGGACAGTTTATCCTGGATGTCACGGATAACATCCGGGAAGGAGCTCTTAATTGAATGAATAATACTCATTGGAGCATATAGAATACAGAGCTCTCAACTACAAGTATTAATCAAGCCCCCAACAGAATGTAGCACTCGAATATTCACTTGTACGGTGTTCATTGGTTCTTTTTTGCAGGGGAAAATTGCAGGCACTGGGCTCTTTATAATCCCTTCTTCCATGTTAGAACCATTGTAATCCATGAAAAAAATAGCATTATTAACTACTAAACTCTTGATATATTCATAAATTAGTGAAGTCCTCGACTCGCAAACGGGATCTAGGAGTGAATTACACCATCAATAAAATATACCTACTTGGTTACTTATACAAGTCCATTAGTTTCATCTGGTACATAACAAAAGAACATGCATCCAGCATCCTGGGTCTGTTTCCCTTTCTTCTATACACTTCAAAAAACATCCCCATTGTTATATTACAATAATGTACATAAACATGTCTTATTTATTTATTTACATAGAAAATCCCATCAGCAACTAAAGAGAACAGCGTTACTTGAAAAACTAAGGAAATTATAGGAAGATCATCCACAAGCTGTGGCTAACGTATTGAACCCTTCAGCTGGATGCGCCAAAATATCCTTCTGCATTGTTGATTGTCAAATTGTTGCCTTCAAATTAAAATGCTTCCTTCGCCAGTTCTCTTTGCTGCCTCCTGTTAACTGTAAAGTACCCCTAAAAAACGGATACTGCGTAGCACATGTACTTAGATGCACTTCTTCATTTCTATCTCTATTTTTTTTCCTTGATTTGTACAATGCAATTGTTAGCACTCATAACCATCACCTACGAATGCCAGCTACATTCATCACATGTTCAGCTCAGATAAGGGTTTTTGTCCTCGGGACTACTTGTAGGGCTTTCTAAGGAATCCCCCGAATAAGATCCATCTGGTTGACGAATGCATATGTTCAAATTGTTGTAGGGAAATGGTTCCTGGATGATTCAAAATATATACTTTTAAATAGACTAAGCAGTATGGATCAAAACTATAAAAAACGCAATCCGTATTTATTATTTTCAAATTTAATATAATATCACGGTGTAGAAAAGACTTTAAACTCAACATTTAGTTTTTATCTTCTAAAATCATCATCAAAATGTTTGTATTTCCAAGTATGTCTGTTCAATTTTTTCATAATCAGCTATTAAGTTAGGCAGGAATCAGGCAGCACAAAGCACCAAGTCTACTTACTCAGTCTTAGGATGGGGAAGGGAGATTACTATTAGTCTGTTGGCAGTATTATTTTAAGGGTGCGCCTCTGAATAATATATGTACAAGTCTACAAACATTGCATAGTAAGTACACACCCTTTTGTAGGATAATAATGCACTAGGATACCTAAACATATATCCGACATACAATTTGCTCTTTAAGTTAAGGATGTAAGATTAAGTATCTTTATGCAGGTGACAGATGCAGCCAATACAAATGTCTATGGGGATGATATAAAACTGAAGTACATGGTTCCCAGTGTACAAAGTTGACAAATTAGTAGAAGTTCAGAAGAAGACATTCAACTTAATTTTGTTACCTTGTCACCAAAACTTTGGCCCTCGGATTGGAAAAGGATAGGCCTGCATCGCTTATCTTCATTCATTAGATTAGAATTCTGGAAATGAGTAACAAGGGCTACCTTCCCCTGGATGCGTGCAAATGCTAATGAAGCAACTTTTTCACTATTAAACTTTTCCCATTTCTTTCCATCAAAGGCCTGCACAAGTTTTGAGTAAACAAGCTTTCCATAAAGAATACGGAAAACAACGATTGTAGCCTGCTGGTTTACTAAGTAAAACCCTAAATTTTCCGAATAGAATAAGCAAAAATTGCAGGAAATAAATTTTTGCGAGTTACATGATAGATATATAACACTAGCTAATTTAGTAAAAACAAAAATAAATCAACACTGGCTTGAAATCTTTTTTCTGAAGTAAAAATGTGTTGATAATGAACAACCTTGCAACAACAAAGCAAAGAATAGAAAACTCAACCTGATAGAAGGATATTATATGTGAAGGTGAAATCATGTTGATAAAGGCATAACCAACATTACATTTATTCTGCAGCCAAAGAAGAAAAATACCTATTAGTCATAAGCCATGTCCAGGGATGAAAATAATTTATTTGCATGGAAATTGCATGTTACCTTAAAATCAATTGGCAAGTATAGAAAATCGTAAGTACCACTGTGATTCTCATCAATAGCTAACAGCAACATTTTTGAAGTGTACCTTAAAGAAACAGCATGAAGCAAAAGTATAAAGTTTCAAAATATCAGGAACCATAAACTCATAAAGAATTATAGGACTTATAATATCACATTGATACTGATATTTGTCTTACTTATTGGGGATGTTTTTTATCATTAAGGTAGTCCTACGGTCTTCCCCACTTATGATCTTATCCAATTCAAGCTGATACTGTTTCTTGTTTTCTAACTGGTTCCCAGCATACTCGATCTGCCTTGCCCTAACCCTTTCAGCCAATCCATCATGTACAAGTCCGGTTCCTTGATATGGACCATTCCCAAAATATATAGGACCGGTCCTTGGAATTGACATCATCCTGGAGCTAGGAGAACCATTTTCAAACATGTTTCCAAGTGGAGCAATGCCAACACCCATACCTGCAAGCGGAACTGTGTTTGTAACATAGCTTCTGTTATTGCGATTAACACCTCCACCTCCATATGCCACTGGGCTCAGAAAGGATGTATCTGGCGACTCAGGTAAGTAGCTAAAGTGTCTTTCAAATGGAATGCCAGTTGGAGCAGATCCTACGTGATGATAATGTTGTGAACCAATACTAGTGCCTGGACAATTGGGAAAGAGATGGCCTTTCCCCTGTCCACTCGATGTAAACGAGAGCCCCGTGGATGAAGTTGGCCAGGCAGAAGTATTGCTGCTCCCAGAGTTAGTAGTGGGACTTCCCCAGAGAAACTGAGGACCGGAAAGAGTTCCAATGCCAGATGGTTTTGAACTGGAGTCACCAAAAGAGGACACGGGTCCTGGACTAGCACTTGATATTTTCTCAGGAAAAGAATGCGAATGCTGATAAGCCACCCCTTGCAGGGACCTTCCATGTTCTTTAGATTCTTTACCAATTGGAGCAATTTTTACAGGGTTGGAGAAACGAGCCGGAAGAATGGACGCCAATCCATGAATTTTCACCTGATTGCTATTTACAGGGCTCAGCGCTTCCCAACCTGGTGACAAATTAAATCCTTGAACCGAAACTGGACTGCCAAAGTGTGTCCAGTTACCTGTCATGATTACATGATTTTCATATAACCATTGGAAGATCATTTAGCTGTCAAAAACTTTTCCAACACATTATGACTTATTTAATGAAGACAATGCAGAGAGATTTACCTGGAGGAGAGCTCAATGGAGAACCAATTTGATTTCGAAATGTCCAGGTTTCATCTTGATCCAGCTCTTGACTTAACTGTTGCAGTAAACTAGAAGTAGAAGGCAAATTAATCACAAATTAATTTTAAATCATCAAACTATAGGGAATCTGAAAGAAATATCAATTTACGCTCCATTATAGTAGATTAAAAACGATACTTTTAAAGAATAATACAATGCTTTGATGATACATACTTCCGACGGGCCCCGCCAGGCCGGCTGGGTTCAAGCTTTATGCGTTTTCCGGCTATATCAATCCTATTCAATGCTTTAAGGGCTTCCTCCGCAGCTCTAACATCATAATACTCTATGAACTTATGGTGCCTCTTGTGGGGCGTTTCCCTGATCTGAAGTAGAAACACAAAATGGTTACAAATCAAGAAACGTGGTACAAAAAAAAAGGAGCATGTGTGTATCTTCAGTCGAACAAAAAAATTATAGAAAATAAATGATTTATTAGGTGTAACCTCTTTTACTTCCCCATAGGCCCCAAATATGTTGCGCAGGTCATCATTTGATACAGATGCATCCAAGTTGAAAACTACGAGAGTGCCCTGGTTAATATCCTTTTCAGATGGGTTATCCTGTATGCAACAAAAATAAAACAGAATTCAGTCTTATCAACTGTACCAAGGTAAGGCAATAAATTAGCCCATGGTACAAACCTTCGGAATTGAAAAATGAATGTCAAGTTTCCTGCGTCTCAAGGGCTTATTTTGAAGTGCACGCATAGCAGTTCTAGCAGCTCGGATGTCATAGTAGGATATCATCACAAAGCCCCTGTGCTTGCATGCAGTGTATAGGGTTCTGATATCTCCGTATTGCTGCAAAGAAATATAATTTGAATGAAATGATCATCCTACAAAATGATGGACTTTTTATGGATTTAAACAAAGCAAAATTTCTACAATTTGCATACAAAATATACCAAGTCCCTACAAAATTCAGATCGACGAAGTCAAAAATACTATTATGAGTACAAGAGGTAAAATATGCGGATTATTAGGAATACCTCGAAGAGGGACTTCAGCTCGGAATCCTCGACATTGCTATTAATATTACGAACGAATAGTGTCCTTGAAGGGTGTTCTCCATAAGGATGTTCACCAGCAACTGTCCCACAACCATTTGTAAGAGTGTGGTTACTAATGCTATTTGGAACACCATCAGACATGCTCAAACTTGAAACACCTGTCAGCAGGCTCTCTTGGAAGTCAAAATCCATTTCCATACCCCCTCCACTGTCAAAAAGTTCATCTTCCAAATCCTCCAGTTGTGTAGGCAAATCACTGAGATCAAAATCGTCCATTACCCCAGCTAAAAGCTCATCTTCATTTCCAGGAAGTAAGCTGCCAACTGCATTTGACTCAATAACTGAACTTTTACCTTCCACTCCAGGACGAATCTTGCTCAAGGGTGGAAATTCATCGTCAACAGATAGACCAGAATGTCCAATGCGATTTACTACAGGTAAAGACAAATTTCAATCATATTTTCAGTGATACTAGGCCTAAAATCTTAAACAAAAGCTCAAACATACACTTCTTATGTGAGAGGATGGGCAGGGAGCTAGAAAACAAGCTAGCATCAGTTGATGCATAATGCGCATCAGTACTGTGTGGGATATTCCATGCATTTCCTGCTTTCCTTGATACATCTACTGAGGGTATTATTGACGAGCCTAATGATAGAAATAATTCAAAGTCAATATAAGCATGTGGAAAGTGGAAATATTACCTACATCTGTAAAACAGAACAAAACATCATCTTTATAATTACCTGCGCTTGAATCTTTTGAGAACTTAGACATTTAATTATTTAGAACGATCCTTGTAGCATTACCTGAAATAATTTAAAAGATATGGTTTCACTTTATCATAAAATACAGAACACTGAATCCTGGTGAATAAAGATGAAAAACCAGAAAGCAACAAGGTGAGTCTGCATACCCCTCGTAACATAAAACAGTCAGAAAATAAGTGCAATTATCCAGCACTAAAAAATTGCAATAATACAATACAGCATATTCCCATGATATATAAGAAAGCCTTGGTCTGGTGAAACATAATTAACACAGAAATAGTGTGATAAGGTATATCAAGATTATTTGATCTTAAAACTGGGTGGATGATGGATGTCCTAGAAGGTTACATTAATGCCAAAATTTAGGGCAAGTAAATAAAGAAAAAAAATCAGAATTTTAAGATGTTTGAGTATTCTATACCGTTATATACAAGCAAAAGCTTACAAATTTATCGAAGACATTACTATTGCTTGGGAATGTGAGGAAAAACTAGCATGCAGAAATGCTACCACAAAAAATGTTCTAAAAGAGAACAGTACTTGGGTACAGCAGAAATTGTGTTGTTAAGGAGTCCCAATGATCCGACATACGAATTTGAGCTTACATGGTGCTTAACAATACTATAATAACAATAATATTACTGATGGATTCAGGTAGTAGAGAAGGGTGTTTTAGGTTGCTCATCAATACAAGTCCAACCATAACTCGTATATATCAAAAATCATCAGTCTTGTACAGGACTTGCCTATGATCAAGTACAAACTACCTACTTCGAAATCATTCTGGTAAGTAAATAATCATAAATCTCAAAGTATAACACACTACAAATCCTTTCCAACATAGTAACATAAACAAACAGATGCAGCTTTAATCTAAAACAGTCAAAGCACATACTATATGGACTTATGAACATGAAATTATATGTAAAGAGTAAAGTGAAGTCATAAAAGCTAAAAACATGCAACATGGCTTTACCTACTTTAAACCAACATCACCAATTACTAAATGTATAAATGAATAGCAAGAAACAAACAATTCCCTTGTGCCTTTTCAAGTGAAAAGATGAGGGTGCAAGTTGCAAATACAGTTAATACCTATATTAGCCCCCAACAACCTTAATAAAACACAAAGGATTCTATTAATAGACCCTCATCCAACACAAAAATTACTTCTGTTTGATTCACCTAAATTAACACAGGCCCATTTCTCAGAGTAGATACTCTAACTCTTAACGTTCTTGAAAAAAGGTCAAAACTGATCAAAACAAGAAAGAAAGACATAAAATTAAACATAAAAAATTAACCAATAAAAGCATCACACACACACACACTAAATTTAAAGTCAATACTAGCAAGAATTACATAAAATTAAGCTTATAAGTGATAACCAAAGAACTCAAAAGCCCTCTTACCATTTTTCTCAGACATGAACAAAAACACGCAGTAATCAAAATAAAGATGACAACCTTATAGAGAACCAAGAAGATAAAAACTTAATCAAGCCCGAAAAACGAGGACCCACCAAGTATTTTAGGAGAGTATCTTGAAAAAGGACGAAATATATATATATATATAGAGAGAGAGAGAGAGGTTTAGTGGAGATCAAGTAGATGAGTATTACAATAATTAAAGGGGGAGGAGAGCAGTTCCGTAGAAGCTTGGAAAATGATTTCTTCTACTCTTCTACTTCCTTCTCTCCCGCCGGGGGACTAGTGTGAGAGAGAGATTATGGATTAAAGAAAGAAATGGAAAGAGAGAGAGATTAATGAAAGAAAGAAAATGAAAACCCACAAACACCGTGGTCCATGATTGGAGGGGAAGTAAGTGATATCTTAAATAATTATGCATACGTATGTGTTTATGTTTATGTTTATGTTTATGTGCATATAATTAACTAGTTTAGTACAGCACAAGATAAAATATTCAACAAGATACTTTACTAGCAATACTAGTACTATTTGATTCTCTCACTAGAATTATTTATCTGGGTGGGGATGAGAGAGAAGGTATATAAATTTGATTTGGCGTCCGTTGACGCAACTTGTCTTGTCACAACAATTAATCTCTCCCTTCAAATGTTTTTCTAAAGGGAATAATCATCCGATTTTTAAGACACGTGGACACGATAAAAAATGACATGAAAAATACGGATATAAATTTTAGTTTTTGGTACACGAAACACGAATGTACACGAACACGAAATTACACGATAGATTTAGTATTGGATATGAGTTTCAATTTAGGTACACGAAATTACACGAGATAAATATATTTATAAATTAATATATATAACACATGCATATATTTATGTATATGATATAAATATAATATAAATATTTACAAGTTTTTATAGAATACTATGTAAAAATATATATAAATTTATATATACACTCTGCATATTTCATTAAATTATACATTAAAATAGATTTTTTATATATTATATGTATATATATTATATTAATTTTTTATTTAATATACACGAAAAATATACGGAAAGTACACGACACGATTCGAATCGGATATGGGTTTCACATATGGGTAGATGAAATCATTTCGAGTCGGATATGAGTTTCATGTTTACGTACATGAAACACGAAATTACACGACACGGCCCAATTGCCCGCTTTAATTTGGATGCGTATTCTAATTGAAATTTTATCCAGTCTCCTCAATATAGATACATCTACTTTTTATTACCTTCTTTTAAAAAGAATCAATTTAATAATAAAAATTTATACAACATTTACGTATACGTTGAAATTGAAAAAAATATTTAAATATATGGATGATGAATCATTCCTTCTTCCCTATTCTTTCTTAATAGGTAATAAAACATTTTTTGGAGATGATTCGAATGTATGTATTTGATGTAACCAACTATTTTGAACAATTTACCATAGATGCGATCCTATAATTTTTTTATGATTAAATCAAAATTATGATAATCTTGTATATATAAAATTTCGGACGAAAAACACCAACACATTAAAATAAACAAAACTCTCGGAAGAGATTAAACAAATTTCAAATAAATTAGGAAATTATTAAATAAAAATTAAAACTTAATCAAGAAAACCCGAAAGAAAAAATAAGGATCGAGGTTTTTCAAAAGGATCGAGGTTTTTCAACTGTTGGTGAAAACCCATAAAAACCCCTCCAAAAGTATTAAATTGGTACCAAACTGAGAAAGTAGTAGGGTTTTCGTATATTTGCACTAATGTTTTGTATATACATTTGCTTATTCTTTCTTTCCTTATACGTAAAATATGATAAGTGTCATATTTATATGAGACTTTTTCATATCGAATCTCAGAATCCTCAAAATATTTACCAGCATCGCGTGATATTTATCACGTTTCAATTTGTGTGTATATATGTATGTACATGGATCTATTTTCATTATCACTAAAATTACCAAGTATGTATCATATAATGGTATTTGAAAATTAGCAACCACTTTTGAAACTCCAGTATCTCTCTTTTAATATTATCTCAGTTTAGTTTTTCGAGATAGTGTCGGAAATTGAATACTCTAAAACCCTATTGATTTTGATGGTGACACGTAACATCAAGTTTATTGCTTGTTACTGGATATTTTACCTGCTATATTTTTTACTTGTTATCTAGCATGTTTTGCAAAATGCTTTTTTTAGGGGGTCATTCAGTCAAATCTCAAACTGATATGTAATTAATAAAATGAGGAGATTGAAACTCATACAGTTTTGATGATAATATTTAGAAAGTTGTTTGCTTGTATTTGATAATTAAACAACATGTAATTTTGTATTGTTCTAACTTGGTTTTACAGGACAAAACAGCTTACTGGTTATAAATTAGTATGTCTAAACAGCAAGCCACTAGTGCGGATTAAGACAGGCTGACAAGTCAATTTCACGCGGTCAATTTCAAAATAATAAGCCAAGAAACATTGTCCAAATCCATGTTGGAAGTTCAATTTTTCAGGAAACTTTAATATATGTTTTGTTGACGTAGGAATTTGTTAACAACAAAGTTTGAAGTTCGTCACCGAAATCAAGATCTACTGTGGTGGTTCTTCACCTGAAAAGCCATTGGAGTATATTGGTTGTGATGAATCGGGGGTTGAGATTGTAAGAGTTTTTTGTAGTGGCATATAAGGCTCTCGCTTCCATCCCCTTAATATTTTCCTACGTATCTCTATTTATTGAGAATCAATCCCACATATTTCTCGAGGAACAAGAAACCTATACGGGCTAGGTTTTCCATTCTGAGGCCCAATAGGAGAACCTACTAAATCATCTTTGACTATCTTCAGGTATGTCCGCTGATGAGATCTAGTCACAAAGGCCAAAATGTTAGTCCCTTAACAATGAAGCAAGAATTACAGGAGGGGGTTGAATGGAATTCTTGAACCTTTTTCTTGAAATAAAAATGTTCAACTCGATTATTGATATATTTGTTTTGATTAGCACAATGCGGAATATAAACTTAAATGAATCAAAACACAAGTAATTAAAAACAAGAGTCTTTAAAAACTTTCTGGTGGATTTAAACAATTCCACCAGAGATATATATAATATATCGAGAGGACTCTGTGTGCAGAAATGCTCACAACTGCTTACAAAATAGAACTACTGAGAATACAGGAAATGCTAAAGATTATGCTTACAAAGATTTCTCTGTTTTTGAGTTTTTCTCAGCTATCTCAGTTTTTTTTTATATTTGCTACTCTCTTGGTTTATATAATACCAAGATTACAAAGTCAAAAAGACTGAACAAATATAAAATCTAACAGTCTTAATCTTTGCTGCTTTTTATCCTCTATTACCTAGTTAATGGGCTTCCACAATGTGTTTGTATCCAACTCGACGGCTGTGTGTCAGCTTTCACTGTTCAACTGATGTTTGAATTCTTGATATGATCATCCGTCGACTTTCAGATCATCCGTCGATGACTTGATTGATCATCCGTCGACTGCTTATGTTAAACATCCGTTGATAGTCATTTGATCATCCGTCGAAGGCTTTGTTAATCATCCGTCGGTAGCTATTTTGGTACTTGACTTCATTTCACTTATACAGAATTACAAGACATTACTTATGTACAATTAATCAACCTATTCTGCATATCTAGTTAAAGTCAACATGACTTATATGATACTACAGATTCTATACAAAGGTGCATACATCACTGTGCTACAAACTTATTATTACATAAGCTACTCACTCGATGGATAATAAGTTAATCATCCGTCGGGACTATAATGAGTTATCCGTCAGGACTATAATTCTTATCCGTCGAGTGCTACATTATTTCACTAAGTAAAATCTACTTAGATATTTTGTTTAAGTGATCATCAAGTACACAACATATTCACAACAATCTCCCCCAATTTATGTCTACTGGAATTGTAGTCATAAATTAAGAGACACTTGATGATAACAAAACATCCTAAACATATATCTTTAAAGATAAGTAGATAAAACTGAAAGTGCTTCAATTAAACAAAATGTACAAGGTTTGGCTCACAGTCAGTTCAAGATGCTCCTCTAGCCTGAGCAGGTTTTTCTAGTTTCTTGAAGGTCTGGATCTTCTTCCAAGCTATCTGTTATTTTCTTCAATTTGATTCTGGAGCTGCCTGTGGAATTCTAGTTCATCAGATTCTGAGAGATCTAGCATTTCTTGCATCTCCAAGAGAGTCTCATTGCTAGAGATACTCAATTGGTCTTCTAGTCTGAAGAATCTTCTCACACCCTTGTCATCCATGAATTCCATCAGCCAGTAGGGCCTTAGATGCACTCTTCTCCCTATGTATGGGATGATTAGAGTCTTTGGGAGTGCATCTTTAGCTCTAACACTCCTCAGCTCTTCAATCTTCTTCAATACTAGTCTTCTTGCAGTTACATTGAACCCAAAATTTTTCTTGAAGGATGAATAGACTTTGATCAACACAGCTTGGCTTTCTTGAAGTATCCTGTGAAGAGGCCACTGAATCTCCCTTCCTCCTTTGTACTTGAACACCAACCTTTCAGGTAGGTTTCTGTATGCATCAATTGCCCTTACTTCATCCAGTTCATCCAGATAAAGATTTAGATCTGAGAATTCTTTGATGTCACACAAGTACAAGTAGTCTCCCCTGTTGACCTTGGTGTAATAACCCCAATTTTTGGGAATTTTTTTTTGAAACCCTTATGAATAGTGTTTTTGCTGATTGAGAAAATTTTTTCATGCCACACTATGTAGGGGTTCTGATATGGATATTCTGAGGTTTTATTAGTACTCTATATGGTATATAAGTGTATGCAAAGATCGTCAGAATCCAATTCCGAACACTTTGATTTTTCCCGGAAATACACTAGATACGGAGAGAATTGAGTATAAGGTAACAGGATAAAAAGGATTTAAATTAAAGGATTATAATAGAGGATCATAAAAAGGAATATAATGTATTGAGAAAGGTTAAGGGAACGTAAGTAATAAGATCCCGGGTATGATCCCTCAAACGATAAACGAAAACGAAAGTTAAGCGAACCGTATAACAGATCAGCGGTCATTAGGCAAACAATTAGAAGCTAATCAAAGAGATTAGAAGGGATGATGACATAGCAATGTGACATAAGCATGACATAAGGGGAAGGAGATGTGGTTGATTTAAAACCACACAAAGTCAAGGCTAGAAAAGTAATTAACCAAAAACAAGACAAAAAGCAACCAACCAAGCCAAAACATTTCATTTTCATCAAAAAACACAAAACCCCCATTTTCTTCTTCAAGCTCTCGGCCTCTTTTCTTAAAAAATGAAAGTCCAAGCTCCTCCACTTACTATTTAGCAAGGTAATTATCCTAACTTCTCCTAGTTAAGTTACATACTTCCTATAAGTTTAAGCTTCTAATTCCAAGCCAATCTTTTTCTATAAATCAAGAAAGAAGATGGTAAATAGTACTTTCTTGAAATTAATTTTTGTGTTCTTGATTTCTTTGAAAGAACAAGCTTGTAGGAGGTTAGATTAAGGCTTCCATGGGCATTCCAAGGATCTTTCATGGATTAAAAGCTTCAAGGAAGGTATAACTCTTCATGTTCTTAGATGAAGGGTTAGGGTAATGGGTGTGTAATCATGTTAAAGCTTGTTATGAGTATTTTAGTTGGTGAGAGGCATGATTATTGTGTGTTTAGAGATTGGTTGATTTTGTGATATTTTTGGAGTTGGAAATCTTGGTTAATTAGTCAATGAACTTAAGTAAAACTCTTAGTTCATAATTGAGAAATAAGTATGAATTGGTAACATTGATTTGATGGGGCTGTTGGAGTGTGTTTTGGATGGATGTTGGTGGTATGATTGATTTGGGGTTGAATTGTGGTTGGTTTTGAATGGTTTAAATTTGGGAAATCACGTAAACATAGCCGTCGTAACGTCCGATTTTCTTTAGACTGTTTTTGTGCATAACATTAGGACCCGAGAACCCCCTGCTAGATTATGACCATTGCCATGTCTAGATAGCTCGTGTTACGAGCTTCGTTTTGATATGTGGTTCGTTCGATTCCGATGCACGGTTTAGGAGAAACGACCGTTTTAAGTAATGGCGTTTCGCGAACGAAACTTTTCCCCTCGCCTTACTTTGAAACATAGGTTAAAGACCAAAAAGGATTAATTAATGTATGAAACAATTATGGTAAGAGTGTTAGGCAGTTGGTAAGACACTCGCGAAGGAATCTCCTTAAAACTCGTAAAGGTTAAATTATTAAAAATGGTGGAGCCGAGGGTACCCGAGTGACTTAAGAGAATCAATAAGCGCAAAACAAGCGTTAGAGTCTAAGTTAGTTAAAGTATAGATTTACAAGTGGCTTTGGTTTAATTCCAACTTACTTGTTGTTTATAGGTTACCAGACTCGTCCCGAGCCATTCGTAACCCCCAGTCGCTCAGGCAAGTTTTCTACCCGTTATACTGTTGTGGTGATGTATATGTGTATATGCATTATCTTGTGATAGTGCATGATTGTTATTAGCAAATTTTGCGATATATTGGAGCATGCCGATATGGTATATATGCATGTTTGTTTCGTAATCTGGTTATCTATCTGTTGATTTCAATGCTTATAGTTGCATAATACCTATGCTAGAAATAAGCAAGTAGTTGCGTATACCCTTAGTATAGGGGATAAAAGGTGAACATAATTTTAAACCGGGAGTCGATGTTCCCGAATATATTATATATATATATATATACATATATTTATATATATATATGGTTATAGTTTTTAAAACTATTGATCGAATAAGGTTTATTCGATACCTTTATTTTACTTAATTGAATATTAATTCGAGTATTCATTCGAGGGCTTATGACTCAGTTCATTTTATTATTTGAATATTATTTGAATATTCATTCGAGGGCTTATGACTCGGTTTATATTATTATTGAATATTACTTGGATATTCATTTGAGGATGTATGACTCCTTTATTTTAGGAATATTATTTATAGTATTCATTCGAGGTATTATGACTCCGCTTATTACTTAATAATATTCTTTATTGTATTAAAGAATAAGGTGTCGATAATCAAACTTATTTTTGATTATTCAAATAAAGATATTACTTTCGTATAAGTATATCTTTGATTATTTGCTATTCATTCGAGTATAAGTTTTCCAACTTCTACCTCCATTATTCTTTATGGGAATATTATTTAAATAATAATATTCAGATATTTCTTTCATATTGGGACTGATTTATTTCATAAATCAGCATTACTCCAAACATTCTTAAAAATGTTTTCGAGTCTTCAAAATGAATTTAAAAAGGGTAGAGCGGATCCCAAAACTTGTTTTCAAATTCAAGATCTTCCATTTTAAGGGGACTTGAATACTCGCTCAAAAATCTAAGGGATCCGACTCTATGGTGTATTTTATATTCGCAACAAGGTTGCAGTTTTGGTTAATGAATTGATTACTTACCCAAGGTTCGGGAAGTAAGTCCATCTATTGAGTCGGCATAAGCAACATGGGCTCAGTGGGCGTCCATGATAGTATAAGTGGCTCAGTGGGAGTCCATCAAATGCATAAATGGCTGAGTGGCAGTCCAACATAAGGTCCTATTGCGACCAGGGTGATGACCAGTGGGGAATTCGTCCATCTACTAGTAGAAAAGGTTACTTATTGGTATCTTTGCCTGATCAGCAAGATATCAGGTTTATGCCAAAATTCTTTCCTTTCCAAATTTATTGGATATTGCAATTCTGTTCATACTTCACATGACAGAGGTTTTCAGGAAATGTATAAAGGAAGATGTATATGTGGATATATATATATATATAGATATATATATCAGAACTTAATGAAGTATATCATAACTTCATTTCCTTTAATAATATTTTAAAAATTTAATCTATTCAAATCTTGTCTTGTAGTCTCATCTATGTGATGAACTGTTGAAAGCTCATTATACTTTGAACAATGGTAGTTCAAGTAGCTTTATAAATGATATAAGTGTAGTGAAGTATTTGGTAACTTCATCTTTTAAACTTATATCTAGTTAATAATTGTCTTATGAATGACAAAGATTTTCAGAAAAACGTTGAGACAAGGTTAGATATATGAGATCACCTTGCAACGATATTTTTTTATACAGTTATACACTGGAACTCTGTGTGTATTATGCATGGAAGAGGACTTCCAAGATTTTGAAAAGTATTTATGTATATATACTAAATATTTTGCGACTTCATCGCATTAAGATATCAACTTGGTTCATTTCTTTTGACCAAGACTTTCATGAGTACTATGAGAAGGCTCATATACTATTAATCATTATACATATTATTTTGGTGGGCTTGCTGCTCACCCTTGCTTTCTTCTTTCATCACACAACAACAGATAGAAAAGATGAACATGACTAAGCTCCCAATTCGCAGGCGGATAGGAAACATTCCGCAGTTTCCTGTAGGCATGGATGTCGCTGTAGCTGAGGTAAGAACTACCAATAGGCTAGGTTTTCAACTTATGATGTACCAGACTTATGTATATTTATGAATTGTAATAATGGCAAAGAAAATGTAAATTTATTCAGAAAACCTTTTAAGGTGTATTGGCAGATAATTGTGGAATAAAATGACTTGTGATTATTTTTGGATGTTCATCTCTGAGACTATAACGTGTGGTGTGTGTGTTTATTGTGGGGTCACAGTACAGAATAGTTGATTTATTATTAAGATTGGGTGTTATTAGGGGAAATGGAACTCGTGACAACCCGGATCCCCGACCCCGGATCTGGGGGTGTTACACTTGGGTTGAGCTTTAGCTACTATCTTGGATTTGAGAGGTGACAACTTCACTTTCTTGACTGCCCTTGATTTTGTCCATTTTGGCTTGGTAAGGATTGACAAGTTGAAGTCAGGAATTGATAATTTATCCCACTCTATTGGCTCATCCTTTGGCACAATAGGCTCTTCATGTATATTCCTGTAGGGGTCCACCACCCTTATGTCTTCAAATACCACAGAGGGCTTTGATGCTTGAGTTTTAGCTTGAGTGGATTCCTTAGGAAATTGATCTTCCAATTTTTTGTCAACAACATCCAGTTTCCTTTTTGTTCTTCTAGCCAGTTCTTTCTTTCTTGGGGATTTCTTCTGTTCTTTAATCTTCTTCTTTGATTCAGCAGCTTCAGATGGTTGAGAGGGAATTTGTTGAGAAGAGTTTACAGCCTGTAGCTTGGCCAAGATAGCAATATGTTCTTTCTTTTGTTTAGACTTCTTTGCATCTAGAGCAGCTTGCCTATTTTCCTGCTTTAATCTGGCTTTTTCTTCTTTCTTTGCTTGAGCAAACTGTGGATGTCCAGCTACCACACAAATTTCCTTTCCAATTCTGAATATCTTAGCAATTCTCCTTTTTGAGGCTGAATCAGCTGGATCTTTATAGAAGACAATGGATCTTGACAGAAGCTTCTTTTCATCAGGCTTGGGTGTCTCATACACAGTGTCCAAGGGATTCTTCAAAGATGACTTTGGATAATTTGCCCTTGGTTTAAGAATTATTTCAGCCTTTTGTTATTTGATGAAGGAAGATTGTCCTTTCTCCAGATAGATCATGCTCATCTCATTCACACTGATTGGCTTGACATGAGAGTGACGGATGGCTGACTTAACTGGCTCCTTGACTAGTTCAAACTTTTTCTGAATTTCCTCATCAATCTTTTCCCAGTTGATTAAACTCAACTTTCCTTTTTCAGCACCTTTCAAATTTGCTGTTGCAACTTCAATTAGATCTATACCATTTACAATTGGTGGCTTGGAGATAGTAATTGAAGGTACAATTACTTTGCTGATTTGTACTTGAAGTTTCTCCCCCTCTGTTGGTCCTTTCTCCCCCTTACTTGATTCTCTCCCCCCCTTTTTGTTATCGTCAAGTTGAGGAGTTAGGCCTTGTACTTTAGCCAGTTGCATGAGAAGATTTGTCTGAGTCTGTTGATTTTGAAGAAGAATAGCCACTGAATCATCAATAACTTGAACTCTGTTTTCCAGTTTGGCTAGCTTCTTTTCAGAGTCTGATTCTCTCCTCAATCTTAGTAGTAGATATTGCATGGTACCATATGGCATTACTAAATCCAGCTTCTCAGAGTTATAGGTCTTCAAGTCAGCTATATCTCTTTTCAATTCATCCATACTAAGATTCTGTCTTAAGTGCTGGATCTTCATTATATGTAGAGAGTCTAGGTGAGCTTGAAGAACAGCCTTGGTACCAGCATCTTAGGTTTCCTGAAGGGCCTGTTGAATAGCCATTACTTGTTTGACCAAAGACACCTCAAATTATCCTGGTGTAGATTCCTTTGCCCATGCCCATTCAGGTAAACTTAAAGCAGAACTTGGGCCTTCAGCTCCCCCTAAGTTCATGCTTACATCCAAAGAACTAGAGTCATCATCATTAGAATTTACTCCAAATTCTTCAGATGGCTCTCCAGCTTGAGAAGGCATCCTGTTAATAGCAGCTTTATCTCTTTGAAGAGATTCTGTGGTGTGCACTAAATTCAAAGTCTGCTCTGCCTCCACATTGCCCTGAGCAGCCAACAATTGATAGGCTGGAATAGGGTGAGTAAAAGTGTCAGCATCCAAGGAAATGTTATCAATTACAGCTTTGTAATGTTGCTGAAATTGTCTTTCCTTTTCAACATCATCCACAATCATTGACTCACTAGCAATGGCTGGATCCATCCTTATTTCTCCTGTATCTGCCTTTCTCTCATATTCTCTCTTTTGTTGCATCAGGGTCTCACCCTGGCTCCCCACCCTCACACCCTCACCTTCACCTACTAAGGTGGGACTCCTCTCACTCACTTTTGCCAATCTTGAAGAAATGGATTGCTGAGATTCACTATTTTCCTCTCCTTTTGCTCGGGAGCAACCCAGCCTCTCACTCAATGCACTCTCCTCTCTCAGTCCTAAGAGTGATTGTATTACCACTAAATCTTCTACACTTGAAATTATTGAAGTTTGAAGTTGTGCAGAGACACTCGACGGATAAGTGATATCCGTCGGGAGAGTGGTAAAGTTATCCGACGGATAACTGCTGTTAAGCTTATCCGTCGGGATACAATCACTACTCGACGGATGAGCAATATCCATCGAGAGAGTAGAAATGAATGAGGTGGGAAAAGAAACTATTGTTGACTCTGTATTGATTGAAGTTATTTGAGGCACATATATCACAATAGTATCTGAAAGAATTGGCAAGTGAGCCAACAAATCATCTAAAAGATGATGCTCACTTGTACTAGATTTTGGCTTCCCCAATAGAGTTAAAAAAGGGGAATCAGGAATTGAAGTGTTTATCATGTCCACTTCCAGTGAGTTAGTTGGTGAGTATGGTGTTTCAGTGGCTTCTATAATGAGAGATTTTGGCTGTGACTCCACATTTATTGGAGCCACATCAATCTGAATTTGAGAAGGTGCAGGGACTGTGTCTTTAGCACCAGTCTACACTGTGTGTGTGCCATGTATATCCCCAGTTGTTTTGGATTTCTTCTTTCTAGTGTAAGTTTGGGGTGAGCTTGTGTCCCTAACCCTCTTGGCCTATGCTCTTGGATGAGAGCTTTGTTCAATAGCCACATCCTTTTGGGAGGATACAGCTAGAAGTGAGCTTTTATCCTTTTTAAGCACTGCAGTTTGTTGGGAAACTGCAGTGTGGCTGGGCTGGGGTTCACTCATCTCTCCAACCTTATCCTTGGGGTTTCTTTGATGTTCACCCCTTCCCTCACCTATCTGTCCCTCCTTCACACTCTCCTCTTTGGCTTTGGTAGATTTTTCAACTGGTACCTTTTGAGAGATAGCAGAGGGGGTTTTCTTTGATTTGGATTTGGAAATTACAGTTGTTTTGGCAGCTTTGGTAGGCAACTGTTTGGTCATTGTCACAGTTGCCATAGCTATGCCTGAACTCAAAGAATTAGAGAAGATTGGAATGGTTGAGGGTATGGATGAACTTACCTCACTTACCTGAGGTGTCTGCATTACAGGAAAATAGAACATTGGCACATCCCTGTGATGGTTGGCTCTGTTCAAGTCTGCAATGATTCTTCTCTCTTGAAACCAACAAGCCAATTTGTTGTTTGGGTTCTCAAGTACAATCTCTTGACAAAGATGGTTAGCCAAAAGCATAAAAAATCTAGCATAGTAAACATTCTTTCCTCATTTGGCTAAGTCACCTAGTTTAAAACCTAATTCATACACAATAAGGTCACTGAAATTGTAAAATTTGTCTGTAACTAGCATGTATAGCATGTTAAACATGGAAATGTTCACAGAATCAAAATTACTGATTTTTCCAGAAAAGACTTTAGTTACAATATCACACATGTAACTCCATTCCTTCCTAAGACCTAGTCTTCTAATGTCACTTAGTTTTGTAGTAGGAAGTGCATAATGAATGGAATTGAGCATATTGACAATATCAGCGTCAGTGTGTGGTGCAGTTACATTATCATTATGAATCTTGAAACATGCTTTTATTACATCACTATTGATACATAACTCGTTACCTTTGATAGTTAGAGTGATAGTTTTGTCAGTAGAGTTGTAGATTGCTGTTGTCCACATCTCTTCAACAACTTCACAGTAAATTGTGGGTGATTCCAGCATGGCATAACTTAGTTTACAGTTTTTCATGAAGTCCATCATCCTGTGATAGTCTTCTGATTGTTGGATACCCTTATTGACCAAAGCAGTGAAGTTGTTCTTCTTATAGATGAACCCAGTCTGTGACATGATCTTTACTACGGGTGCCATTGTTAGAGAATTAAAGCTTGAAGAGAAAGAGGATTTTTGCTTGAGAGAGAATGAAATAAACACAGTTGAATTTGAGAATGATAAAAGAAAATGATAAGAATGAAATAAGCTTTTATACTTTGCTAAAAAACAACGGATAAAAATAACAAAGAGAGGTAAATTACCCAATAGAAATTGCCTAAATTAGCCGTTTTAAAAATAAACAGTAAAAATTCCACTCATTATCCGTCGTGTAATGCTTACAAACTATAAGTATACTCGATGGATAATGTTCAGGGAATTAACGGTTAAGATTTAGACACTTCGACGGATGAGGATAAACTGTTATCCGTCGAGTTTTAAAAGATTCCAGAAAAATAATTGATTTTTATTTGCACATTGTATATCGACGGATGACTTAACTCGATGGATAATGGTCATCCGTCGAGATGTAAATTTTGACTTAGTCAAAATTTCATTCATGACTAAAAATCAGTTAAATTTCTGGCTACTTTTCAACTTGTAAAATAACTCAGATAGATTTAAGAGTAATTAAGCATACCTAACTCACTTACCAACCTAGAAAATGTGGATTCATCCAGTGGCTTGGTAAAAATATCTGCAAGTTGCTTCTCACTTGGAACAAAATGTAACTCTACAGTACCATTCATTACATGTTCCCTTATGAAATGGTACTTGATGTCTATGTGCTTTGTCCTTGAATGTTGCACTGGATTTTCAGTGATGGCAATTGCACTTGTGTTATCACAGAAAATAGGAATCCTTTCAACTTGCAAACCATAGTCTAGCAATTGATTTTTCATCCATAAAATCTGTGCACAGCAACTGCCAGCAACAATATATTCAGCTTCAGCTGTAGAAGTAGAAACTGAATTTTGCTTTTTACTGAACCTTGACACAAGCTTGTCTCCTAAAAATTGACAGGTTCCTGTTGTGCTCTTTCTATCAATTCCGCAACCTGCATAATCTGCATCTGAATAACCAGTTAGATCAAAACCAGAATCTCTAGGATACCAAATGCCAAGTTTTAGTGTTCCCTTCAGATATCTGAAAATTCTCTTGATAACTATCAAGTGAGACTCTCTAGGATCAGCCTGAAATCTAGCACATAAACATGTAGCAAACATTATATGGCCTACTAGCTGTTAAGTACAGAAGTGAGCCAACCATGCCTCTATAGCTTGAAATATCCACAGACTTTTCAGTAGTGTTTAGTTCAAGCTTAGTTGCAGTGGTCATGGGAGTTTTTGCAGATGTGCAATCCATTAGATCAAACTTCTTTAAAAGATCAAAAATGTATTTAGTTTGACTAATGAATATTCCATCACTAACTTGCTTAACTTGTAAACCAAGAAAGTAAGTTAGTTCTCCCATCATACTCATTTCATACTTACTTTACATCAGTTTGGCAAACTTCTTACAAAGTTTCTCATCTGTAGAGCCAAAAATAATATCATCTACATAAATTTGAACAAGTATGCTAGAGCCATTAACATTTCTGAAAAATAAAGTTTTATCTACAGTACCTCTTGTGAAGTGATTCTCCAAAAGGAACTTTGATAAGGTGCATACCAGGCTCTAGGTGCTTGCTTCAGTCCATAAAGTGCTTTCAGTAGATAATAGACATACTCTGGAAAATTTGGATCTTCAAAGCCAGGAGGTTGACTAACATACACTTCTTCCTCCAAATCTCCATTCAGAAAGGCACTTTTGACATCCATTTGATAGACCTTGAAATTGGCATGGGCTGCATAGGAGCAAATGTTTCATCAAAATCTATTCCTTCTTGCTGGCAATAGCCTTTAGCAACCAATCTGGCTTTGTTCCTTACTACTATGCCATTTTCATCCATCTTGTTTCTGAATACCCATTTGGTGTCTATTGGATTCTTTCCTTTAGGCTTGGGTACCAGCTTCCATACTTTATTCCTTTCAAATTGGTTTAGCTCTTCCTGCATAGCTAAAATCCAATCAGGATCTAACAAGGCTTCTTCTACCTTCTTTGGTTCTTCCTTTGACAGAAAGCTGCTGTATAGACATTCTTCTTGAGTTGCTCTCCTGGTTTGAACTCTAGAAGAAACATCACCAATAATCAGTTCAAAGGGGTGATCTTTTGTCCATTTCCTTGGTTGAGGTAGATTAGCTCTAGATGAAGAGACCTCAATGTTGTCTTGATGTGTGATTGAGTTTTGATTGCTAGAAACTCCCCCTGATTTGTGGATCTTTGATTTGAGAAAGGGGTACTTTCTATAGGTGACCTTCCTTGATTTCCTGCTCCTTTAGATAACCCGACGGATGGTGAATTTTGAGTACCGACGGATGAGGCAGGTTGTCTTCCGACGGATAACACAGATTGCCTTCCGACGGATGAAGCATTATGTAACTCGACGAATGTTGAGTTATATGCTTCATTGGTGGTAGATTTGTCTGCATTATCCTTAGACATTGTTTCTTGATCACTCTCATCATCACTTTCATCACTGACCATCTCAACATTGTCGAATTTGAGGCTTTCATGGTAATCTCCATCTTTTAGTCCTTCAATCTTTTTATCATCAAACACAACATGTATAGATTCAACAACAATGTTGGTTCTTAGATTGTAGACTCTATATGCTTTACCAACATCATATCCAACAAAAATTCCTTCATCTGCTTTAGCATCAAACTTCCCATTTTGATCAGATTGATTTCTCAGAATATAGCATTTACAGCCAAAGACATGAAGAAAGTTTAGAGTTGGCTTCTTGTTCTTGAACAATTGATAAGGAGTCATGCATCTTGCTTGATTAATCAGAGAGATATTCTGAGTATAGCATGCAGTGTTTACAGCTTCATCCCAGAAATAAGTTGGTAATTTTGATTCTTCAAGCATTGTCCTTGCAGCTTCAATAAGAGATCTGTTCTTTCTTTCCACTACTCCATTCTGTTGTGGAGTCCTTGCTGCTGAAAACTCATGTAAGATCCCATTTTCCTCACAAAATGCTCTCATGATATAGTTTTTGAACTCAGTTCCATTGTCACTCCTGATTCTTCTAACTTTGAAATCAGGATGATTGTTAACTTGCCTTATGTGATTGATGATGATTTCACTAGCCTCATCTTTAGACTTTAGAAAAAATGTCCAAGAGAACTTTGAGAAATCATCTACAATTACTAGGCAAAATCTTTTCTTTGAAATTGACAATACATTGACTGGTCCAAACAAATCCATGTGAAGCAGTTGCAGAGGCTCTTCAATTGCTGAATTAAGTTTCTTCCTGAATGATGCTTTGATCTGCTTCCCTTTTTGGCAGGCATCACACTGTCCATCCTTTGTAAACTCCACTAGAGGAATGCCTCTTACTAGCTCTTTCTTTACCAGCTCATTCATGGTCTTGAAGTTTAGATGGGATAGCTTCTTGTGCCATAGCCAACTTTCATCTTGACTTGCTTTACTGAGAAGACAAGTTACAGATTCTGCTTTAGTTGAGTTGAAGTCAGCTAGATACACATTTCCTCTTCTCACACTAGTGAGAACCACTTTGTTGTTTTGATTGTTAGTCACAACACAGGCTTCTTTGTTGAAGGTTACTGAGTTGCCTTTGTCACAAATCTGGCTGATACTTAACAGATTGTGTTTGAGACCATCCACTAAGGCAACCTCTTCAATGATGACATTGTCCTTTAAAATCAAGCCATATCCCACAATATATCCTTTGTTGTCATCTCCAAAAGTAATACTTGGGCCAACTCTCTCCTTAAATTTTGTGAGCAGGGTAGAATCACCAGTCATGTGTCTTGAACAACCACTATCCAAGTACCAAAGATTCCTTCTGTTTCCCTGCACACATCAAAATCAAATCAAGTTGATTTTGGTACCCAAGTTTCCTTGGGTCCTGCCTTGTTAGCTTTCTTCTTCTGTTTCTTAGGTCTTAACTCATTTGACTTAGGAATTTCAGATTCTTCCTTAGTCATTTGGGTTGGGCCTTTGAAACTACTAGATGCAACAGAATTATCATGCATGTTATGGCTAACAGGAAATGGCATGCTTGGTGCAAACATGTTATTCCAGTAAGGCATGCTAAATGGCATTTGAGGCATATTGTATGCAGCATAATATGGATTATTAGCAAATTGTGCATTCATATTCTATGTAGGCATAGCATTAACAGGCATGGGAGGCATGGCATTCATGTTAGGAAATTGAGACTGAACAGACATGGGAGTAGGCATGGCAGATTTGCAATTAACAGACAAATGATTTACACTACCACACTTGACACAGATCTTTCTAGGAGCATATTTATCAGGTATGTAGTTATTGTGTTTGTTAATCCATACTTTACCATTCCTATTGTTTTTCTTTTTAGTTTCTGTTTTTACCTCTATTTTCTCAAGTCTGTCACTTAACTGTTTGACAGTCATGTGACCAACATTAGCCTTTTTCCCTTTCTTAGCTTGACTTGACTCTCCTGAAATAAAGTTCTTGGAAACAGACCCATACTTATCATTTAGCTTGGTTAATTTGGCTTTGCTAATGGGTTTGCTTACAGCCGACGGATGAGGATTTTTATCATTCGACGGATAACACTTTTTGCTATCCGACGGATAGTCCTCATCATCCGTCGAGTCTACATCTGTCAGCAACCCATCTACCAAAATAGGTTCTACTTTCTCCTTATTCTTTTTCCAGGCTTCATCACAAAAAGACTCAATTCCTTGAACCTTGTTGATTTGAGCATGAACATCTCTGGATGTTTTCCATGCTTTAATCACCTCTTGTTCACGATCGAGCTGCTTCTTTAAAATTTCTTCCTTTTTCAAGGACTCAGTTAATTCCTCCTTGGCAATCCTACACTCAATTTTTAGTTTTTTAAACTCAACAAACTGAGACTCAAGCACATTATTCCTCTCACTTAAAAACAAGTTGTTTTCTTTGATTTTAGCATTTTCTTTAGTGAGGGACTTAAGTGTAACACACAAATGATAAATTCTGTAGACATGTCATTTATGAAATCATTACACTCAGCTTTAGATAAATGTGCAAGGTTTGTAGTGAATACCTGATTGCTTGAGGAACTTGTCTCTGTTTCATCAGACTTGGCCATAAGGGCTAGATTGACATAGCTGACATCTTCACCTTCATCCAAGCCATCAGCTGCCCAGTCATTCTCTTGTGTAATAAAATCCCTTTCCTTTTGTTTGAGTACATCAAAGTATTTTTGCTTGTAATCTACAGACTCAAATCTTTTCTTACTGGAATCTGACTTTCTACACTCATTTGCAAAATGCCCTGCCAAGCCACATTTGAAACATTTGAATTTTGACTTATCCACCATGTTTCTATTTGGCTTGGCTGCTCCAAAGTTCTTTTTGAACTTGAGCTTGGCAAATCTTCTTGTAAGGAATGCTAGATGCTCATCAATGTCCTCCATGTCATCTTGGCTCAATGAATCTTCATTTTCTGTAGCTAGCCCCTTACCCTTGCTTTCACAGACCTTTGAAGTTGATTCCACAGCTTCCATCTTCACTTCCTTCTCCTTTTCCAGATTAGCAACTAGTGCAATGGATCCTCATTTCTTCTTTCCTCTCTCTATTCTTTCATCCTGCTCTATCTCAAGCTCATAGGTTTTCAGAATGCCATACAGTCTCTCTAAAGTAAACTCCTTATAATCCTGTGAGTTTCTCAATGAGACTGTCATTGGTTTCCATTCCTTTGGAAGAGATCTGAGAAATTTCAGATTGGAGTCTTTAGTCTGATAGACTCTTCCATGCAACTTAAGAGCATTTAGTAGTTTTTGGAATCTACTAAAAATGTCAGTGAGTGATTCACTTTCTTCATTGTGAAAATGCTCATATTGCTGAATCAGGAGCTGTATTTTATTTTCTCTTACTTGCTCAGTACCATCACAGATTATCTGTATTGTGTCCCAAACTTCCTTGGCAGTCTTGCAGTTGATGATGTTATCAAACATGTCTGCATCAACACCATTGAACAGAATGTTCATGGCCTTTTTATCTTTCCTAACTTGTTCAATGTCAGGATCAGACCATTCATGCCTTGGCTTTGGAACAGATGGCTCATTTCCTGTTGCAGCTCTCATTGGAACATGAGGGCCTCTTTCTATACAGTCCACATAGACCTCATCTTGAAAGAGCATGTGAAGATGCATCTTTACCTTCCAATGATGGTAATTATCTTTATCAAGAAAAGAAATCTTGACTCCTACATCTTTCTTGTTCATCTTGCTGAATTGTTTTGATCTTTAAACTCTTTGTAGATTAAGAGATTGCTCTGATACTAATTGTTAGTCCCTTAACAATGAAGCAAGAATTACAGAAGGGGGGTTGAATGGAATTCTTGAACGTTTTTCTTGAAATAAAAATGTTCAACTCGATTATTGATATATTTGTTTTGATTAGCACAATGCGGAATATAAACTTAAATGAATCAAAACACAAGTAATTAAAAATAAGAGTCTTTAAAAACTTTCTGGTGGATTTAAACAATTCCACCAGAGATATATATAATATATCGAGAGGACTCTGTGTGCAGAAATGCTCACAGCTGCTTATAAAATAGAATTACTGAGAATACAGGAAATGCTAAAGATTATGCTTACAAAGATTTCTCTGTTTTTGAGTTTCTCTCAGCTATCTCAGTTTTTTTTTCTATTTGCTACTCTCTTGGTTTATATAATACCAAGATTACAAAGTCAAAAAGACTGAACAAATATAAAATCTAACAGTCTTAATCTTTGCTGCTTTTTATCCTCTATTACCTAGTTAATGGGCTTCCACAATGTGTTTGTATCCAACTCGACGGCTGTGTGTCATCTTTCAATATTCAACTGATGTTTGAATTCTTGATATGATCATTCGTCGACTTTTAGATCATCCGTCGATGACTTGATTGATCATCCGTCGACTGCTTATGTTAAACATCCGTTGATAGTCATTTGATCATCCGTCGAAGGCTTTGTTAATCATCCGTCGGTAGCTATTTTGGCACTTGACTTCATTTCACTTATACAGAATTACAAGACATTACTTATGTACAATTAATCAACCTATTCTGCATATCTAGTTAAAGTCAACATGACTTATATGCTACTACAGATTCTATACAAAGGTGCATACATCACTGTGCTACAAACTTATTATTACATAAGCTACTCACTCGATGGATAATAAGTTAATCATCCGTCGGGACTATAATGAGTTATCCGTCGGGACTATAATTCTTATCCGTTGAGTGCTACATTATTTCACTAAGTAAAATCTACTTAGATGTTTTGTTTAAGTGATCATCAAGTACACAACATATTCACAACACTAAGGCTCAACTACAGTCTTAGGACTTCACGGATACGACATCGACCCAACCTTTGAAGCCGACACTAACCGCTACCAGCCGTCTCCTTGACCAAAGTAGTTGCAGGTATAGCCATGAATGTATTCCTATCTCCGGAATGAGTAGCACCCACCGGATTGCAGGATAGGTGATCTCAAGCCTATGGATACAAAGTGCAAGATACTCCAAAATCTCCCAACAAGGACACCCGTTGACTACAAAGACATAGCTCCCAAATCATACACCAAAGTTCACCCCACATCCCGAAGGAGGACACCCATTGACTATTATGCCCTAGAGACAACATTATTATGTTTTAGTTTAAGACATTTGAATTATTAATATTTATGTTCAATTGATCATTCATTCTATAATTTAGTATGTCTTCTTTACTGCGATATAAATGTTGGATTAATAAATCTTCTGGAAATATGATATGTATTCTATATATCTAAGTACATGAATTAGAAATGAGATTATGAGAATAGTATCAATAATCCTAAAGGTCCCTAGTCGAGAATTATTATTAAGGGACAATAATAATGCATTAAGACTATGAAATTCACATGTAAATGTGCATGATGTTGGATAGATCCAATGTGAGATTATACATATTTGTAATGTCATAAGTAATTATCGAAGTGATAATAATATAATGGTCCTCGGACTTGAAATCAATATATTTCTATACAAGAATTAATGCACTTTTTTTTGTCAAGTGACAACTAATATACGTTGATTACATTAAAAGTTACCCTTGACCGAGTAATGATAAAAGTGTACTTCGGGTATATTATGAATCATATGAGAAATATGAATGATCTAGAAAGGATATAACCCTCCTAACTTTAGAGTGATATTATTGGCCTCTAGTGTGAGCTCGACTATGAAATGCGTGACCGCGCTCCAATATTCATTTGATATGTTAGTCTACTCATTAATCAAGGAAACCTAAATTATACTATGATAAGAATGACACATTACATGCCTTTAGTTTAATCTATAATATGTAGTTAAAGGAATTAAATTATACTCCCTCCGTCCCAAAATATAAGTCCCTTTGACTTTTTACGCGTATTTTAAGGTGTATAAAAGTCATATTTCCGCATATTTTTTTAAAATTTTTTTTTCTTGAATTAAAATTTAACATGTATACTTTTATTTGAAAAACAAAAATTTGAAAAATGATGTGTGGAGCTATCCTTTTTATTCACCTTAAAATACGTGTAAAAAGTCAAAGGAACTTGTATTTTGGGAGGAGGGAGTATTGTATATTATTAACAAAAGGTTAATCGGATCACCGGTAGAATTATTATTACTTGGGTAGCAATAATGTATTACATAATGCCGCACATTCTTTATAATTTTAATATGAGATATTAAAATTATTGCCAATGTAATAATAATCTAAAGAGTTGCACAAAGGAAGTTTTGAGGAATATTTAATTTAAATTCAGATTTAAACTAAATATGTAAACTCGAACTATTTATTAATGATTAAGTTAGGCTTAGTTAATAGAATAAATAAGATTCGAATTTATAATTATTAAAATTGAAAATTAGTTTTTTGGTGATTAAATAAGATCTAATTAGTTAACAACTAGTAATTTTCAGATTTTATATAACTTTAATTAAGATTAGGGTTAAAATTCATTTTTATCTATCCTTTATTAGCTAACTAATATGGATATATTTTTTATAAGAGAAAATAATTTTATTAAAAATCCTAGACAGAAAGAAAAAGATAGAGAGAGATCAAGAAGAAACGACTTTGTGCTAGTACACATCCGATCCTTGAGTTCAAGCATTCGTGTAGATACCGATAGAACGTAGATTGCAAGAGCGAGATGCATGGTGATTGAACAAGTTTTGGATCTTCAATAGTCAACCAATTCATAGAGCTTCTTAATGTAAACAATCTGAACTACAAATTAAATATTTGTTTTTTGCATGGATCATGCTTAGGGTTTCGAAATTTCTGGTTTTTCACGTTTTTAATTACAATTTTTGTTGCGTTTTATGACTCGAAATCCTTCATTCTTCAGTCCAGACATACTCTTGGAGGTCTCTGAATACGCATATGATAAGTGGCATTTTATACCACTTAGAACATCTTAAAATGGCTTAAATTGGTGCTTTGAAATCAAGTATTTTGTGTATTTAATGTGTTTTTCTAGTATTTATGCATTTCAGGGTATTAGTTGTATTTCGGAGGAGTAATCATCAAGAATAAGCCTTGGCATGTGTTCACCATTGCGAGAGGAAAGAAAGGGGCAGATTACGGTGAAGAAACGGAGCAAACTCAGGAAAAATCCAGTAGGGTCCTGAGCGCCCGCTCAGCTATGCTGAGCGGCCGCGCAGAAAGCTGAGCGCCCGCTCAGTTATGCTGAGCGGCTGCGCAGGGTCGGGAAATTAAATAATTATTTTTAGACTTCTACTTCTGTTTGGCTTCCAACTTCTATGTAAACTGAGTTTTATGGGACTATTATATAAGTAGATTTAGAGACGTTTTCACGGGAGAGGATCGTGGTATTAAGCAAGGAGCGTCTACCATCACCCCATCTTTGGAGGGTGCGTCCTTTTTAAAAGAGCTTCTTACTCGAAAGGGTCCTTAATCTTGGAGGGTGTGTCATCCGTAAGAGGAACATCTAACCTCAATAAGGTCTTCATCATTGGAGTGTGTGTCCTTTATAAAAGAAGTGTGTTACCTCGACAAGGGTATTCATCCTTGGAGGGCGCATACTCTCTGAGAGGACCCTCTTACCACGACAAGAGTATTCATTCTTGAAAGACGCGTTCATTATAAGAAGAGCATATTACCTCCACAAGGTCTTCCACTTTGGAGGGAGATTCCTATGTAAGAAGAGTGTATTACCTCGATAAGGGTATTCATCACTGGAGAGCGTGTCCTCTGTAAGAGGCATGTCTACTTCAACAAGGTCATCATTCCTGAAGGGCGTGTCATCTGTACGAGGCGCGTCTACCTCAACAAGGTCTTTATCCTTGGAGGGCGCGTCCTCTTTATGAGGCGTGTCTATTTCTCCAAGGTCTTCTACATTCTTAGAAGATGTTTCCTCTATAAGAGGAGCATCTACCTCGATAAGGTCTTTATCCTTGAAGGTTGCGTCTTCTGTAAGAGGAGCGTCTTACCTCGATAAGGTCTTTATCCTTGAAGGGCGTGTCCTCTATAAAAGGAATGTTTTACCTCGACCAAGATATTTATCATTGGAGGGTGCGTACTCTCTAAGAGACACATCTACCTCAACATAGTCATCATTATTGGATGGAGCATCTTCTATAGGAAACACGCCTACCTCGATAAGGTATTTATCTTTGGAGGGCGCGTCCCCTCTAAGAGGTGCGTCTAACTCGACAATGTCTTACATAAATATAATTCCTTCAATTACCATGTAATAACCCCAATTTTTTTGGAAATTTTTGAAACACGGATGAATAGTAACTTTTGCTGATGATGCTGATTAAGGAAAATTATCAGACCACACTATATAGGAGTACTGTTATGGAAATTCTAAGATCGTATTAGTACTCCATAAGGTAAATAAGTGTATGTAAAGATCGTCAGAATCCAAATTCGAACTCTTTGATTTTTTCCCGAAAATCCACCAGATACCGAAATAATTGAGTATAAGGTAACATGATTAAAAGGATTTAAATTCAAGGATTATAAGAGAGGATCATAAAAGGAATATAATGTATTAAGAAAGGTTAAGGGAACCCAAGTAATAAGATTCCAGGTATGATCCCTCAAACGATAAACGAAAATGAAAGTTAAGCGAACCATATAACAGATCAGCGATCATTAGCCAAGTAATTAGGAGTTAATCAAAGGGGTTAGTGATGATGATGTCATCACACCAACAAGAAGAAGACAAGTGTGGGAAGATGACATAAGAGGATGACATAACCATGTCCAAAAAGGGAAGGAATTGTTGGTTGATTTTAAGCCATTCATTTTTTTACCATGGTAAAATGTAATTAACAAAACAAAAAGGGAAAGCAACCAAGAAAACATCATCTTCTCCCCCCTCATTCTTTGCTCTCGGCTTTTCCATGAAAAGCAAAGGAGAAATTTTCAAAACTCAAGCTACACACCTTCAAAAATCAAGAGGTTTGTTTCCTTAGCTTCCATAATTCATGACTTAGTTATAATATGAGTTTGAAGCCAAGATTCCAAGGTTTACTAAGCTAATCAATTCATCAAAGTTCTTGGTGAATAGTGTTTTCAAGAAACTAACTTTGTGTTTTCTTCAAGATCCAAGCTTAGTAGAGATAGTTAGGGGTTACTTAAGGCTTCCTAAGTGATTCTCCACTCCAAGGAAGGTATAACTTCTCAAACCCTTAATCTTAAGTTTTGTTGGTTTGGATTTCATAATGTTTAGATGATGGGTTAGTGTAATGGGTGTGTACTCATGTTTAGAGCTTTTTATGAGTAGTATAGTTCATGAGAAGCATGGTTATTGAAAATTTAGAGATTGGTTGGTTTTGTAATGTTTTTGGAATGATAAATCTTAATTATTAGTTAATGAACTTAAGTATAAGCTTCTAGTTCATGATTGAGAGTAATATAAATTGGAAATCATGAGTTGTTGGGGCTGTTGTAGTAAAGAATGGATGAAGTTTGGTTGTAGTGGTGATTGTGGGTTGAATTGTGAATTGGTTGGAATGGTTTAAATTTGGAAATCGCGTAAACATAGCCGTCGTAATGCCCGATTTACTTTAGACTGTTTTTGTTCTTAACATCAGGACCCGTGAACTCAGTTTTAGGTTTTGACCATTGCAATAATTAGATAGTTCATGTTACGAGCTTCGTTTTGATATGTGGTTCGTTTGAATCCGATGTACGGTTTAGGAGAAAGGACCGTTTTAAGTAACGACGTTTCGCGAACGAACCATTACGCCTCGCCTTACTTTGAAACCTTAATTAAGGCCCTTAAATGACTAATTGGAGTATGAAACAATTATGTAAAGTGGATTAGGCAGTTGGTAGAGTACTCGCGAAAGAATCGCCTTAAAATTCTTAATGGTTAATTTATTAAAAATGGTGGAGCCGAGGGTACTCGAATAACTTATGTGATTCGTTAAGCGTAGAAGTGACCATACGCGAACGTTAGGGTTCAATTGGTTAAAGTCTAGTTTCTTAAGCGACCGGGGTTTAATTCCGATTTATGTTGTTGTTCATAGGTTATCGGACCCACTCTAAGCTTAAGTCTATCCGGGAACACTCAGGCAAGTTTTCTACCCGTTATACTGTTGTTGTGATGTATATATGTATATGCATTATCTTGTGATAAGTACATGATTGTTATTAGAAAATCTTGCGATATATTGGAGCATGCTGATATGGTATATATGCATGTCTGTTTCGTAATCTTGATATCTAATTGTTGATTCAAATGCTTATAAGTTGCATAATACCTATGCTAGAGATAAGCAGTAGTTGCGTATACCCTTAGTATAGAGGACCCAAAGGTGAACATTTTCTAAACCGGGAGTCGATGTTCCCGAGTATAATATATATATATATATTTATATATATATTGATATAGTTTTCAAAACTATTAATCGAATAAGGTTTATTCGATAACTTTATTTTATTTAATGAATATTATTTTGAATATTCATTCGAGGACTTATGACTCCGATTACTTTATTTAATGAATATTATTTTGAATATTCATTCGAGGACTTATGACTCCGCTTACTTTATTTAATGAATATTATTTTGAATATTCATTCGAGGACTTATAACTCCGCTTACTTTATTTAATGAAAATTATTTTGAATATTTATTCGAGGACTTATGACTCCGCTTACTTTATTTAATGAATATTATTTTTGAATTTTCATTCAAGGACTTATGACTCCGCTTATTTTATTAAATTATATTCTTTATTTTGTTAAAGAATAATGTTTCGATAATCAAACTTACTTTCGATTATTCAAATAAAGATCATACTTTCGTATAAGTATATCTTTGGTTATTTATTATTCATTTCAAGTATGAGTTTTAAAACTTCTACTTCAATTATTTTTATAGAGATTATCCTTTATGGGAGTATTATTTAAATGATAATATTCAGATATTTTCTAATATATCGGGACTGATTTATTTCATTAAATCAGCATTACTCCAAACATTCTTAAAAATGTTTTCGAGTCTTCAAAATGATTTTTTTAGGTTAGAGCGGATCCCAAAACTCGTTTTCAAATTTAAGATCTTCCTTTTTGAAGGGGACTTGAATACTCTCTCAAAAATCTAAGGGATCCGACTCTGTGGTGTATTTTATATTCACAACGAGGTTGCTGTTTTCATAAATGAATTGATTACTTACCCAATGTTCGGGAAGTAAGTCCATCTATTTGAGTCGGGATAAACAACATGGGCTCAGTGGGCGTCCATGAAAGTGTAAGTGGCTCAGTGGGAGTCTATCAATGCGTAAGTGGCTGAGTGGCAGTCCATCATAGGTCCTATTGCGGCCAGGGTGATGACCAGTGGGGAATTCGTCCATCTACTAGTAGAAAAGGTTACTTATTGGTATCTTTGCCTGATCAGCAAAATATCAGGTTTATGCCAAGGTTTTCTCCTTTCCAAATTCATTGGATATTACAACTCTGTTTATAATTTTCATAACAGAGGTTTTCAAGGAGTGTATGAAATGTATATATATATATAGGTGTATATATAGGTGTATATATATATTGAGACTTAATGAAGTATCTTGTAACTTCATTTCTTTTGAATGATATTTCAAAGATTGAATCTATTCAAATCTTATCTTGTAGTCTCATCTATGTGATGAACTTTTGAAACTGATTATAACTTGAACGGTGGTAGTTCAAGTAGTATTTGGAAGAGATATAAGTATATTGGGGTATCTTGTAACTTCATCTTTTCAACTTATATCTAGTTAATGATTATCTTATGCATGACAAAGATTTTCAGAAAAACGTTGAGGCAAGGTTAGATATATGAGATCACCTTGGAACGATATTTTTATACCGTTATAAAATGGAACTCGTGACAACCCGAATCCCCGACCCCGGATTTGGGGGTGTTACAGAAATGGTATCAGAGCTAAGCGTTATAAACCTCAGAGATGATGTGACGTTAAAATAATAAGTTCACTAAGATAATAAGAACTCTTGCCAAGTTCATAGTCGGACTACCTAACGTAGTACTGACAGTTAAAACCCTTATGGGAACCCTTATAAATATCGTGATAGAAGCGTAGTTCGTTATCGTATATGGTAGCGGGACTCCGAACCCTGAGGTTGAGGAGCAACAACGCGATGATGTTTTATTACTAATTGTAGATCATATTGTGGATCCGATAGAGCGTCCTAATGCAAGACCAGATGATGTTCATATTGAGGATGTAACAATTAAGGATGTTATCCCAGAAGGGATTTTTGCTGAGGAGGATCTTGTGAAGGATCCTAACAAGACTGAAGAGATGATCGCTAAGGAATAAATGACCATGGTCAGGGCGACTACCAGAGGTAGGATTGGCTGGTTACTACCGGAGGTTCGTTCAAGTTTGCAAAGAGAGTAACCCCTTTAACGCGGCTTACTCGTAAGACTGAGAAGTTCGAATGGACAGAGAAATGCGAGAACAGATTTTAAGAACTAAATCAAAGGTTGGTAACGACCCCTATGTTGGCGTTGCCGGATGGAAAAAGGAGATTTTATGATGTGTAGTGATGCTTCGCATAAGGAATTAGGGTGCTTCTTATACAGCACAACAAGGTAATCGCGTACGCGTCAAGACAATTAAGAGAATATAAAATTCGATATCCCCGCCCATGAGCTTGGGCTCGTGGCAATAGTTTTGCCCGAAAGATTGGAGGCACTACTTGTATGGAGAGAAGTGCGAGATTTACACAAGCCATAAGTGCTCTAGTGCACTTTCACGTAGAAAGAGCTCAATATGCGCCATAGGAGGTGGTTAGAGCTAATCAAGGATTACGATTATGAGATTCTTTATCATCCAGGGAAAGCCAAAATGGTGGCTAATGCCCTTATTATAAAAGAGAGACTCAAGATGAAAATGTCTTTGGGAGAGTTGATAAGAGATTTTGAGAAAATGGAAATAGAAGTGAAGGTAACCGGAGCCGGTACCGAAAAGCTGTTTGAGATTGCAATACAGCCCGAATTATTGGAGAAGATCATATTGTGCCAAGAAAAAGTGATGAATAGAGGCAGAGAACCAATGACCGGAGAAGAGATTAATACCTAGAAAGATGATGAGATAATAATGAGGTATCCCTACAGAATTTGGGTTCCAAATGTTCAAGAGCTTAAGGACTGGATCTTAGATGAAAGTCACAGTTCGAGGAATAAGAGTTAGGGCAAACCCTGAATGTGATAGTCAGGGAGGACGCCATCAAGATAGAAGGAACCCATAACATAATGAAGTGGAAAATGAGGATTTAAAACATGTGGGATGACCCCGATTATGGGGAGGATGAGAAAACATTTCATACTGAGAAAACATAAGTCGAGCAAGATAGGGAGAACCGGGACGGTACTCCTATGGGGAAATTCATGGACCTGCCTAAACAAAAATTATACTTTTATTCCCAAGCACTACCCTGAGGAAACAATGCGGTGGGAAATTCTTTCAGGACCTTTAAGTCGCTAAGCTCTCAGAGTTCCAAGGAACAAGCTGACCTAGCCGAGGTAAGAGCCTGGCTAAAGAAAATAAAGGAATAATTTTATATTCTAAATGATTGATGAAGCGCAAAAGACTGTTTTTGTCACTTACCCTCCTAAGAGAGAGGCCACCCGCTGGTGAAAAACCAAGAAAGGCACGGAGCCAGAGGTTAGAATAAACCGATTAAAGTTCATTCAATTGTTTTCGGGAAAGTAATTCCCAAGGTTATGGAGATAGTGTAAAAGCTTTAGAGCCAGAACAAAGGCGGACGAGTATGATGAATTATGAAGCTAAGTTGTAAAAGTTGTCAAGATTCGTTCTGATGACAAGAATCCCAGAACGACGTGATGTTTGAAGTCAATGAGTAGTAGGTTCATGAAATGATTGTAATAGAAAAGAAAATAAAAAGAAACTGAAGTGGAAAGGAATATAAAGGCAATAAAGTTTGAGGAATGATAAGGGAGTTGGGTATGAGGAAACCCTAAAGACTCGTAGCAATAGAAATTGAAAAGTATGTGATCGTCAGGATGAGGATGATTCTCCATGAGTTAAAGTTAATGGTTGAAGGCATAAGAGATGTATATATTATACCCCCTTTAAGTTGGGAGAATTCGAGGAAACCTTGAGATAGTTCGAAGGATAAATAATGAGACGCGGATAGACCGAGGAGACAAGAAAGTAAGAAATTAGGAGAATTGGATGAAGGAAGTGACCTTCAAGAATGTGAAGTGTAAGTAACACATGTGGCTTGATACCCAGAAAGGGAGACGCCGGGTATGAAAGATATCCCAACATTGAGATGACTGTTGAGATAAACAACAAAAGTAAATGAGGATTTAGTAAAAAGAAGTTCACGTTGAACACGACCAATATCTTCCAGAACATCCCTGTTGTCATTTACCAAATTAGGAAAGAAAAGCGGGTAACCATTGTTATCTTTTGAAGGCCATATGGGTTGACCTCAGTTTGAATACAGGTGTTATTATGGAATTAGACATATACTATCGAGGAGGGAATGATTGAATAAGACACCCTTATCAGGGATATATGACTTGATTTATCCATGGAAGGATGCATGTACCTTTTTAAAGGTGGAATTAAGGATAGGACATCGGTAACTTAAAATGAATCCTAGGGAAATGCATAAAGGTTAGCATTTCACCCTTAATAGGGATAGTAAGAGTTTTGACAGTATGAATTGGAAATGATTAAGGTAACAACAACTTTTAAGGATTAGTGGAGAAATTTTTCAGAAGTATATAGACAATGATTCTGGTATTAGTAAGTGGTATCTTGATATGCCCTGTGCCTAGGGTGTACCAGATGAGGGATTTAAGGATAACCTTAGAGGTTTTACAAGGGGAAATATAATATTCAAAGTTCTCAAGAATAGAAGTTTTGATAAAGAAAATATGACGTAATAATAATAATACCAAGTGGGGCACATGTTAAACCATGAGAAAGTATAGATTGAACCCAATGAAGGTCAAGATTGGTGAAAACAAGTAGGACCCAAGATAAGAGACGTCCGAAGTATGATTGAGAGTCAGCCGTGACAATGTTAACCTCTAAATGACCGAGGCAATAATGTATGGAAAAATGGTGATATATTTTTTTTACCAAAGCATAAGGAAGAGCATTTTCACATAAGCAGTGATTGGAAATGAGGTAGAAAATTTAGTTGAAGATCATTTAAAAGACATTGATTGTAAGGAAATTTTACTATCAGGAAAGGCCAAAGAGGTGGACGGCACTTTAAATATAAGAGGATAATTATAGGCGCTCGTGCAAGAGGAATACAGTGATGATGGTTGAAGCCGGGAAGGTTGTATTACGGTTCGGAAGATTGACATTCCTTCTGATGACTGTGCAATACTCAACCATAATAGTAGTTTGGTAAAGATTTAATTCATGTAATCGCCGTGAGCGGGCTATCTATCTTATAAGGTCATATCTTGAGATAAGCCAGGACCATGTTACGAAAGGACTAAATGAACCTTTGAGCTTCATGTCTCCTAATAAAGACATATGGTTAATAATGGTATTAACCTGCTATCGTTGCTTTTATTGAAACTCTTCTGCAATTTTATCTGCTTCATGTCATGAATATACTTCAGGATCCGAAGTATTCTTTATGAATCATGAATGGTGATTATGTTTCCTCTCTAGAAGATTTGGTACGGCATGAATGGACTCCGTATGATTAAATATTAAGATCCAAGGATAACGAATGACTATAGTAGGTCCGTGGTGGACTATAGTAATGCAACAATGATTCTGCGAGTAATGAGTCGATTACAACCGTAAGAGTTGTATTAGAATGGATGTTGAGATTGGGTACCACTAATCGGGTTGTGGTGATGTATAAGTTATCATTGATAGACCAATTAAGTCGATTATCTACCTATTGAATACTTATTCCTTCTTATCAATAGAGAGTCGTATTACTATATGAGGAAGGTTGCGATGCAAGCATAGAATTCTAATAACGATGATGTCTAGAATGAAATCCCATATTCGATTTTCGATGTCGAGGAAGTTTCAAAGGTGATTGGTTATAAGCTCGTGCAAGAGCATGGGTCCATAAAATGATGGACGGAATATCAAAAATATTTAGACATGTGAAATGTGATGCTATAGTACTTGATGTTGATATATATACGTATATATTTTGTTCTCCTATGACAAACCTCTATAGTTCAGAGGTAGATTCCAAGCCAGATATTTTGTGGCAGTATTTTTATATATATACGATTCTCTTCTATTCGTTCTTTTCTCTCCTTTTTATTTCATGTAAGCTGAGAAGAACAACCCTTCCAGAAGGGGAGGTATTGCCGAATGACTATCTATCTGTGTGATAGAAGCCTAGTAGGATACCACATGTTGTTTAATTGCTTGTCAAGTACTAAAGGCTGGCCACCTTCTGTACTAACTATGCGATATAACAAATGTTCATGATCATAATGATCTCTCAATAAATTCTTTTACTTCTCTACGATGGATCAAGCTTTCAAAGATAGAAACAGCTGAAAAAGGAGTAGTAAAGTTATGGTGGTATTCGGAATGGAAACACGTTCGTGATATTAAGGTTGACATGGTTATTAAAAGGTTATAGAACACTAACGAGCAAAAGTGTAACCAGTATAGTATAGTGTATGGAAGATAGTAACGACTACGAACTGGAAAAGAATGGGTATTGAGAAGCAAAAGCTATAATGCTAGAAGCTATGATGAGAGTCTGTGCAATAGACTTGAAAGAATTTGGAATGATCATTATCGCGGATTGAGTTTTTTACGACAATAGATCGTATGTCAGTATCGGGATATCGCCTTATGAGATCCTTGAGGGAAGACAATGTCGATCTCCCTTATGTTAGGATGAAGATTGTAGAGCGCAAGATGCTCGGACCCGCAGTAGTCCAAAGGACCAAGGATATAATAGATCTAATCAGAAGACGGCTGGTAGTAGCCTGAGATGGACATAAGAAGTATGTTGATTCGACACGAAAGGACAAAGAATAGGAAGTAGGGGACCTAGTGTTATTATAGGTATTCCCTGGGAAAGGATGGAGGAGGTTCCAGAAAGAAAGGAAAGCTAAGCCTACAAATTGTTGGACCCTTTGAGGTATTAAGAATTATTGGGAAGTTAGTATATGAGCTATCCCTACCCCCGAACATGTAGCAAGTTCATAACATGTTCCACGTATCAATGTTAAGGAAGTATAATTCGGATGCCAGACAAATAGGGGCATATGAGCGCATAGGCATGCAACCAGACCTAACCTATATGGAGCAACCAGAAAGGGTTATAGATCGAAAAGGAACAAGTGCTTAGGAGAAAGGTTATCAAACTAGGCAGAGTTTGGTGGTAGAACCACAATGTGGGAAAATTTACTTGAGACTTAGAAAGTGCAATGCTAAGAGAGCATCCCTATTCATTTTCTATCTGATTCCGGGACGGAATCCTTTTAAGGAGGGGAGACTGTAATAACCCCAATTTTTTTGGAAATTTTTGAAACACAGATGAATAGTAACTTTTGCTGATGATGCTGATTAAGGAAAATTATCAGACCACACTATATAGAAGTACTGTTATGGAAATTTTAAGATCGTATTAGTACTCCATAAAGTAAATAAGTGTATGTAAAGATCGTCAGAATCCAAATTCGAACTCTTTGATTTTTTCCCGAAAATCCACCAGATACCGAAAGAATTGAGTATAAGGTAACATGATTAAAAGGATTTAAATTCAAGGATTATAAGAGAGGATCAAAAAAGGAATATAATGTATTAAGAAAGGTTAAGCGAACCCAAGTAATAAGATCCCAGGTATGATCCCTCAAACGATAAACGAAAATGAAAGTTAAGCGGACCATATAACAGATCATCGATCATTAGCCAAGTAATTAGGAGTTAATCAAAGAGGTAGTGATGATGATGTCATCACACCAACAAGAAGAAGACAAGTGTGGGAAGATGACATAAGAGGATGACATAAGCATGACCAAAAAGGGAAGGAATTGTTGGTTGATTTTAAGCCATTCATTTTTTTACCATGGTAAAAGGTAATTAACAAAACAAAAAGGGAAAGCAACCAAGCAAACATCATCTTCTCCCCCCTCATTCTTTGTTATCGGCTTTTCCATGAAAAGCACAGGAGAAATTTTCAAAACTCAAGCTACACACCTTCAAAAATCAAGAGGTTTGTTTCCTTAGCTTCCATAATTCATGACTTAGTTATGTTATGAGTTTGAAGCCAAGATTCCAAGGTTTACTAAGCTAATCAATTTATCAAAGTTCTTGGTGAATAGTGTTTTCAAGAAACTAACTTTGTGTTTTCTTATGTTTTCTTCAAGATCCAAGTTTAGTAGAGATAGTTAGGGGTTACTTAAGGCTTCCTAAGTGATTCTCCACTCTCCAAGGAAGGTATAACTTCTCAAACCCTTAATCTTAAGTTTTGTTGGTTTGGATTTCATAATGTTTAGATGATGGGTTAGTGTAATGGGTGTGTACTCATGTTTAGAGCTTGTTATGAGTAGTATAGTTCATGTGAATCATGGTTATTGAAAATTTAGAGATTGGTTGGTTTTGTAATGTTTTTGGAATGATAAATCTTGATTATTAGTTAATGAACTTAATTATAAGCTTCTAGTTCATGATTGAGAGTAATATAAATTGGAAATTGTGCGTTGTTGGGGCTGTTGTAGTAAAGAATGGATGAAGTTTGGTTGTAGTGGTGATTGTGGGTTGAATTGTGAATTGGTTGGAATGGTTTAAATTTGGAAATCGCGTAAACATAGCCGTCGTAATGCCCGATTTACTTTAGACTGTTTTTGTTCTTAACATCAGGACCCGTGAACTCATTGTTAGGTTTTGACCATTGCTATGATTAGATAGTTCATGTTATGAGATTCGTTTTGATATGTGGTTCATTTGAATCCGATGTACGGTTTAGGAGAAACAACCGTTTTAAGTAACGGCGTTTCGCGAACGAACCATTACCCCTCGCCTTACTTTGAAACCTTGGTTAAGGCCCTTAAATGACTAATTGGAGTATGAAACAATTATGTAAAGTGGATTAGGCAGTTGGTAGAGTACTCGCGAAAGAATCGCCTTAAAATTCTTAATGGTTAATTTATTAAAAATGGTGGAGCTGAGGGTACTCGAATGCCTTATGTGATTCGTTAAGCGTAGAAGTGACCATAAGCGAACATTAGGGTTCAATTGGTTAAAGTCTAGTTTCTTAAGCGACCTGGGTTTAATTCCGACTTATGTTGTTGTTCATAGGTTATCGGACCCACTCTAAGCTTAAGTCTATCCGGGAACACTCAGACAAGTTTTCTACCCGTTATACTGTTGTTGTGATGTATATATGTATATGCATTATCTTGTGATAAGTGCATGATTGTTATTAGTAAATCTTGCGCTATATTGGAACATGCTGATATGGTATATATTGATGTCTGTTACGTAATCTTGATATCTAATTGTTGATTCAAATGCTTATAAGTTGCATAATACCTATGCTAGAGATAAGCATTTTTTGCGTATACCCTTAGTATAGGGGATCCAAAGGTGAACATTTTCTAAATCGAGAGTCGATGTTCCCGAGTATAATATATATTTATATATATATATATAGATTGATATAGTTTTCAAAACTATTAATCGAATAAGGTTTATTCGATAACTTTATTTTATTTAATGAATATTATTTTGAATATTCATTCGAGGACTTATGACCCCGCTTACTTTATTTAATGAATATTATTTTGAATATTCATTCGAGGACTTATGACTCCGCTTACTTTATTTAATGAATATTATTTTGAATATTCATTCGAGGACTTATGACTCCGCTTACTTGATTTAATGAATATTATTTTGAATATTCATTCGAGGACTTATGACTCCGCTTACTTTATTTAATGAATATTATTTTGAATATTCATTCGAGGACTTATGACTCCGCTTACTTTATTTAATGAATATTATTTTGAATATTCATTCGAGGACTTATGACTCCGCTTACTTTATTTAATGAATATTATTTTTGAATATTCATTCAAGGACTTATGACTCCGCTTATTTTATTAAATAATATTCTTTATTTTGTTAAAGAATAATGTTTCGATAATCAAACTTACTTTCGATTATTCAAATAAAGATCATACTTTCGTATAAGTATATCTTTGGTTATTTATTATTCATTTCAAGTATGAGTTTTAAAACTTCTACTTCAATTATTTTTATAGAGATTATCCTTTATGGGAATATTATTATAATGATAATATTCAGATATTTTCTAATATATCGGGACTGATTTATTTCATTAAATCAGCATTACTCCAAACATTCTTAAAAATATTTTCGAGTCTTCAAAATAATTTTTTTAGGTTAGAGCGGATCCCAAAACTCGTTTTCAAATTTAAGTTCTTCCTTTTTGAAGGGGACTTCAATACTCGCTTAAAAATCTAAGGGATCCGACTCTGTGGTGTATTTTATATTCACAACGAGGTTGCTGTTTTGATAAATGAATTGATTACTTACCCAATGTTCGGGAATTAAGTCCATCTATTTGAGTCGGCATAAACAACATGGGCTCAGTGGGCGTCCCTGAAAGTGTAAGTGGCTCAGTGGGAGTCCATCAATACGTAAGTGGCTGAGTGGCAGTCCAGCATAGGTCCTATTGCGGCCAGGGTAATGACCAGTGGGGAATTCGTCCATCTACTAGTAGAAAAGGTTACTTATTGGTATCTTTGCCTGATCAGCAAGATATCAGGTTTATGCCAAGGTTTTCTCCTTTCCAAATTCATTGGATATTACAACTCTGTTTATAATTTTTATAACAGAGGTTTTCAAGGAGTGTATGAAATGTATATATATATATAGGTGTATATATATATCGGGACTTAATGAAGTATTTTGTAACTTCATTTCTTTTGAATGATATTTCAAAGATTGAATCTATTCAAATCTTATCTTGTAGTCTCATCTATGTGATGAACTTTTGAAACTGATTATAACTTGAACGGTGGTAGTTCAAGTAGTATTTGGAAAAGATATAAGTATATTGGGTATCTTGTAACTTCATCTTTTCAACTTATATCTAGTTAATGATTATCTTATGCATGACAAAGATTTTCAGAAAAAATGTTGAGACAAGGTTAGATATATGAGATCACCTTGCAATGATATTTTTATACAGTTATAAAATGGAACTCGTGACAACCCGAATCCCCGACCCCGGATTTGGGGGTGTTACATACCACTTCATAGTTGACCTCTTACTTCTTGCACAATCATATTCCAAATCGCTAATATCTTCTTTTACAAATAATTTGATTCATAGATTCAAATGAAAGTCGAAGATTCTAGGGTCTTCTACCATCACCCCGTCTTTGGAGGGCGCGTCCTTTCTAAAAGAGCTTCTTCCTCGATAGGGTCTTTAACCTCAGAGGGTGCGTCATTTGTAAGAGGAATGTCTTACCTCAATAAGGTCTTCATCGTTGGAGTGCACGTTCTTTATAAGAGGAGTGTGTTCCCTCGACAAGGTATTCATCCTTGAAGGACGCATACTCTCTGAGGGGACCCTTTTACCACGACAAGGGTATTCATCCTTGAATGGTGCATTCATTGTAAGAAGAGCGTATTATATGCACAAGGTCTTCAACCTTGGAGGGCGAGTCATATGTAAGAAGAGTGTATTACCTCAATAAGGGTATTCATCACTGAAGAGCGTGTCCTCTGTAAGAGGTATGTCTACTTCGACAAGGTCATCATTTTTGGAGGGCGTGTCTCCTGTAGGAGGCGTATCTACTTCTCCAAGGTCTTCTACATTCTTGGAAGCGCTTCCTCTGTAAGAGGAACGTCTACCTAGATAAGGTCTTTATCCTTGGAGGGTGCGTTTTCTGTAAGAGAAGCGTCTTACCTCGATAAGGTATTTAGTTTTGAAGGGCGTGTCCTCTATAAAAGGAACGTCTTACCTCAACCAAGATATTTATCCTTGGAGGGCGCGTCCTCTCTAAGAGGCACATCTACCTCAACATAATCATCAGTATTTAATGGCACGTCTTCTATAGGAGACGTGCCTACCTCGACAAGGTATTATCTTTGGAGGGTGCTCCCTCTCGAGGAGGCGCTTCTAACTTAACAAGGTCTTCTACATCCTTAGAAGACGCGTCATCTCTAAGAGGAACTTCTTCCCCAACAAGGGTCTTTATCGTTCATGGGCGTTATCTCTCTAAGAGGAACTTTTTACCTTGACAAATGCTTCATTCTTGGAAGGCACGTTCTCTATAGAGGAGCGTCTTACCTCAATAAGGGTATTCATCCTTGGACGATGCGTCCTCTATAAGAGGAACCTCTTACCTCGATAATGTATTCAACTTTGGAGGGCGTGTCCTATGTAAGAGGAGCGTCTTACCTCAACAAGGTTATTTATCATTAGAGGGCGCGTCCTTTCTAGGAGGATTGTCTTAACTCAATAAGGGTATTCATCCTTGGAGAGTATGCCCTCTCTCAGAGGCACGTCTACCTCGACAAGGTCATCATCCTTGGAGGGTATGTCTTCTATAGGAAGTGCATCTATCTCAATAAGGGCTTTTTTTTCTTAAAGGGCATGTCACCTCTAAGAGGCACGTCTACTTCGACAAGGTTTTCTACATTCTTGAAAGGCACTTCCTCTATTAGAGGAGCGTCTACCTCGACAATATCTTTATCCTTGGAGGGGGCCTCTTCTAGAAGAGGAATGTCTTACCTTGATAAAATCTTCATCCTTGAAGGTCGCGTCCTCTATTAGAGGAATGTCTTATATCGATAAGGGTATTTATCCTTGGAGTGTGTGTCCTCTCTAAGAGGCTCGTCAACCTCGACATGGTCATCATCCTTGGATGATGCATCTTCAAAAGGAGGCGCATCTACATCTCGATAAGGGTATTCATCCTTGGACGACGCATCCTCTATAAGAGGAGTGTTTTACTCGATAAGGCCTTTATCTTTGGACGGCGCATCCTTTATTAGACAAGCGTCTTACCAATCCAAGAGTTTCATCCTTGGAGAGCGCCTCCTCCCTAAGAGGAGTGTCTTACCTCGACAAGGGTAGTCATTCTTGGACGACGTGTCCTTTGTAAGGGGAGTATATTACCTCTACAAGGTCTTCATCCTTGGAGGGCGCGTCTTGTAGAAGAGGGCCGTCGTACCTCTATATGCGTATTCATCTTTGGAAAGCGTGTCTTCTCAAAGAGCAATGTTTTTCCTCGATAAGGGTATTCATCAATAGAGGACGTGTCCTCTCTAAGAGGCGTGTCTACCTCAACAAGGTCTTTAGCCTTGGAAGGCGCATCCGATCTAAGTGGTATGTCTACCTCGACAAAGTCTTCTATATTCTTAAGAGGCGCTTTGTTTATAAGATGAGCTTCTACCTCGATAAGGTTTTTATCCTTGGAGGGTGCATCTTCTGTAAGAGGAGCATCTTACCTCAACGAGGTCTTCATCCTTGGAGGACGTGTTCTCTATAAGAGGAACATCTTACTTCGACAAAAGGTATTCATCACTAGAGGGCGCGTCCTCTCTAAAAGTAGCATCTTACCTCGAGATGGATATTCATCTTTGGAGGGTGCATCCTCTCTAAAAGGAGTATCTTACCTCAGCAAGGGAATTCATTCTCGGAGGGCATGTCCTCTTAAAGGCGCATCTACATTGACAAGGTCATCATCCTTGGAGGGTGTGTCTTCTTTAATAGGGGCGCCTACCTTGACAAGGTCTTTAGCCTTGGAGGGCGCATCCTCTCTAAGAGGCACGTCTACCTCGACAAAGTCTTCTACATTCTAAGAAGGAGCTTCCTTTTTTAGAGAAACTTCTACCTCAACAGGGTCTTTATCCTTGCAGGGCATGTCTTCTATAAGAGGAACGTCTTACCTAGACGAGGTCTTTATTCTTGGAGGGTGCGTCCTCTGTAAGAGGAACGTCTTACCTTGACAAGGGTATTCATCCTTGGATGGCGCATCCTATCTAAAAGGAGCGTCTTACCTCGACAAGGGCTATCATCCTTCGAGGGCGCGTTCTCTCTAAGAGGCACTTCTACCTTGATAAGGTTATCATCCTTGGAGGGCGCGTCTTCTGTTGGAGGCGCGTCTTCCTTGATAAGGTCTTCTAGATCTTTGGAGGGAGCGTCTGATAAGTGGATTTTATATCTACTTAGAATGCTTCATTATAATCTTAAGTTGGTGTTTTGGACTCAAGTTGTTTGTATTTGTGATATGTTTTTGTGTTATTACATTTCAGGCATCAATTAAATGAAGAAAGGAGCTTTTCAAGGAAATATGCTGAAAATAACCTAGAATCTGAAGTCAAGGACATTTTCAAGTTGTAGAGAATCTCGTTAGCTTTGCGCGGGCAGTTGAATCGCCTAATTCTGACGAGTAGAACTCAAGATACGGCCAAAAGAAGAAACTGCAGAAAAGTCCAGAAGTCAGGCGCGGACGCCCCCAAAATCAGCGTGCCCGCGCTGACTTTCTGCCAAAACAGCGCGGCCGCCCCGCAATCAGCGCGGCCGTCGCGCCCTGATTTTTGCCCCAAAATCCTGATTTTAGTAGAAATTGGAGATGTTAAGAGTCCTGGTCATCCTGAAGCCAATATATATCAATAAAAAGACATTTTTAACGACAAGGAGCGAAGGGAGAGCAATAAGAAGACCTAGAGAGTACGAGAAGGCTACGGAGAAGAAGACTTTTATTTTCTTTAATATAGTTGATACTTGGATGCTTGTTTTTGATTTGTCTTTAAACCTTAGTACTCTTATATTATTTATTATCATGATTTCATTGGAACCCATGATGACGATGAGTTCGGTTATGAACTAATTGTTATCGTGGGGTTCTAACGGATTTACTAATGGATTTCTATAGTTAATTTGTTTCAATATCTTGGTGTTTGGTGATTGATTGATATCCTAGTATTGGTTGTACTTATTCATCTTATGTGTGTACCTAACATATAAGATATAATGTTAATCTCTATTGAAGCGAAAATGAATATAGAGATTTAGAACTTGCCATGCTAGCATAGGTTCATGTATTTATTATGCATGATTCGTAGGTAATTTTAAGCATCTTACTTGCCCTATATAATCATGATAGATAACTTGTTCATTAAACCTTTATGTTGTCAAATTCTATAGACATATAGGGTCTCAACATAATTGTAGTCTATTCAGCTTCCATCTCTTTTGTGGATATCTGGTAGTATGGTATTCGTACAACGAAAGTTGGCGTTTTACTAGTTTCGTGTTATCTGATTAGTTGTCATCACCATTACATGCTAAGGTTAAGAACAATGACTTTGAATGAAGTAGTAATGAAGTTAGAATCCCATGTTTGTCTCATATAAGTAATTCAACCTCAATTCTCTCTGTTAATGCTATTTAGTATAATCTCTTAGTTTAATCAAAACCCAATTTGTTATTTGTCTTAGCATTGAGCGATAACCATACATTGTTGCATAAGTGCATAAATTGAAGTTAACCTAAACCAGTCTCTGTGGGAACGAATCTGATCTATATCTTATACTACTTGTGAACGCGTATACTTGCATGAAATTTAGCGCGTGTTTTCGCCCTAACAAATTTTTGGCGCCGCTGCCGTGAACTCGGTGTTAATTTTTAGTTTATGTGCTTGTCATCAATGGTCGTTAAAGTTCACTGACTCAGATTCTTTTACTTTCACGGTTTACTTGTTTGTGTTTCAGGTACTCATTACAATGGGAGATCCAGCAACACCAGCGAAAATGTTAATGGATTATTCTCAACCCAAGATCAATGACATTCAATCTAGCATTGTCAGGCCAGCGATCACAACTAATACCTTCGAGATCAAGCCTGACATAATTCAGATGGTGCATAACTCAGTTCAGTTTGGGGGTGCCCCAACGAAAGATCCCAATACGCACATTAGGGATTTCATAGAGATCCATGACACCTTCAGGTTCAATGGTGTTTCTGAAGATGCTATAAAGCTGAGGCTTTTCCCCTTCTCTCTGAGGGATAAAGCTAAGTGCTGGTTACATTCTATACCAGCAGGTTCGATCACCACTTGGGAGGATCTTGCTCATAAGTTTCTTACTAAATTCTTCCCTATGGCGAAGATAGATGCAATCAGAAATGCTCTTACTCAATTTGCGCAGCAATCGGGAGAATCTCTATGTGAAGCTTGAGAGTGCTACAAGGAGATGCTTAGGAAGTGTCCTCATCATGGAATGCCTGATTGAATGATCATCAATTGCTTCTATAACAGGTTGGGAGCACAGTCAAGACCCATGCTCGATGCAGCACCAGGTGGAGCATTATGGGCAAAGAGCTATGAGGAAACTTATGATCTAATTGAACTGATGGCTGCTAATTAATATCAGTATCCAACCCAGAGATTTCCAAAAGGTAATGTAGCAGGAGTTCTTGAAGTGGATACAGCTACGACTATCACTGCTCAACTAAAGGCGTTGTCTATGAAGATCGATCCTCTGGCCAACTATGGTGTTAATCAAATAACCAGTGTTTGTGAGCTGTGTGCAGGTTTGCATGCGACGGAGCAATGCGCTATATCTAGTGAATTGATAGGGATAGATAAATCCTGATTGTGTAATTAAATATTACATTGATTATACAAGATGTGGGCTGCTAGGCCCAATAATAAGATGCATGATATTCAGACCAAAAGGTTAATACATTGATCATGCCTGATGGACCAGATCAGGCCTGATGGAACAAAGAAGGCCCAAAACCCTGATTATTAATTAATTTCGTAATTAATTAATAAGGGAGAAAAATAGCTATTAAGACAAGTCCTAGTGGGGATATAAATTCTTGTAGATTGGCCTCCAAGGAACCTCATAGGATAAGGAATCAACTTCCTACCTCTTAGGACTCCAAAGTCCATTCTAATTCCGAGACTTGCCCACCAAGTCTCCTATACCAAGTCCAATTCAAGGACTTCCAACATCTATATAAGGGGTCTCACCCCACAAATCAGAACTACATTTTTGGCTTGATTCTCTAATTCTCAGAGATATGTAGGCATCTCGTAAAGGCAGAATTAAGCTACGAAACACGAGAGCAGCCATTAAAGGCCTTGAGCTCCCGAACCTTAGTAATAAATACAGCAAATAATAACATTAGTTTTTTACCCATAACATGAATCAACTCAGTTTGTGAGCAACTTTCAGAGATCGCAACAACCAGTTCTAGACACTTATCATCCTGACAACTGGAATCATTCTGACTTCAGCTGCAACAATCATAATGCGATGCAACAGCCGTTCCAGCAGTTTGGGAACAAGCAATTCAATCCTCCTAGTTTTCAGTAACAATTTGCACCAAGACAACTCCAACTTCAACAACAAACTCATGGAGGTACAGGTCTATATTTGAATGAAAAAATCTGAATTGGAGGAGTTGAGGCTTATGTGCAAAAGCCAGACTCTTATATGCAAAAGCCAGGCTGTTTCTATCAAGACTCTGGAGGACCAAATGGGGCAAATTGCTAATGCCTTATTGAATTGACTACCAGGAACGCTTCCTAGTGATACAGAAGTCACTCTAGGAAAGATGGAAATTGAAGAACAGGTGAATGCCATCATCTTGAGGTCTGAAAGGTCGCGAACCCCCAAATTTAGCAAGACGAAGAGCCTGAAAAATCTCAAATTTCAGAAAATGCAGTTGTGGCTGAAGAAGAAGTGATGAAGGATGCCGAGGTGGAACCAAGGAAGAAAACTGCGGAACACACTCCTCCTGAGGGTAATACAGGGGAGAAATAGGTCTATCCTCCACCTCCTTTTCCTAAAAGGTTGCAGAAGCAAAAGTTGGAAATGAAATTTGCTAAATTCTTGAAAGTTTTCAAGAAACTTCACATCAACATACCTTTCGCTGAAGCTCTTGAACAAATGCCTAGCTATGCGAGGTTTATGAAAGGTATTCTCTCTCGAAAAGTGAAACTCGATAACTTAAAGACCGTTGCTCTTACGAAGGAATGCAGTGCTGTGCTGTAACAAAAGTTGCCTCCGAAGCTTAAAGATCCTGAAAGCTTCACTATTCCTTGCACCATCGGAAACTTGTCATTCGACAAGTATTTTTGTGATTTGGAAGCTAGCATCAATCTGATGCCCTTATCTATCTTCAAGAAGCTTGGTCTGCCTGATCCGAAACCAACATACATGTCATTGCAACTAGCTGATCATTCAATCATGTATCCACGAGGTATAGTGGAGGATGTCTTGGTCAAGGTGGATAAACTCATCTTTCTTGCTGACTTTGTAATTCTTGATTTCAAGGAAGATAAGAAGATTCCAATCATCTTGGGAAGACCATTCTTGGCTACAGGCCGAACTATGATCGATGTGCAAAAAGGAGAGCTTACGATGAAGGTTCATGATCAGAAGGTCACTTTTAATGTGTTGAAGGCAATAAAGTTTCCCACAGCTAAAGTGGAGTGCTTTAAAGTAGAGATGGTCGATTCTATAGTGAATTCGGAGCTTGAGCAAGTGCCAAAGTCAGATACCTTAGAGAGATCCTTAATAGGGAAATCAGTTAATGAAGATGAAGAAGGAGCAGAGCAACTGCATATTTTGTATGCACCTCCGTGGAAGAGGAAGTTGGATATGCCATTCGATTCTCTTGGGTTAGCAGAGCTGAAAATTTCTCAGGAGCATCTCGAGCCGTCTATTGAAGATGTTTTCACACTTGAGCTTAACCCACTACCAGATCACTTGAGTTATGCATTCTTAGGTGCACCCCATGACAAGGGCTTGGGATATATTTTTGATGATATAGAGGGTAGCCGAACGGATCCTTCAGTACCTACATAGGGTTCTTCTCATGCGCAGCAGGCAGTTGATAGGACTGGTGTTGGTGATGCGTAGTACAGGCGATTGACTAGGCGTATGGAGGCCATTCACGGCATTCACTGTCATTTTGCTGCAGATCTGACACACGCTCTTGGTACTGTTTCCCGATATACTTGTGTCGAGGTTGATTGGCCACCTAATCCTCCACCCGAAGAGGGTGATCTTCCTGACAACTAGGTATGCCTAAAATCCTTATTGTTACCTTCAATGCAGATATTGAAAATTTTAAGTCTGGGGGTGATAATGTAAAGATTAGTTTGTATGTGTCCATATATATTCATATAGATTAATGTTGCATGTTTAGTTGTATTTCAGTGGTATTTTTGCATGATTATTCATATAGGACATATTTGTTTATGTTTTTATGTGAGTTCATATATGTTAGGTCACACACACTGTAGAAGGGGGTTGAATACAGTGTATAATACAATCAAATCGAATTAAGAAAACAAGTATGAAATACATAATAATCTTATTAATAAAACAGTATTGCAATGGAACCGTTCTCTCTCAGTGATGAACAAATATCACGAGAGCTGCTAGGGTTACAATGAATAATATTCTTGATAATGATGACACATCTAGTATAAACCCTATGCTGTGTTTATATACCACACAGTTACAAGATAATCTCTAATTGATATCGAATATAATTTTGTATCCTAAAATATATCAATTAGTCATCTTTTCCTCCAAGTCTTCTATTCTTCATAGAATTCTTGTCCATGCATATCTCTTCTTGTTTTAGTCTTGATCTTCTTTCCCTTCAATCAACCAATTTCCTTATCTGAAAGTCTTCTTAAGTCCTGATATTATCTCCTGATGAATATCTTCTGATATCTTAAGTTCTGATAACTTAAAATCTGATATCTTAAGTTCTGACTTCAGTATAAGTACTGATTTCCGGTTAAGTCCTGATTTATCCTGTTAGTCAAGATCTGAAAACTAAACACAAATCATTATTAGACATGACATCACAAATATATCTAACAATCTCCCCCAACTTGTAAATTAGCATAATATACAAGTTCAATAGATATTTGATGATGTCAAAAACATTAAGTACAAATGTATATGAGAATTTAGCTAGATAACTACAACTCACAGTCCTTGTAGCTTTTACCATCCTTAAAGTTTGATATCAGCTTTAGCCTGTATATCCTTCAAAATTTAACAGTTGTAGTCCTTGACTTGGCTTCAATGTTTGATCTCTTGAATGTCAGGAGTTGTTCTGAGATAGTTCTTCAAAAGAGTTCTCTCAGCATATTCAAGTTCATTTATCATCCTCCTTTTAGCATCTTTAAGTTCAGTTGTATCTTCTCCTATCTGAAAGATAGCTGCCCTGAGATCATTAATCTTTGCTTTCCTTATTTCCTGATCCAATCTGATCAGATAAGCTTTGTCAGACTCCAGATTAAATTCAACACCCTTAATACCCAGAAAAGTAGTGATCTTGGCGGTATTAGGCTTCATCTCAACTAATTCACCATTGTGAGCTCTGTACTTTAGATAGTATGGTCTGTCAGACTTTACAGAGTAAAATTTCTTCTGCCTTTGAATATCAGATTTTAAGTAACTGGCAGCACCATCTGTTGACTTGTTCTTCACTTGAAGTAGAAATAAAACATGTTACAATTCTTCATAATACTTCAACCGAATTGCATCCTTTCTTATCTGGAATACTCTCCCATCTGTCATAAAATAAAGCATTATGTCTTCTTTCAGCTTGGAGTTGTAGACTATTTGTACATATTCCAATTGATTTAGTCTTTCTGGAGTTGTCCCAACTCCTGGTTCAGAAAGAGATGTAGGATCTTAGGTAGAGTTGTTTACTCTTTTCTCATCAGCATTACCCAGTCCTATTTTATCTCTAGCTTCTTTCCCTTGGAGCAATCTACCCTTAAAAATATTTGTTGAAATCTTCATAGGTTGAGCAGATTGTTGAGCTTTAGTAAATCCAGGTAGTAGAACTGTTGAAGGTTTAACATAAGCAATGTCAGAGGTTTTCTTTTCTTCTCATGTCAAGACAACTTGAGCTTTATCAGAGGTTGCTTGAATATTCCTTTTCTCCTTCAAAATCAGATTTGTATCTTCATCAGCATTTACTTCCAGATCCATGGTTGGCATATATATCTTTACAGGTTCATCAACTTTTGCCTTACCCTTGAATCTAGGATCAACTTCCACTTGTGATTTGGACTTGGCCTTAGATGCCTCAGTATTTGTCCTCTCTTTCATCACAATGCCCTTAGGCTTAGGTGGTTTCTTTACCGTGACTTGAGTTTTAGACCTTGACTTAGATTTATCATTTTTAGCTTTTAGTCTAATCTCTTCTTCCTTCAGACTTTCAATATCCATGCCTGGATTGTCCTTTAGGAACAACCTTTTGAAGATCTCTTCATCAAGTTTCAGAGTTTGTTCATCAGAACTTATCTTTTTACCAGTCTTGTTCTTTGACTTGTAGTTCTGGCTTTTCTTGATAAAGAACCCCTGCCTTGACTTAGACCTCTACTCCTTTCAGAGTTTCCCTGGTCTTCATTATCATCATCCTTACCCTTCAGTGGTTGATCAGTTGTGCATTTGGACTTAATTATTTTCTCCCCCTTTTTGGCACCATCTGATAGAAGCAGGGAGACAAGCAATTCCACAGAGTTTTGGATTTCATTGAGTTGGTCTTGTTGAGCAGCTTGATTCTTTAAAATATCAGATAGTTGAGCTTGCTACTTTTCTTGAGTCTTTTATATATACTCAATGTGGTCAAAGACTGGCTTAAAAAACCTTTTCTTGTCCAATGTGAAGTTCATGGTTTGCTTAGTCACTGTATCTTGAAGTTTTTCCACCTTGGCTTGAGTTATTGAGTGTTGACCTTGAAGGTTCCTGGTACTCAATGCAGTAACTCTGAGCTGTGCTTTGAAGTCATCATTCATCAGCATTTCATCAGCTTTAGCTAGGTGCTCAGCAAGAATATCTGCAGTAGGAACAAAATCAACTTTGTTCCACTCCTTGATCCATTCTCTTCCTCTGTTAGTTTCACTCCAAGGAACTGGTGCATCCTTTCTCACAAAATTCTTAATCAAATCAGCTTTATAAACTGTTTGTGGAGGTGCATGTCTAGAAGGACCAGCTGCATCAACATTTATATTTGTAGCAGCTTCACCAGTATTTTCTTCAACAGAACTTGCAGAATCTTCAGTATCAGCATCTTGTGATAAAATGATTGTATGTGAAGTAATAGAAGATTCATCTTCATGAACATCAGCATCTATCAATGGAGTTGCTGGTGGAGTGTGTTGAGAAAGATGTGAAGTAGATGGAGCTTCCAGATACAAGACCAAAGGCACATCCAAGTTGTTGATAACAATTTCAGCACTTGTGCCTGGGTTTTCAGCATGTACTGGAGATTTTATTGGAGACACAAGAGGTGTAGACATTGGAGTAGTCTTTGGCTCTTGGATTAGAGATTTGTGAGCTTTATGAAGTTCTGGCTCATCACTTGGAAGAGATTCAACTGCAATAGGTTCTTGTGGGATCAGAGATTCCTGACCCCCTTCCATAGCTGCTGCTTCCATTCCTTCTTCAGAGGTTGATTCTTCTACAGCCCTCCTTGCTCTTTGCTTTTTAAGTCTCTTAGTTGGTGGAGAGACTCTGGGAGCTTGATCATTAAAGTTTAGCTTTCTATGCCTTTTTAGGGGCTTAAAACTCCCAGTTTCTTGAGCTGTCTGAGAAGAGACCTTCTCAGTTACTTCAGCAACAGGTTCTGATGATTGAACCTGTACCTCATCATCAGACTCATCTCTTAAAATTATCTTCCTTCTTTTCTGTTGTGCCTGAGGTACTGTCTTAGTCCTCTTTGCTCTAGAAAAAGAAGGCTTCACCTGATTATGTGCTGATGGATGTGGTTGTTGTGTTTGGTTATTGGTGAGTTCTGATGGCTGTTGTGTGTTGGTGGGTTGGACATCAAGATATATCAATGAATAAGTATTAGAATCAGCATTTACCAGAGCTTGCTTTACTGATAAAGGAATTCTAAGGGGTCTCAAAACTTCCTTCTTGTTGTCAGCAGTTAAGAGATCAGTAAAAGCCCTCTTAGCTAACCTAAAAGGTTCTATGTGTTCACTTGCTGGTTGTGGTTCATCTGATGTACAGTAACTGTAAATTAACTGACAGGACCTAGCAAAGTAAACTACATTCCTGTCCTCGTTCATTCTATCTCCTATAAAACATAACACAGTCTTTGCATAATCAAAATAAGACTAGTTTAAGAGTGCATACCCAATTTGTTGTGTCAGAATAGGAATGACATCAAAATTTGAGCACTTACTGGCAAACGTCTTCGTGATGCAATCGAAGAAGAAGCTCCATTCCCTTCAAACATATGGGCGTTTGAGTTGACCCATCTTAGCCAAACTCTTTTCATACCCTAGATTAGCCATCATTTACTGTAGCAAGGGCTCCTCCACAGCAGAACTGAATTGACAGTTTTCAGGTAGGTGTAGAGCTTTTCGAACTGTTGCCGGAGTAACAACATACTCAACCTCCTTTGCTGTAAACACGATGCTTGGAGTCCCATTCTTACCACCATCATCATAAAGTCCCGTACGCCAGAATGTCAAAACTTGAGTTCCAGATAAACTGGATGACTGCATCAAAGCGAACCCATTTTCACTATGAGATAAAAAATCCTGAATAAAATGAAGTTCCGAAGGAGCTTCACTCTTAGTGAGAATGGCAGCATAGTTGTTGGGGACGAACTTTGCTCCATTAAAGATTATATCCTTGGGTGCCATTGAAAAAGAAGCGAGAAATAAGAATGCCTGAAAGGTGTTTGGTAAAATGCCTGTGTAAAAACCGCCAGTGAATGTAGAGAGAATAAGAGAAAAGAGAGAGAGTATTGAATACAAAAATAGATAAAAGATTTAAAATCTTTTCTCTCTTTTACTTATACACGCAACTTGACAGCAGTTAAGACGAATTGGAACAGTCTTTACACCTGTCATCCATGTAGTAGTTAAGACAATAGTTAATTGGCACGGGAAATAAGTAATGATTACTATGCACATGCAGTGTTTCAAAAAAAACTTGTTCCCACTAAACAAGTAATTATGACTGTCTTTATCTCACTTTAAACCAATATTCTGATAAAATATAACCGTTCAAGTATTGACCCAAAAATAAATCAAGGAAATAAATAGTGCCACGTAAGCATAAAAACTTGATTATTATCAGAATTTAAAAGTCATCAGAATATGGCTTCTGTACTTAAAAAGTTAATGTTTATTTCTGTAATTCTTCACACAAATATTGATATGGTTTCTGCAGAACTTAATCATCAGAACTTCCATCAAAACTTGTTTACAGAATTTATACAACTGACACTTAAACTGTTCATCTAAAATAACATTGATCACCACAATAATTTTCATTATTCATATGGAGTGTGAGTGTGTGCTTTAAGCTAAATATCAGACAAAGAGTAAAGTCTGATTCACTTCAGTACATCTTAGAAATAAGGCATAACTAAGAACTTTGCTCAAAATCTGTCATTAGTCTGAAGTCTACTATAGAATGAGTTCATGCATGAGTCCCCCTCAACTGTTTTGTGCTCATTTTATGCATCTTTTGATATTCTTTTTCACAGGAGCTCCTCAGTGTAAATGAGTCACAACTGCTTATCAGAATTTATACTATTATCAGAGTATTTCTCCAGTAATCAGAGAATGTGAAAAGTCACCAAGAAAATTTTATTTTGCTTTTCTAATGCATATTACTTAATACCAGCAATGTACTTGGGTCTTCCCTCCCACATATATTTTTCTCTAGATCTCAAAGGAGTACCTGATATTTATTTCTTTTCTTTACTTTTTTCTTTTGATAAGTGAGGCTTATCAGCACTTAGTACATCCATAAGATTTACCAACATTAGAACTTAACAGATAAGAAGCACTATTCTAGTTTTTGACTTAGTAATAAGATACACAAAGTAAACCTAACCAAACTCAATATCAGAATTTGCTTGTGTTAAAAGATTTCCACATAAACAATTACTTCAAACATGGGATCTTTAGTATATTAGAGACTACTAGGTCAGCATCTAGCACAGTTATCCTCATTGGATTGAATAGTCACAGAAACATTCATATAACTATCAGAGTTTAGAAATTCATATCAGACAACATGTGATGCCCTCAATCTCGGGGTTAGGAAATGAGGACTCACTCACCTTTAATCCAATAATTAAATAAGCATAAACCCCGATTAACTACTAACAGGATCAACATGATAAAGTTGAGACAAGATTACAACTACCAATCATAAAATATAACTTACAACCCAAAATATTATTAAATAAACAATATCAATTCCGGTTGGGAACTGACAGATAACCCATTGTATCTTTAAACATTTTTTTCTAGGCGCGTGCTCACTCAAAAATACCACTACCTGCTCTGGCAAACGGCAGCCCTCAACACGGTAGGGACCACCAGGTACGCTCTTACGAGCAGTGCGTCTAAGCCTGGCCATCTTCTTGCTCAACTGCCATGGTTAGATTAAAACAAAACATATGAGTATAAAACTCAGCAAGTTACTATAAAGCAGTTCTACGATATCAAATCACAATATACTTTACCAAACTCAGGGCATTCTACTTTATTTGTTCTAGGTGGCAGATTCCCAGCTTTTGGGTTAAGGAAAGGTTTTGAAGGAACAATATGGGGCTTTCAAGGAACAAGGCTCAACGTAGGTCGAAAGCCGACATTCATCACAAATCATTAAAGGATCAGAATAGATCTTTCAAAAAGAGGAAAGCAACAGTATTTCAATATATGGAATCAATCATATGATCAACAGATTTAAGAATCAGGGTTCTCGAGCTTTAAGCTTCATATCAACTCTTTTCAATACAATATAAACCATTTTCATTTTCAAGAATCAATTTACTGAACAAGAAGTTTCAGTTCCCTTTTAAATAATCATTTAGAACCCTTGATTGGATCACTTTATCTTTCCATTTCATTATAATACAGGTAATCAGCCCATACCGGCCTCCATTCCGGTCTTTAAGGTACCAATCAACATAATTTCAGCCTTAAGTTGGAGTAGCCCCGCTAGCCTCTTACCATGACTGGACTAGTTCCACTAGCCTCTTACGTCCCAATCCAATCCATCAGGAATTCATTTGGAAAACCTCGAGTTGGAAAAACAAATAGGTTTTCTAAAATCCATTTTATCATTACCAAGTATTCAGACTCTTTCGAGTCGAAACTCATTCTTAAGTCAGATTTTAAGAAAAACAAAGTTCAGGGAATGATTCAAGGATAAACAAGGAACAATTCTTAAGGATTCTGTATCAAGGATAACAAGGCATTTAAGTTAAAAGGATCAACATCTATCTAGGGATCAATCGGGTGATCAGGAAATAAAGTATCATTAAACAGGGTTCACAAGGATAATTATAGGGTTCAATACAATTCATGGCTTAATAAATAACTTGAACAGAAAGGACAGATTATCAAAAGGGTTGAATCAGTAAACTTATCAATAACAGTTTATCAAGATCAAAGGCAGGGTGTCTCAAATCAATATCAAGGTTTCACAAGTTAAACAGTTCAATACTCTACATGGTATGAATAATATTCTCTTTATAACCATTTACACAAGTAAACATAGTTACTTGCTTGAATTTGCTTTCCAGAAGGTTGAACTACTGCCACCTAATATATCCTTTCCTTTCCTAGCCTGAATGCCCTCACGCTCCGAATCTACAATAAAACCAAAACCTTAATCAGTTTCTCAACTCTCATTCCCAGAACGATCACTTAATACGATAGCTCAATTATACCCTGGACTCGAATATACGAGTATAGCTTATACACATAAGCACATAGCGCATCACACGTCATATATTTTACTCTTAACCTTTACACCTTTATAGACTCGACCATCGTCTTGTAAAAATTCTTATCTCCTTTCGAAGTCAAATCATACTTTATATTAGTACATATAGCTCTTTATGCTAGAAATCCTTATATGGATAAACAAACGGCAAAACTTGCAATATCGACCCTAAAGTCATCTTTAAGCCAACACGACAACCATAGATAATACAATTAAATCTTCCCATTTCTTTATACTTTAATTCGAACCAAATATAGCCAATTAAGAAAAAATCCCACATACAATCCTTAATTAATCTCTATGATCAAATCAAGCATTTAAATTAAAATTGACCCCTTTTAAGTACTATAAACCATTCGGCCTTAACCAAAATCACATTCAAACCAAGACATGCAACATCAATTCCTCTTTTAAATCAACATGCAATCTTATTTCTTCCTAGTTAAACTTAGATTATACCAAAATCAAGTCACAAAAATCAATTTTCCTTTTTATTAGCACAAGGTCGAACCAAAACCTTCCACATGCAATCCTAAATTTGATTTCTCAAGCATCCAATCAAACACACAAGTCCAAATATCATAAAAGTCATTGTTATCAATTAACATACTTACATCACTAAGAACATAATCCCTCATTGATACATGCACGCAAACATTAAGTAATTCATCATCCAAACTCTCTAATTAATCACTAATTTCCAAGAATGAACATCAACAAGTCATATTCATTACTAACAATCATTTTTGACCTTCTAAAAACCAAGATCCCATTCGGGTTTTCAAGAAACAACACATGCAAATGTTTTTTCTTAATCCTTAAATCATAAATCATCCTAATATCAACTCATAATCACTTTAGTTAACAAAAATCAAATCAATAACTTCCAAAAACCAAAACCATTCGGGTTTTTCAAGATTAACACATGCAACAATCAAAAGAACAAGTTTTGGTGTAGTAGAGTTCAGTGGTTACATCATTACTCACCACCGGTTCACCGGAGTTTTTCACCGGTGGCGGTGGCCTCACGGTGGTGCCCTCATTCGAGGGTATCCTACCATAAAACCTCCGATTATTTCTAAAAATTATAAAAACAAACACATACAAGACATGATCACCACAAGTTCACTTCATCTTGTTTTTATAAAGCAACAATTCGGCCTAGCCGAACCTACACACACGCACACAACCCAAATGCAAGTATTAAACTATGCATGCAATAGGATTAGAGCTCATATATGGAACAAGAACGAATTTCCATGGAAAATCCATAAAAATTAAGTGTAGAAGAGTGATATACCGAGTGGAATAGAGAGAGAGAAAAGAGAGCTTCGAGAGTGAGAGAGATGAGAGAAAAAGAGAGAATGAGAGTGTGGCCGGGTGGAAAAGAAAGGAAGGAGGAGGAAATGAGTGTATATATATGCTTAGAGGGCAGGGGCATTTTAGTAATTAACTAATCCCCTCTTATGTTGATTAATCCTTTTCTTTTTACTCAAATAAGATAAAAATTAAATATAAAATATATCTCTCTCAGAAATTCGAAAATTATTGCAAATGACAATTTCAAAATGTAGATCTCGAAATTAGCTTTCCAACCATTACTCATAATAAGGTTTTGAGCGTACGGTTGATTTTATATGATTTTCGCAAGCTCGCCTTATTAATAACATTTTTCCACATAAAAATCAATTTAAAATGCAATGACCACCAAATAAATCCATTCATCATTTTTAAAAAGTCTCTAGGACTATTATGAAGATAACAAAATAAATCCCATGTTTTTATCTTACTCAGATAATTTTATAAAAATGCGTAAAGGTTAAATAAACCTTTATTTGAATCAAATAATTCCTTTAAATTCATAAAAAAAGTTCAAGAGCACATAGTCATGCACACAGACAAACAATCACACATATACGAACACATAACAACTCAGGTCTGATCAGAGAATTTATCCTTCTTTAAACTTTTATCCTTTTTACGCGTACTGGGTCACGTTCAACCTGACGGCCCGACGCTCAGCGTTTTGATTACGCTTTTCATTAACATTATCGACCGACACGTCACTTAGGACGAAATACTTTATTTAAACATTCATTTCATTCAATCACACATAATTCATATTTTATATTCTTTAACTCCTTATTAGGATGGGTTCCGTTCTACCTGACGGTCCGACGACACAGCTCAACTCCTAAGCTGACTCTTTAAATTGGATCGTTTTTATTTACGCTCCTATATTCTAATATACAGCAAAGACAATTAATCAACACTTAATCACATAATTATAATCACATCACATAAAACATACTTTATTGACTTAATTACGTCACAAAATTCTCAGTCGTCACACAACAATCAGCACTTAGGTAAATTTTAATTTAAGCACAGATTACATAAAGATAGTAATATCTGTAAATACTGATCATAAGGTCTGATGTATCAGAACATAAACTAAACAGATTTAGAGAAAGAACCTGAAACCATTCCAAGTTCATTTACCAATCTTGTAAAAGTAGCTTCACATAGTGGTTTTGTGAAGATATCTGCAAGTTGTTGATCTGTTGGAACAAAATGCAATTCCACTGTACCTTCCATCACATGCTCCCTTATGAAGTGGTACCTAATGGTGATGTGCTTTGTCATTGAGTGCTGAACTGGAGTACCTGTCATAGCAATAGCACTTTGATTATCACAGTAAATGGGTATTTTAGAATATGTTAACCCATAATCCAGTAATTGATTCTTCATCCAAAGAATTTGTGCACAATAGCTTCCTGCAGCAATGTACTCTGCCTCTGCAGTTGATGTGAAAATTGACTTTTGTTTCTTGCTAAACCAAGAAACCAATCTGCCTCCAAGAAATTGGAAGCTTCCACTTGTGCTTTTCCTGTCAATTTTGCACCCTGCAAAATCAGCATCTGAGTAACCTATTAACTTAAAGTCTGATTCCCTAGGATACCACAATCCTAGATCAGTTGTACCCTTAAGGTACTTGAAAATTCTTTTCACAGCTGTTAAGTGAGGTTCTCTTGGATCTGCTTGAAATCTTGCACAAAGACAAGTAGCATACATAATATCAGGTCTACTTGCAGTTAGATAGAGTAGTGAGCCAATCATACCTCTGTAATCAGTAATATCTACTGATGTACTAGTATCCTTATCCAATTTTGTTGCAGTGGCCATATGAGTGGATGCACTTGAACAGTCTTGCATTCTAAATTTCTTCAACAAATTTCTGGTGTCCTTAGATTGACAAATAAATGTTCCTTCTTCATTCTGCTTGACTTGAAGGCCCATAAAATAGCTAAGTTCTCCCATCATACTCATTTGATATCTTGACTGCATTAGCTTGGCAAACCTTTTACAAAGTCTGTCATTTGTAGAACCAAAAATGATATCATCAACATATATTTGCACCAAAAGTAAGTCCTTTCCATGGTTGAGATAGAATAAAGTTTTGTCAATAGTTCCTCTATTAAATCCACTTTCCAGAAGAAACTGAGCTAATGTCTCATACCATGCTCTTGGAGCTTGCTTAAGGCCATAAAGTACTTTATCAAGTGTGTAGGCATGATTAGGAAATTTTGAATCTACAAAACCTGGAGGTTGTTCAACATATACTTCTTCTTCCAATTCTCCATTAAGAAAAGCACTTTTTACATCTATTTAAAAGACTTTTAAACTTTTTGTGAGCAACATAAGTCAGAAATATCCTTATGGCTTCCAATCTAGCAACTGGTGCAAATGTTTCATCATAATCAATTCCCTCCTATTGAGAATATCCTTTTACAACCAGTCTTGCTTTACTTCTTGTAATTATGCCATCACTATCAGTTTTATTTCTGAACACCCACTTTGTACCAACAACAGATCTATTCTTTGGTCTTGGCACTAGGGTCCAGACTTTATTTCTTTCAAATTCATTTAACTCTTCCTGCATTGCTTGCACCCAATCACCATCTTGAAGAGCTTCTTTCACCTTCTTTGGTTCAGTCTGAGGAAGAAAAGAATGATAAAGACATTCATTTGATGTTGTTGTTCTAGTTCTAACACCTGCTTCAGGATTTCCAATAATCAAGTCAGATGTATGTGCTTTAGTCCACTTTCTTGCAGATGGAAGATGATCTCTAGAACTGGATGCTCCCCCATGATCCATGCTGTCTCCATCAACATTTTCTGATACTCCCCCTGAAATTATGCTCATTGAGTTGGATCCTTCAGAATTTGAGTTTCCAGAATTATCAGAACTTGGCTCATCAGAACATGATGAATCAGAACTTGAAGAGCCTGTTCTAGGTTCTGATGCTTCTTGAGATGTGGTTGAATCTTCAATATGCTCCCCCTGCACAGGTGCATTTTCCTTTGGCGTAGTCACCACAGTTTCAATAACATCAGAGTTTAACCCATCAGAGTTTGTAGTATCAGGATTTAGACTAACAGAATTTACATAATCAGAATTTAAAACTTCATTCTCAAATCTCAGCTGATCATGATCATTGAAATCTTCAAGTCCAGTAATCTTCTTATCATCAAAAGAGACATTGATAGATTCCATGACAACCCTTGTTCTTAAATTGTAGACTCTGAAGGATTTTATGGAAAGTGGATATCCAACAAAATTTCCTTCATCAGCTTTTAGATCAAATTTGGATAGCTGTTCAGGATGAGTCTTAAGAACAAAACACTTGCATCCAAATACATGAAAGTACTTCAGATTTGGCTTCTTTTTCTTCACCATCTCATATGGTGTCTTTCCATGCTTGTTGATAAGTGTTGCATTCTGAGTAAAACAAGCAGTCTGCACAGCTTCAGCCCAAAAGCAGGTTGGTAACTCTGCTTCATCAAGCATAGTTTGTGCAGCTTCAATAAGAGTTCTATTCTTTCTTTCAACAACTCCATTTTGCTGTGGAGTTCCAGGAGCAGAGAATTCCTGCTTTATTCCATGGTCTTTGCAGAACTCTTCCATGATCAAATTCTTAAACTCAGTGCCATTATCACTTCTTATGATTTTCACAGAGTCTTTGACCAATTTATCCAGTTGTTTGACATGATCAATCAAGATAGATGCAGTTTCACTTTTTGTGTGCAAGAAATACACCCATGTGTATCTAGTAAAGTCATCTACTATGACCATATCATATTTCTTCTTTGCAATAGACATGACATTTACTGGACCAAATAGATCAACATGTAGTAGGTGATAAGGCTCAAGAATTGAAGATTCAGTCTTGCTCTTGAATGAAGATTTTCTTTGTTTTGCCTTTTGACATGAATCACAAAGGTCATCAGGAGCAAATACTGATTTTGGCAGTCCTCTCACAAGATCTTTCTTGACGAGTTCATTTATATTGTTAAAATTTAAATGAGAGAGTTTCTTGTGCCAATCCCAGCTTTCTTCAATTGATGCTCTGCTTAACAGACAGTTTGCAGAACCATCAGAACTTGTTGAAAGCTTGGCTTCATAAATGTTACCATGCCTGTATCCCTTCAGAACAACTTTGCCTGTAGATTTGCTTACAACTTCACAGTGTTCTTCAAAGAAATCGACATGATAACCTCTGTCACAGATTTGACTAACACTCAGCAGATTGTGTTTAAGTCCTGAGACTAGAGCTACTTTTTCAATGATGAAATTCCCAAGATTGATATTGCCATATCCCAGGGTTTTTCCCATGTTGCCATCTCCATAAGACACTCCTGGGCCAGCTTTCTCCATAAAGTATGATAGCAGGGCTTTATTTCCAGTCATATGTCCTGAACATCCACTGTCCAGAACTATGATGTTTTTCCTGTTGCCCTGTAATCACAAAAACCACTAATGATTAGTTTTAAGGACCCAGACTTCCTTGGATCCTTTGGCCTTATTAAGTTTGTTAGCATTTACAGCGGATTTAACTTCAGAGTTTATGCTAACATTTTTTATATCAGATTTTACAGTATCAGACTTTGCATCAGAACTTACACTAGAAGGAATAATGCTAACTTTCTTTAAAGAAGGTTTTATTTGATAATAATCATAGTACAAACTATGATATTCCTTCTAAGTATAAATGGAATGCCATAAACTACCACAATGAAAACAAGGATTTTGTGGTTTAAACCTAACATTCTGACTCTTAACTCCTGATTTAGGAGGTAAAAAATTTATATCCTTATTCTTCCTGCAAAAAGAAGCAAGATGGTTAGTGTTTCCACAGTTATTACATTTCTTTCTAGGAGCATTAGGAACAGACTTATAATTATTGTTTTTCTTCACACCTTCCTTTCCATTCCTATTTTTCCTAGGTGGCTTTACCTTGTTTACATTCTTAATCTCTTTCAGCTTATACTTAAGCTGCTTCTTTGTCATTAAGCCTATGTTAACTTCAACTGGTTTATCCTGTTTTAATTTATCAGAAGTTGACTTTGCCTTAACTTCTGTCTCAATATCTTTCATCTTTTCAGAATCAGACTTTCCAGTTTTAGCTACAAACTTAACAGGATTTACCTTTGGCTTAGTAGTCTGTTTAACAATAATTGGCTTAATTTGTTCAATTCCTATTTCACTTTTATCATCTCTATAACCTAAGCCCTCTTTCCAGTTTCCACTTCTTAGCAAATTCTGAGTTTTTCTGCCAGAGTTAGTCTAAGTCCTGATAATATCTCTTTCCTTTTCTAACTCAGTTTTTTGAGATTGATTCGATTTTAACACTTCATCTCTAACATAAAAAGCATCATCTCTTTCTTTCGGAGTTTGATGGAACATCACTAACTCTTTTTCTAAATAGTCATTCCTTTTCTTAAAAGCCAGATTTTTAGAAGTTAACCTATCACATGTTAAGGTCTGATCTCTATAGCTAATGAATATGGTTTTAAGATAAGATCTCAACTCAGTAATATCATCAGTATGAAAAGCATAAGTTGTTTGAGGTACCTTTAACTCAGCAGCTTCAGAACTGCTATCAGCATTTGCCATCAAGGCATAGTTCACCTCATGTTCAGAATCTAAAGTGTCTGTCCAGCTTTTCTTTTTTGTGACAAGTGCCTTGCCTTTGTCACCTTTTCCTTTCTTGTAATCAGGAGATATGTGGCCTTTTTCACCACAATTGTAGCATTTAACATTTGAGTAATCTCCTCTGTCAGACTTTCCTGCTTTGCCTTCAGATTTTCTGAATCCCTTCTTATCAGAACTTTCACTTTTCCTGGAAAACTTCTTTCCCCTTCTGAATTTCCTGTAGGCTATCTTTGTGATACCCTTCACCATAAGAGCACACAATCTTATCATCTCTTGATCAGCATCCATCTCAGATAGACTTTCAGTTTCTGAATCCTCATCATTATCAGAACTTGATGAATCTGAATCAGACTTTGTAATGAGAGCCTTTCCTTTGCCTTTCTTTGAGACAACCACTTTGGGGGATTCCTCCTCAGCCTTAAGAGCAACTGTCCTTGACTTTCTCCCATGTCTCTTGCTTCTTTGATCCATCTCAAGTTCATGAGTTTTGAGCATACTATAAATTTTATCAAGAATAGTTTCATCAAGAGCATAGTTGTCTCTTATAGTAGTTGCCTTCAAATCCCATCTTTCAGGAAGAGCTAAAAGGAATTTAAGATTAGAATCTTCAAGATCATATTCCTTATCCACCAGTGACAGATCATTCAAGAGTTTGACAAATCTGTCATATAAACCAGTTAATGACTCATCAGGTTTTGAGTCAAAGTGCTCATACTCTTGAGTGAGTATTGTCCTCCTGTTCTTCTTAATTGCATTAGTTCCCTGGCATCTTGTCTCCAAGGCATCCCATATCTCCTTTGCAGTCTTACAGTTAATTACCCTGTTTGGCATGACATTATCAATGGAACTATGCAGCAAATGCCTTACCTTTGCATCCTTGGTAATAGATGAGATATCTTCAGCTGTATACTCACTTTTCTCCTTTGGTACAGTCTTTGCTGGTTGATCTGCAACTACAACAGAGAGCTTGGTTGGCTTATGTGGTCCTTCATTAATTCTGTCAAGGTATTCCGAATCTGTAGCTTCCAGAAACATAGTCATCCTCACTTTCCATATGGGATACTCAGAATGTCTCAGCATGGGAACCTTAATAGTCTCATATCGACTGTGGATTTGAGTCTTTGGAGTTTCTTCAGTTTTGGTGGGCTTGGTTGGAGTTTGTTCTTCTTCAGACATGATTGTTTTGGATCTTTACTGTATATGTGTTAACAGATTGGCATTGATACCACTTGTTAGGTCACACACACTGTAGAAGGGGGTTGAATACAGTGTATAATACAATCAAATCGAATTAAGAACACAAGTATGAAACATAAAATAATCTTATTAATAAAACAATATTGCAATGGAACCGTTCTCTCTCAGTGATGAACAAATATTATGAGAGTTTCTAGGGTTACAATGAGTAATATTCTCGATAATGATGACACATCTAGTGTAAACCCTATGCTGTGTTTATATACCACACAATTACAAGATAATCTCTAATTGATATCGAATATAATTCTGCATCCTAAAATATATCAATTAGTTATCTTTTCCTCCAAGTCTTCTATTCTTCATAAAATTCTTCTCCATGCATATATCTTCTTGTTTTAGTCTTGATCTTCTTTCCCTTCAATCAGCCGCTTTCCTTATTTGAAAGTCTTCTTAAGTCTTGATATTATCTCCTGATGAATATCTTCTGATATCTTAAGTTCTGATAACTTAAGTTCTGATATCTTAAGTTTTGACTTCAGTATAAGTACTGATTTCCAGTTAAGTCCTGATTTGTCCTATTAGTCAAGATCTGAAAACTAAACACAAATCATTATTAGACATGACATCACAAATATATCTAACAATATAGTTGCATTTGCATGCACTTTATATGATCCCTTAGGTTGAACTATTTCTGATTGATTGGTTGATGTTAATTTGAGTATAGTGATGTCGAATAGAGGGATGTTTAAATCTTAATGAATTGATTTTCATGCCAGAGCAAAAGAATTTGCACAAGTCTTCAAGGTTGCTTTCGAACTAGATCATGATCATACTTGTTTATTTGTTGAGATTTAATCACTTAGTTATATTTAGAATTTTTGCTATTCTCGTAATGACGTAAAAACACTAATTTTTTTATCTGGAGAAAAACTTGGATTTCATTGCTAGTTGTGAATAAGGCTAGGCGTCAAATGGCTAGTAGTCGGCTCATATTTTTATGAGTAGTCTATGATTGAATGAGTTGGAGCGAAACGCACTCATTCAGAAATTGTTGAAAAAAAGAAAAGAAAAAAAAGAAAAGAAAAAAATATTTGTTTATGCATAATTGATCAAGAGCGAGCTTTTTAATACTCGAGCAATTAAGTTCTAGGGGACTTTATGCCTAGTGACCTAAGGCTTTTATAGTCTGGGATCCGCTAACCTAACGTTCACTACATGGGTATTATTGCATAAGTCTTTTGGGACCTCATTCATTGCACGGTCAAGAAAGCATCTTTGTTATGTGTTCAATAATAGCATGAATCCTTGTATAACTTTAGTAGAAAGGAGGTGTTGTGAGTCATTATGCATTTAACATTTATTCTGTTTATAAACTTGTGATTGTTTTGATGATAGATAAGTTATGGTTATTGATCTAGTATCGAGAGTATATCTGTAAAGTATCCACACACGCACGTTTTGGTTTGTGAGTTTGTTTATAGGATTTATTTGAACTCTGTTTAAGTCATTTCATTCTTAGATGCATCGGCTTATTTATTTGGTTATGGTTATTCTGAGGGGATCGATTGTATTGTCATTTAGTTGCATTCACGTAGTTGCATTCATGCATTAGGTTGTTTTGTAGTTTTGAGTCTGTTTATGCTTGAGGACAAACATCGATTCAAGTTAGGGGGTGTGATAAGTGGATTTTATATCTACTTGGAATGCTTTATTATAAGCTTAATTTGGTGCTTTGGACTCAAGTTGTTGGTATTTGTGATATGTTTTTGTGTTATTACATTTCAGGCATCAGTTAAATGAAGAAAGGAGATTTTCAAGGAAATATGCTGAAAAGAACCTAGAATCTGAAGTCAAGGTCATTCATGTAGTAGAGAATCTCTTTAACTTTGCGTGGGCAGTTGAATCGCCTAATTCTGACGAGTAGAACTCAAGATATGGCCCAAAAGAAGAAACTGCAGAAAAGTCCAGAAGTCAGGCGCGACCGCCCCCAAAACCAGCGCGCCCGCGCTGACTTTCAGCCAAAACAGCGCGGCCGCCCCACAATCAGTGCAGCCGCCCCGCCCCAATTTTTGCCCCAAAATCTTTATTTTAGTAGAAAGTGAAGATGTTAAGAGTCCTGGTCATCCTGGAGCCTATATATATATCAATAAAAGACATTTTTAACGACAAGGAGCGAGGGGAGAGCAATAAGAAGACCTAGAGAGCATGAGAAGGCTACGGAGAAGAAGACTTTTATTTTTTTAATATAGTTGATACTTGGATGCTTGTTTTCGATTTGTCTTTAAACCTTAGTACTCTTATATTGTTTATTATCATGCTTTCATTGGAACCCATGGTGACGATGAGTTCGGTTATGAACTAATCTTTATCGTGGGGTTCTAACGGATTTACTTATGGATTTCTATAGTTAATTTGTTTCAATATCTTGGTGTGTGGTGATTGATTGATATCCTAGTATTGGTTGTGCGTATTCATCTTATGTGCGTAGCTAACATATAAGATAGCGTGTTAATCTCTATTGAAGCGAAAGTGAATATAGAGATATAGAATTTGCCATGCTAGCATTGGTTCATGTATTTATTATGGATGATTCATAGGTAATTTTAACCATATTACTTGCCCTATATATTCACGATAGATAACTTGTTTATTAAACCTTTATGTTTTCAAATTCTATAGATATATAGGGTCTGAATATAAGTGGTGTCTATTCAGCTTCTATCTCTTTTGTGGATGTCTGGTAGTAGGGTATTCGTACAACAAAAGTTGGCGTTTACTAGTTTCGTGTTATCTGATTAGTTGTCATCACCATTACATGCTAAGGTTAAGAACAATGACTTTGAATGAAGTAGAATGAAGTTAGAATCCCATTTTTGTCTCATATAAGTAATTCAACCTCAATTCTCTTAGTTAATGCTATTTAGTATAATCTCTTAGTTTAAACAAAACCCAATTTGTTATTTGTCATAGCATTGAGCGATAACCATACATTGTTGCATAAGTGCATAAATTGAAGTTAACCTAAACCAGTCTCCGTGGGAACGAAAGATCTATATCTTATATTACTTGCGAACACGTATACTTGCGTGAAATTTAGCGCGCGTTTTCGCCCTAATAGCGTCCTTTGTAAGAAAGGCATCTTTCTCGATAAGGTATTCAATAGAAAATTTAGGTAACTTAACTAATTTTAAGATCAGCATTTTTAGAGGGCTTCTAGAGCATCCTCAATAGAACTTCATGATATATCTTCAAGGTCAATGCTGATTTGGAAGGATTCTAGAGCAACCTCAACAAAATACAAGGGATGTAGAAACCATATTATAAAGACACATTTCTTAATGAGTCATCTTGTGAATATGCATCTCTAAACGAGATGTTTCATGAAGAGTCATCCAATAAAGATCATCTCATGACGAGGCATCTTATAAAGGGAATCTCTCTCTTAGGGATTTCCTCTAAGTTGAGTGTTTACCTAAGCTTGGGAATTTCCATAAACTTGTAAATTCCTTAAGCTTGGGCATCTCTATGATTTTAAGGAAAATCCTTTTTCTCTTACGCCCGTGGTATAACAACTCGTGTATTTTTCTTTTTATTTTAATATTCAAAAGTGTAATAAAGGTCTAAATAATTAAATGAAATGTGTGTAATGGTTTTGACAGCGGTTACTGATTGTTATTTAATTATTTATGATTTGTTGTTATGTGGGATTGAATTGTGTGAATTATTAGTGAGTTGTATGATTTTATTTCGCTTGTAAAAAGTGATTTTATTATAGTTTTAATTTCATAAATACTTGGATTATTTCTAAAATTGGTTTTATAATTTTATAATTTTAATAATTATTTTTAGGACTTTATAAAATTGAGAAATCAATATTTTATTAATTATTTATTTTTAAATGATTTTCTGAGTGTGTTTGGTTGTAAAATCCATACTTTAATTATGGAAATCTTCAAAAATTACGAAACTCATATTTTATGAAGTTTATAATATTCAGAGAATTTTAAAATTATTTTGGGAATTTTCGGGAATTGTTTCACCCACGCGTTATTTCGTTATATGCTAAAAAGCGGGTACGAAGAGCACCTCTAAAAGTCTTTTAAAAATTTCAAAATTTACATTTTGTAAACTTTGGGATATTTATGACATTTTGAAATTATTTTGGCAATTTTCTGAAATTATTTTTCGTACACCCAAATTCGTTAATCTCAATTTCGGGACAAATCGAGCCATAAAACCCTCGTATTTATCTTATATATTACGTGTTGATTTTTGAAAACAGGGGGACATGTGTTGCTTTATTTTTGCAGCAGCTGTCAAACAAAAAACTAAAATCACCCCCCTTCTTCCTCTTCGTCCCTGTTACAATCTCTCTCGGTTTCTTTCGCCCTCTCTCTACCTCGCAATCTCTCTGTCTCTCCTCTCTTTTTCCTGTTTCTTCTTTCCCTTCCCGTTTCTGTTTTTGCTTCGATTTTTCGGCACCGTCGTGACTCCGCTTCTTTTCCGGTTGCTCTGTTTCCTGTAATTATTCCGGCTGTTGCTTCCAGTTTCGTTGTGGCTCAATTTACTTGCATATGTATATATACTTATATGTATATGTATGTGCTGTGTTGTGTGTTTGAGTGGTGCTAGAAGGCGGCTCCGCCGCCTGTGTTGCCGCCCTGTTCGTGGTTCTGTGGCGCGTTTGCGCGTGTTGATTGCTTGGGTTCCTGTTCTTCTCTGTTGATTTTGCTGTTGGGCTTGTGTTGATTTTCTGTTGGGCCTTGTTGGGCCGAGTTGTGCAGTGGATTTATTGTTAAAATCCTAAAATTTTATTTCCTTTTTATGCAGGAATTATTGAGTAATTTTCGTGATATTATTAATTTGTGTGAGAAATATTTTTTAGTTAATCGGTGGAATTTATTCGGATACCCGAATATTTCGGGCACCAATAAATTTTTTTGCCGTACCGCGATGACTCGTTACGAGCGGACGGTAGACGGTGATGACGATGCTCTGAGTCCTAAATTTTATAAATAAATAAAATGATTTGTATAAATTGTTTTCAAAAATAAATTGTGCGTAAATAGATACGTGAATATGGAATTGGCATGGGAATAAAAATGTGAGTTGTTTTGATTGTTGACGTCGATTGTAATCGACGGGTAGTCTTATAATTAAAGAAGTTGCTGCCAAAATTTCCTAAAAATATGTTTCTAAACGTACGTATTTATATTATACGTGTTACCCCTAATAGTGTTCTGACTACGTGATTATGTGTATAATAATTATACGAGTCGGGTTATCGGACTGGGTTATTGGATTGAGGATATCAAGCATATCGGTATAACTGATTAGGGTATTCTGTATTTGTAGATTCCGATCGAGTTTTCCCAGGATTAAAGTCAGCGTGAAAGCTACTTAGGGTTTTATAAAGCGTTGCAAGGCAAGTACCCTGACCATTCTTTTATGGTTCAGTACGTATGAATAGCTAAATGTTTTATTTTCATAATGGAACAAAAACGTTTTAAGTTACGTATCCCCTGTTCTTGAAAATGTTGTTTAAAATTATGTTTTGGGGAAAAGTAACTTCTAAAAACACCTATCTCAAAATGTGATTAAAATAAAAAGAAGTTGTGAATAGTGTGCTGTGACATAATTGATTTTTGAAAAGAGATAGGTACAAGTGATTTTGAAAACTGGATAAAACGATCAGATATGGGATACGTTGGGGCCAGAGTATGCCTATTGAGGTGGCGTAAGAGGCTAATTCGGTTACGCGCACTGTATAACCGATTAGTCCAGCAGGTCAGAGACCTAGGTAGTCTCTGAGTTCCGGAACAGGTAAATGGGATGGCAGTTGGAGCCGTCTGGTGTTGATAGCTTGATCAGCTGTCTTCACATATCCGCTACGTATCTGATTTGGATTTGTGATTCCGGTAAGGGCATGAGTAGTTGATATAGCAGTTTTATAAATGTAATTAACATGCTAAAATTGGACTCTGGTATTTATACAGCACACTGTTATGTCATTTTGATAAAGCATGCTAGTTAGTGATATCCAGTTATCTCTGATTTTCATTATAAAGTGTTGATATCATGATTACAGCTCTGTTCCTATTATTGTTACATTACTGCTTTTATTCCGTTATTCATATATTGGTGCTGCTGAGCGATTATGCTCACCCTTGCAAACTGTTATGTATATCTCGCAGATGCCTAGAAGACCAGTCAGACAGACCCATATTCCCTCCCCTACTGGACCCGGCTCCTCTGAGGTAGTTTGTATCAGGCCATGAGGTCTGATGAGTTGCTGAATAAAGCTAGAGTATATTAGAGGTTGAATAAATGGTTTGTATTAATGAGAACCTGAATTATACTTGAACCTGGATCGGATCTTGGTTTGGGGTCAAGTTAGTATATTTCAATAATAATCTTGTTGTTTATATTGTTGGTGATTGTGTTTGGTGACGTCAACTCCTGACCCCGGGGTTGAGGCCGTCACAGTTGGTATCAGAGCTACAGTTCAAGTCCCTGATTCAGGTTAGGGATTGTGTCGAGCAGGTGATAACGTGAGTCTCTAGGTGTGAGTCAGCAACTCATATAGAGGAGCAAACCTTTAGAGTCAGTCAAGGGTTCCGACGGCGTTACCCTGGCATCTATTAAATGTTTTGATAGAATTGTCTTGACCTGGTTGTGTTTTCCCTGTATATTTATTATGTTGGCAGTGGCCTATTGCGATTTCGAGTTCTCCATCCTGGGAGAATCCCTCTGATTCGAATAGCTCAGATTCTGAGAGACCCCTGGATATTGTTACTGAGGAGACCCCTATGCCTCCTCCACCAGTCCCTTCCTTTGTGCCGAGAGACATCCCTGGACCCGGTCCTCATCCCCGTTGGGTACGTAGGTCTGTGTCTGCTGTCAGGGATTTCCCTCCGGCTGTGGTCCCAGTTCTTCCATGATGAGACCTCCAGTACCTCCTGTGGCCCCTGGTGGTACTTCTTCACCGATCCCTTACCATGTTCAACGAGTGATGAACACTTCCTTTATCAGAGATCAGAGCCTGGAGTTTGCTGCTCAGTTTGATCAGGTACCTATTGCACCTTTCCAGGGTATTTCTGCCCCTTCCCCTGAGGTGCGGGCCCGTGTATGAGCATTGACCCAGATGGCTGTAGAGAGGGCTAGATTTGTTGACCGTTTCATTAGTTCAGAGTTCAGAGCTGTGCAGTATCAGGACCTAGTGAACTGGCTAGTATTTGAGCTAGGTTCTATTGGTGGCAGTGGTAGTGGCTAGACAGAGTTGCAGCAGAGAGATACAGAGCTCAGAGTTGCCTTCTAGGAGTTCTGTAGTTGTTTACTTTGTATATGTACATTATGTTGTGATAGTTTGTAGTAGGCGAGGCTGCTATGACAGCCAATTTTGGTGCGTATTCGGATGAGTTCTTTTCGGTTGGATTTTCAGTTGTACTAGTTGGATTCTGTTGGTTATTGTATTTCAGCTGCTTTATCCTATTGTTCAGTTTTTATATATTGTGCGTTGCTATTATTGTTGTTATTATTATTGTTGTTTCTGTTGCTGGCATTTTTAGATTATAATCATTCATTCAGGACGGATCCAATTAAACTGGGGATGAGAATATTGTCTTAGTGGCAACGCTCTCCTGATGCATAAATATAAACTGCCGGAGCAATCCATTTTCTTATATATGACTGTTATGTTTCAGGAGATGCCACCAAAGAGAAACTCTCAACCCAATAATGGATCTGCTGGGGATCCTTCCATGAGTGACTTGATGAACTTGTTGAGTCAGCAGTCTATACAGCTGGCCCAACAGCAACAACAATTCCAGCAACAACAACAACAATTGCAACAACAACAACAACAACAACCGCAATAGCAGCTCATACAACAACAACAGCAAATCCAACATTAGCAACTACAAATCCAACAGCAGCATGAGGTAAGGGGGGCATATCAGGATGTTAGTTTTAAGTCTTTTCAGGCAGTGAAGTCCCCGTAGTTTAAAGGAGAAGTAGATCCTGTTGCTGCCAGGATATGGTTAAAGGAGATGGAAAAGGCGTTTGCGCTCACCAAGGTGAGTGAGGATTTAAAGACTGATTATGCTAGTTATTTTCTAAAGAATGATTCGAATTATTAATGGGAATCTATGCGAGCCCTAGAAGGAGAAGGTCCAGTTCCATGGGCCAGATTTACAGAGTTATTTTTGGAAAGATACTTTCCGGACTGTCTCCAGAGTCAAATGGAGGTGGAATTTTTGGAATTGAAACAAGGAGATAGGAGTGTCACGGAATATGAAGCGAAGTTTACGGAGTTGGCCCGTATAGCACCGGAAAATGTGAGTTCAGAAGCTCAACGAGCGAAGCGGTTTCAATAAGGGTTGAAGTCAGAAATAAGGAGTGGAGTTGTAGCCTTACAACTCAAGACATATACTTCGGTAGTTCAGGCTGCCCTAGTGATAGAGAGTGATCAGAAATTAGCTGCAAAGGAATAGGGTGAGAAGAAAAGGAAATTCGGAAGTGGACCCGCTAGGTCAGAATCAGGAATAGCGAGTCGGTAGTTCCAGCGTTGGTTTGGAAGGAATAAGAATAAGAAGTTCAAAAGGCAGAATTTTCCCCAAGCTAAACCCGGTACCACTTCAGTTAACTCTGCCCCGATGAGGATGAGTAAGCCAGTGGCTGATTGTAAGATGTGTGGGAAGAAGCACAGTGGACAGTGCCGAGAAAATATCAATTGTTTTAAGTGTGGATAGAAAGGTCACTATTCCACGGAGTGTAAGTCTGAGATTCAAGGAGTTACTTGCTTTAGTTGCGGCAAAGTGGGACACATAGCTAGGAATTGCAAGTCAGTGACCCAAGTAAATGTTGGAAGGAGTGTGTCCCAAGGACCAGCAACCAGTACTGCTAGCTAGGACTTTTAAGATGACCCAGAAGTCTCCAGTTCATGACTCTGATGTGGTTGCAGGTACGCTTTCTCTTAATTCTGTACCTGTTAGCGTTTTGTTTGATTCGGGAGCGTCCAAATCTTTTATATCTGTGAATTGTGTGAATAAAATGCAATTGATGTTAGAAAACCTAGACGAACCTTTAACCATAGAAGTGGCTAATAAAGATAAGGTAACGGTAAGTCAATTTTGTCCTAGATGTTCCCTAGAGATTTCCGGGTATATGTTCCCTGTTGACTTAATACCTTTCGATTGAGAGACTTTGATGTTATTTTAGGTATGGATTGGTTGTCTTTACATAAGGCGAATATAGAATGTAAGAAAAAGAGAGTTGTTATGTATACCCCAGATAATAAAAGGATCAGTTACCAAGGATAGAGACAAGATAGGAAGTTCCTTTCAGTAGTGCAAGCAAAGAGATTGTTGCGGCAAGGATGTGAGGCGTATTTGGCTCATGTGGTGGATACGAAGAAAGAGACCCTTATTTTGGATGAAATTCCCATAGTTAGAGAATTCCCTGACATTTTCCCAGAAGAGTTACCAGGATTGCCACCTGATCGAGAGATAGAGTTCTCTATTGATTTGATTCCTGGAGTTGAACCAGTTTCTAAGGCTCCATACCGGATGGCCCCAATGGAAATGAAAGAATTGGCTAAGAAACTTCAGGAATTATTGGATAAGGGAGTCATTCGACCCAGTGTTTTTCTGTGGGGTGCTCCGATGCTATTTGTGAAGAAAAAGGATGGGAGTACGAGATTGTGTATTGACTACAGAGAGCTGAACAAGTTAACGATAAAGAATAAGTATCCTTTGCCATGCATCGATGATTTGTTTGATCAACTTAAGGGAGCATGCTATTTCTCAAAGATTGACTTAAGATCTGGCTACCACCAACTGAAGATAAAGCCTGAAGATATCCCCAAGACTGCATTTAGAACAAGGTATGACCATTATGAGTTTCTAGTGATGTCGTTTGGATTGATGAATGCGCCCGCGGCTTTCATGGATTTGATGAATAGGGTATATAAGGAGTATCTAGATAAGTTTGTTATTTTATTTATTGATGACATCCTCATATATTCGAAGAATTCCGAAGATCACGCAATGCATTTACAAATTGCCCTTCAGAAGTTAAGAGAAAAGCAACTATATGCGAAGTTATCCAAGTATGAATTTTGATTGATAGAGGTGCAGTTTCTTGGACATGTAGTGAGTCAGGAAGGTATTAAAGTAGACCCAGTAAAGATTGAAGCCGTATCAAAGTGGGAGCAACCAAAGACACTAATGGAAATAAGGAGTTTTCTTGGGTTAGCAGGATATTATCGACGGTTTGTGAAAGATTTCTCGAAGATTGCATCCCCATTAACCAAGTTGACCAGGAAGAATGAGAAGTTCGTTTGGACGGAAAAGTGTGAAGAGAGTTTCCAGGAATTGAAACGAAGACTAGTGACGGCTCCAGTGTTAGCATTGCCAGATAAGACGGGAAACTTTGTAATCTATAGTGATGCTTCTTTGAAAGGATTAAGTTATGTGTTAATGCAACATGATAAAGTTATTGCTTATGCCTCCAGACAGTTAAAGCCTCACGAGCAGAAATATCCAGTTCATGACCTTGAGTTGGCGGCTATAGTGTTTGCTCTAAAGTTATGGCATCACTACTTGTATGGAGAGAAATGCGATATTTATACAGACCATAAGATCCTGAAGTACATATTCACGCAGAAGGATTTGAACATGAGACATAGAAGGTGGTTGGAGCTGATTAAGGACTACGATTGTTCGATTAATTATCACCCCGGTAAAGCCAATGTGGTGGTTGATGCCTTGAGTAGAAAGGAAAGGTTGAATATGATTAAGATGGCGGAAGAGCTAGCACAAGATTTGGAAAGAATGGAGATTGAGGTTCGAGTACCTAGCGAAAGTCAGGGGCAACTATATGAAGTCACCTTCCAGCCGGCATTGATGGAAAAGATCAAAAGGTATTGAGAAGGAATTATGGAACAAGAGTTGGATACTTTGACGGGAGAAGAGTTGTGTACTCAAAAAGATAGTCAAGGTTTGTATAGATTTTCATCCAGAGTTTGGATTCCTAATATAACGGAATTGAAGAATGAGGTATTATACGAAGCACATAACTCTAGGTTTTCTATCCACCCTGGTAGTACTAAGATGTACCAAAACTTGAAGAGAAACTTTTGGTGACCAGGAATGAAGAAGGATATTGCCAATTGGGTAAGTAAGTGTCATGTATGTCAAATGGTGAAAGCAGAGCATCAACGACCGAGTGGATTTTTACAACCTTTGGAGATTCCCCAGTGGAAATATGAAGAGATTGCTATGGATTTTGTAGTGGGATTGCCAAGGACGAGAGCAAATCATGATGCTATTTGGGTAATCAGTGATAGGTTGACTAAGTCAGCGCATTTTCTTCCGATCAATGACAGGTTGGAAAAGCTAGTTAAGTTATACTAGGATGATATAATTACCAAACGTGGAGTGCCTGTTTCTATAGTGTCAGATCGAGACCCAAGATTTAATTCCAGGTTCTGGACTAAATTCCAAGAGTGCCTAGGAACGAAATTGAATATGAGCACCGCTTATCATCCTCAGACGGATGACCAAAGTGAAAGAACGATTCAGACTATAGAGGATATGTTGAGAGTCCGTGTTCCGGATTTTAAGGGTAATTGGGATGTTAACCTACCCTTGATTGAGTTCTCGTATAATAACAGTTACCATGCCAGTATCGGGATGCCACCTTACGAAGCTTTGTATGGATGTAAGTGTAGATCACCGTTGTATTGGGATGAGGTAGGAGAAAAGAAAGTGTTAGGTCCTGAGTTGGTTCAGCAAACCAGAGATGCCATAGTGTTGATTCGGAAAAGGTTGGAAGGAGCCCAAAATAGACAGAGTAAGTATGCAGATTTATATAGGAAAGATATGGACTTCGAGATAGGAGCTCTAGTGTTACTAAAAGTGTCACCTTGGAAAGGGTTAGTGCGATTTGGTCAGAAGGGTAAACTTAGCCTTAGATTTATAGGACCCTTTGAGGTTTTAAAGAAAGTGGGAAAGGTTGCTTATGAGATAGCGTTACCACCGCAGTGGCAACACATTCATAATGTGTTCCACGTATCTATGTTGAAGCCCTATAACCCTAATTCGAATCAAGTTATAGAATATGAACCAATTGAGCTTCAGCCAGATTTGTCCTATGTGGAACAACCGATTCAAATCCTAGACCGTAAGGAACGAGTCCTTAGGAATAAGTCGATCCCTATAGTAAAAGTTTTATGGAGAAATCCTCGAATAGAAGAGTCCACTTGGGAATTAGAGTCAGACATGCTTGATAAATATCCTCATTTATTTAGCTAAGTCAGATTCTGGGGACATAATCTTTTTAAGGGGGAAAGAATATAACGACTCGTGTATTTTTCTTTTTATTTTAATATTCAAAAGTGTAATAAAGGTCTAAATAATTAAATAAAATGTGTGTAATGGTTTTGGCAGCGGTTACTGATTGTTATTTAATTATTTATGATTTGTTGTTATGTGGGATTTAATTGTGTGAATTATTAGTGAGTTGTATGATTTCATTTCGCTTGTAAAAACTGATTTTATTGTAGTTTTAATTTCATAAATACTTGGATTATTTCTAAAATTGGTTTTATAATTTTATAATTTTAATAATTATTTTTAGGACTTTATAAAATTGAGAAATCAATATTTTATTAAGTTTTTATTTTTAAATGATTTTCTGAGTGTGTTTGGTTGTAAAATCCATACTTAATTATGGAAATCTTCAAAAATTACGAAACTCATATTTTATGAAGTTTATAATATTCTGAGAATTTTAAAATTATTTTGGGAATTTTCGGGAATCATTTCACCCGCGCGTCGTTTCGTTATTTGCTAAAAAGCGGGTACGAAGAGCACCTTAAAAAGTCTTTCAAAAATTTCAAAATTTATATTTTGTAAACTCCGGGATATTTATGACATTTTGAAATTATTTTTGCATTTTCTGAAATTATTTTTCGTACACCCAAATTCGTTAATCTCAATTTGAGGACAAATCGAGCCATAAAACCCTCGTATTTATCTTATATATTACGTATTGATTTCTGAAAACAGGGGGACACGTGTTGATTTATTTTTGCATCAGCTATCTGTTATTCCCAGTGGACTAACAATGAGATTTACAGAAGGGGGGTTGAATGTAAATCTCAAAACTTTTTCAAGTTTTGAGCAGTTTGTAAGGCTAAGTGTTTGAGTGATCAAATGTGTGTGAATTGCTTGGAGCTAATGCAGACAGATATATTCAAACACAAATGTAATGAACACAAAGAACTTAAAAACTTTTCTGGTGGATTTGTTGTTCTACCAGAGATGTGTTATTTCAGAAAATCCGTGATTCAAAATTAAATCACAGCTGCTTCCTAGTACAAACTAGATGATTTTCTCTCTTGATATTTCTAAATAGCTCAGGGAAAATTCACATCTAATTACTAGCTACTACTTGGTTTATATATCACCAAGTTTACAAGTGAAGACAAAGATAAAGTACAATAAGAAAATAGTTCTCCACTTGTTTCTATTCCATTTTTATCCAGTGTAATATGGAATTATCTGTTGACTTTCCATTTTGAACCAGACTAAAAACGGCTGCTTTTTCTGCTGTTCCTGAAATAGGCTACCACATCTCTGTCAATCCATGTGCCTCTGTCAGCTTTGTTAACTGTCACTATCAACTGCTATGAGACTGAGCATCCGTTGAAGCTTTCATCCGATTGATGGCTTTATCCGTTGATGCTTTAGCAGTTGAAGCTTTATCCGTTGAAGCACTTATCCGTTGATGGATATTATCCGTTGAAGCATTAGAGACATCCGTTGAAGCTTTGTTTCTTATCCGTTGAAGGTCTTCAATATTCGTTGACACTTCTTCACTTATACAAAATTACAAGGCATGAAATATTTACAATTAGCCCTCCTATTTGTACATCCATTAGTAGTCAACATGACTGATTATTTCCTAACAACATCTAAGAATTACAGCTTGAAACGAGAGAGTGAAATGTGCTACAATACCAAACTTATTGCTAAGTAAGGCTACTCCTTCAACGGATAGACAAGATGGTCTTATCCGTTGAGGCTACAAATACTAGATTTCTACTTAAGTGTTTTGCTTAACTTATCATCAAACTAATACACATATTCCTAACAATCTCCCCCTATTTATGTCTACTAGAACTGTAGGCATAAATTTGGGTTTAGCTTGATGATAACAAAACAGTTAACAAATATATAAACTGTAACAAAGCAGAAATTCAAAAGTGCTACAAAAGTGTATGTGCTGAGATGAAATTGAAGAAATACATTGTTTCCAAGGGTGCTCCTTTAGCCTGAGCAAATTACTTTCTTTTCCTTTGATCCCTGGTTTTCTTTCCTAGCCTCCTGTCATTCTCCTCTATTTGAAGTTGAAGTTGTCTGTAGAATTCAGCTTCATCTTCTTCATTGATATCTAACTTAGACTGCATATCCTTGAGAGTTTCATTACTGGCAATCTTTAGCTGATCTTCAATTCTGAAAAATCTTCTGACTCCTTTGTTGTCTCTGAACTCCATCAACCAATGAGGTGATTTGTGAATTGTAATACCTCTCTCTTGAATGAGTAAAGTTCTAGGCAAGGCATTGGGCTCCCTCCAAGTTTTCCTTATGTTGACAATCTTGTTGAGAATCTCAGTCCTGGCAGTCCTGGTAAAGCCAGAATCCTTTTGTATGGCTGAGTAGACTCTAATCAAGGTAGAGTAGCCTTCATTCAGAATTCTGTGAAGAGGCCATGTTCTTTCCCCAGCTCCTTTGTATTTGAACACTAGTCTTTCTGGTAGCTGTCTGTAGGCAGCTATTCCCCTTACATCCTCCAGCTCATCCAGATAGAGTTTAATGTCTGAAAATTCTTTTATGTCACTGATGTGAACATAATCATCTTTAGAGGTTTGAGGTTTAGGCTTAGGCTTCTGTGTGAATTTGATTGAGGCTTTAGAGGGTGTTGATTTGATTCTTCTTTTCTGCTTCTTTGATGGTGTAAAAGAGGTTAGGAAGGTGGGCAATTTGATGGTGTCCCACTCAATTGGTTCCTCCTTAGGAATGATTGGTTCACCATGAATGTTTATGAAGGGGTCAGGCACAATGGGTTCATGAATAGAGGGTAGTGGTTTGGATATTGATTGGTTTTCTTTAGTCTCATCTACCATCTTTCTCTTTGCATTGACCTTCTTTCTATTCCCTTTCTGCCATTCTTCCTTACTTCTTTCCTCCATCTCAGTACCAACCATGTCCCCCATAGCTCTATCTTCACCTTTGTCTTCAATTTCTTTCTGTTCTTCAGCCTGACTTAACTTTAGCTGTTTTTCAAGCTTTGCTTGTGCTCTTTTGTTAGCCTTTAGCTGTTTGGCTTCTTCCTTCAACCTCTTGGTTTCTTCCCTCTTGGCTATTGAGAATTTGGGATGTCCTTGCATCACATAGATGCTCTTTCCCTCTCTAAAGATAACAACCATGTTCCTCCTTACAGCCTCATCCATGTTCTCTTTGAGCTTTATGATACTTCTACCCAAAAGCTTGTCTTCATCAGGCTTTGGAAGAGGAAAATCCACTCCTTTCATTTGAGCAAGGCTTAGAGGGTTCTTTGTAGAGTCCTTGTTGAAGCTGTTGTTGGGCTTGAGAACCATAGGTTGCAGATCTTTGGAAGAAGTTTCTCCATCCTTATGCCTCCCTACTGGCTTGAGTTCCATAATAATTGATTCCACTTTTGTGCTATGCTTCACAGATTGTGATTGAGAAGTTGTAGAACCAAATATTAGTTGCATCTTTTCATCAATCTTCTTCCTTTGCTCTTTGACTTGCAATTCAGCTGCTGCTATCTGGATTAGATCAATTCCATCTAGCTTTCCTTTGACTTGAATTGGTGGAGAAGTTGTGATGACAAGAACTAGCACTTGAGAAATCTGAACTGTTGTAGATGGCTCTCCTTCCCCTTCCCCTTTATTCTCCCCCTTTTTGTTATCATCAAGGGTAGGGGTCAAGCCTTGTGCTTTTGCCAGCTGCATGAGTAGATTTGTTTGAGTTTGTTGATTCTGAAGAATGGTGACCATAGAGTCTTCAATGATTTGAACCCTATCTTCCAATCTGGCTAGCCTCTTGTCAGCATCAGATGCTTTCCTCAGTCTCCCCAACAAATCTTGCATAGTACTATAGGGTATAACTGAATCCAATTTCTCAGCATTGTAGGATTTCAGATCAGCAATGTCCTGCTTGAGCTCATCCACACTTAGATTTTGCTGGTAATGCTGCAACTGCAAGAGATGCAGAGATTCCAGATGAGCTTGAAGAATTGCCTTGGTACTAGCATCTTGAGTCTCCTGAAAGGCCTTCTGAATTGTCATGACTTGTCTGACCAAAGTGACACCAAATTCTCCTGGTGTTGGTGATTTGGCCAGTGCCCATTCAGGAAGAGCAGGAGCAGAACTTGGGCCTTCTACTCCCCCTAAGTTCATGCTCTCATTCAAAGAATTAGAGTCATCATCATTAGAATTTACTCCAAATTCTTCAGATGGCTCACCAGCTTGAGAAGGCAGCCTGTTGACAGCAGCTTTGTCTCTGAGAAGAGATTCTGAAGTGTGTATAATGTGTAGTGTCTGTTCTGCCTCCATATTGCCCTGAGCAGCCAAAAATTGAAAGGCTGAAACAGGGTGAGTAAAAGTGTCAGCATCCAAGGAAATGTTATCAATGACAGATTTCTCTCTGTTCTTGCATCAGGGGCTCCCCCTGGCTCACACACACCCTCACACCCTCACCTTCACCTTCTAAGGTGGCACTCCTCTCACTTACTTTTGCCATGCTGGAAGAAATATCATGCATTTGGTGACTCTCAACCTCTCCTTTTGCCTGGGAGCAACCCAGCCTCTCACTCAAAAAATCACTCCCTTCCCTCAAACCTGAAAGTGATTGTACAGTTGCCATGTCCTCTACAGTTGGAATTGTTTCTGTTAAGTGTGTAGAGACCATCAACGGATAGGGAATATCCGTTGAAGTGGAAACTGATGGTATCAACGGATTCTGTTAAGCTTATCCATTGAAGAACAACCACTTGTCAACGGATGAGAGATATCCGTTGAAGAAGGAAAAGATGTAGATATAGAAAGTGACATAATTGTTGAATCTGTGTGGATTGATTTTAAGTGTGGTGACACAGATTCTGCAACTACATCTGAAAGAATTGGCTGATGATCCAACAAATCATCTAAAATATGATGATCACCAGGTTTTGAGTGGGGCTCCTCCCTGAGTTTTAATGAGGGAGAATCAGGAATTGATGTGAATATCATATCCACATCCAGAGAGGGTGTTGGAGAGCTTGATGAATGGTGTGTTTCTATATTAAGAGAATGGGGCTGTGATTCCACATTTGCTGGAATCACATCAAGCTGAATTTGAGAAGGCACAGATACTGGTGGATGTATCTGTGCTGTGTGTGTCCCTTGTGTGGAAACTAGGGTTTTGGCCTTCTTCTTCCTTGAAAAGGCTTTAATTGGTGAATGTGTAGCTTCAGTGTCCCTCCCTCTTTTGTTCTGTGTCCCTGGTTGGGGACTATTTTCAATAGTTACATCCTTTTGGGAGGATGCAACTAGGGATGTGCTGGACTCCTTTTGAACCACCACAGTCTTTTGAGAGACTGTGGCTTGGCTGGTTTTGGTACCACTCACCTCTCCCACCTTATCCTGGGGGGCTTTTTGATGTTCACCCCTCCCCTCACCACTCACACCCTGTTCACTCCCTTCAGGGTTTATGGTAGTTGTTACAACTGTTGTCTTTTGAGAAACAACAGAGGTAGGTTTCTTTGACTTGACTTTGGAAACTTTAGATTTGGTGGCTTTGGTAGGAGCCTGTTTGGACAAAGACACAGGTTCCATAGCCACACTAGAAGGCAAAGAAACATTGGGGTTGGAAATAGTAGGAGTTATAGAAACATTTACCTCACTTACCTGTGGTGCATTCATGATTGGCAAGTATACCAATGGCACCTGGCTGTTGAGGTTCATTCTCAAAAGGTCTGCAAGGACCCTTTTCTCTTGTGCCCAGCATTTGAGTTTATTATTCTCATTGGATATAACCAAACCTTCAGCAACATGGTTAGCCAATAACATAAAGAATCTAGCAAAGTAGATGTTATGTGGTCTATTAGCTTTGTTGCCTAATCTGGAACCTAATTCTAGCATAACACAGTTGCTAAAATTAAAGTACCTATCAGAGACTAGCATAAAGAGCATATTAACAAGAGATGAAGTGATAGCATCAAAATTGCTAATCTTCCCAGAGAAAACCTTAATAAAGGCATCTCCAAGAAAACTCCATTCTTTCCTAAGGCCTTTCCTTCTAATACTACCTAAACTAGCAGAATCAAAAGCATAGCCTATGGAATCTAGCATTGCAGAGACATCTTTATCAGTATGTGGTGTCATGGCATTATTCTCAGGCAACTTAAAGCAAGATTGTATATCATCACAATTAATGCAATAGTCCTTACCTTTGAGAGAGAAGGCAATAGTCATATCTGTGGAGTTGAACTCTGCAGTTGTCCAAATTTCCTCAATCACTTCACAGTAGATGGTTGGGGCTTCCAGTATTGCATAGCTCAGTTTGCAGTTCTTGATGAAGTCCATCATCTTGTGATAATCAGAATGGGCTTCATTCTTTTCAACCAAGACTATGAAATTATTCTTTTCATAAACAAATCCTGTTTGAGACATAATTTTGACTACTGGTGCCATTGTTGTGAGTAGAGGTTGCAGAGAAAAACTTGAGAATTGAGAGAGAAAGAGAATGATAATGGCAAGAAAGCGTAAAGTGAAAATAAGAATTCAATTGGGCTTTTATACTTTCTTGAATTAAAATATAAATAAAATAATTAAATGATACTTTTAAGTAAGTGACAGCCGTTCAGGAATAAATAAAACTGTAGAAATTCTGAAAACTACCGTAAATACAAATACATACAACACTGTATATCTGTATCAATGGTTGAGTAAAAGAATCAATGGCTGTGACTCACTGACGTGACACATCAACGGATAAGGTAAATAGTTATCCGTTGATGAACAGCACCATTTTATCCGTTGAAGGATAAAATTACCAGAAATGTATTTGTCTTTCAACGGATGACGAATATCCGTTGATAGAACAATTTTGGCTTTCAACGGATAGGGAATATCCGTTGACAGGATAAGTCTTGATTAAAGCCAACTTTGTTCTTGTAGCAAATTCATTTCAGGCTATAAGACAGATTATATAGATGACATAGATTATGAATAGTTGAGCATACCTAACTCACTTACTAATCTTGTGAATGTTGATTCATCAAGTGGCTTGGTAAATATGTCTGCAATCTGTTTTTCACTTGGAACAAAATGAAGTTCCACTGTACCTTTCATCACATGTTCCCTAATGAAGTGGTACTTGATATCAATGTGCTTGGTTCTTGAGTGCTGTACTGGATTTTCAGTAATGGCAATGGCACTCGTGTTGTCACAAAATATTGGAATTTTGTCAACAGTCATACCATAGTCAAATAATTGGTTCCTCATCCATAGTATTTGTGCACAGCAACTACCAGCAGCAATGTACTCAGCTTCAGCTGTTGATGTGGAAACAGAATTCTGCTTCTTGCTGAACCATGATACAAGCTTGTTCCCTAGAAATTGACAGGTGCATGTTGTGCTTTTCCTGTCTATTTTGCAGCCTGCATAATCTGCATCTGAGTAGCCAATTAGATCAAAACCAGACTCTCTAGGGTACCAAATTCCTAGATTTGGAGTCCCCTTGAGATATCTGAAAATTCTTTTAATAGCCACTAAGTGAGATTCTTTAGGGTCAGCTTGAAATCTAGCACAGAGACATGTAGAAAACATAATATCAGATCTACTAGCAGTTAAATATAAAAGTGAGCCAACCATGCCTCTATAACTTGCAATATCCACAGACTTTTCAGCCTTGTTTAATTCAAGCTTAGTGGCAGTGGCCATGGGAGTTTTTGCAGGTGAACAATCCATTAAGTCAAACTTCTTTAAAAGATCATAAATATATTTAGTTTGACTAATGAAAATTCCACCACTAACTTGTTTAACTTGTAAACCAAGAAAGTAAGTTAGCTCTCCCATCATGCTCATTTCATATTTACTTTGCATTAATTTAGCAAACTTTTTACAAAGTTTATCATCTGTAGATCCAAATATAATATCATCTACATAAATTTGTACAAGTATCTTAGAGCCATTAACATTTCTAAAGAAGAGAGTTTTGTCAACAGTACCTCTTGTGAAGTGATTATCTAGAAGGAACTTTGACTAAGTCTCATACCAGGCTCTAGGTGCTTGCTTTAGTCCATAGAGTGCTTTCAACAGATAATACACATGGTCTGGAAAATTTGGATCTTCGAAACCTGGAGGTTGGCTTACATAAACTTCTTCTTCCAATTTTCCATTTAGAAATGCACTCTTGATATCCATCTGATAGACTTTGAAATTGGCATTAGCTGCATAGGCTAGAAAGATTCTGATCACTTCAAGTCTGGCAACTGGAGCAAATGTTTCATCAAAATCTATTCCCTCTTGTTGAGAATAGCCTTTGGCAACCAATCTGGCTTTATTCCATATGACAATGCCATTTTCATCCATCTTATTTCTGAATACCCATTTTGTGTCAATAGAGCTCTTGTTCTTTGACTTGGGTACCAGCTTCCATACTTTGTTCCTCTCAAATTGATTTAGCTCTTCTTGCATTGCTAAAATCCAATTTGGATCCAAAAGAGCTTCTTCCACTCGCTTAGGTTCGTCCTGTGATAGAAAACTACTATACAGACATTCATCTTGAGTAGCCCTTCTAGTTTGTACTTTTGATGTAGCATCACCAATGATCAGTTCAAAAGGATGATTCTTGGTCCATTTCCTTTGAGGTGGTAGATTAGCCCTTGATTAGGTTGCCTCAGTATTGTCATGATGTGAGATAGAATGTTGATTTGTTGAAACTCCCCCTGAGTTGCTGATCCTTTGAAAGGAATTGAGAGTTCTATCAACTGATGAGGTGAATTGATTATCCATTGACAGACTGTGATCAACGGATGCTTCGTTATGAACTTCAACGGATGATGCACTTTGTCTTTCAACGGATGCTGCATTGCTTCTTTCAACGGAAGCTGAATTATGACTTTCAACGGATGCAGCATTCTGTGCATTATCCAAAGGCAGACTCTGGTTTCTTCTTGAGATGCCTTCATCATTCTCATCTTCACTATCATCACAATATATCTCAATATTGTCAAATTTGAGTCCTTCATGATGTCCCTCATTTGTTAGTCCATCAATCTTTTTATCATCAAACACAACATGTACAGATTCCATGACAATGTTGGTTCTTAGATTGTAGACCCTATATGATTTTCCAGCAGAATAACCAACAAATATTCCTTCATCAGCCTTTGCATCAAACTTTCCTTTGTGATCAGGATTGATTCCTTAAGATGTAGCATTTGCAACCAAAGACATATAGAAAGTTTAAAGTTGGTTTTCTTCTCTTCAATAATTGATAGGAAGTCATGCATTTTGCTTGATTGATTAGAGAAATATTCTGAGTGTAACATGCACAGTTAACAGCCTCAGCCCAAAAATAAGTTGGGAGTTTTGACTCCTCAAGCATTGTCCTTGCAGCTTCAATTAGTGATCTGTTCTTCCTTTCCACCACACCATTTTGTTGTGGAGTTCTTGGAGCTGAGAACTCATGCATGATCCCATTTTCTTCACAGAACATCTTCATGGTTGAATTCTTGAACTCAGTTCCATTGTCACTCCTAATATTCCTTACATTGAAATCAGGATGATTGTTGACTTGCTTGATATGATTGATGATGATTTCACTAGCTTCATCCTTTGATCCAAGAAAATAAACCCATGAAAACTTTGAGAAATCATCTACAATCACTAGGCAGTATCTTTTCCTTGAAATTGACAATACATTGACTGGTCCAAAAAGATCCATGTGTAGAAGTTGCAGTGGTTCATCAATTGCAGATTCAAGCTTCTTACTGAATGATACTTTCTTTTGCTTTCCTTTCTGACAAGCATCACACAGTCCATCCCTTGTGAATTCCACTAGAGGCATTCCTCTAACTAAGTCCTTTTTGACTAGATCATTCATTGTCTTGAAATTCAAATGGGACAGCTTCTTGTGCCATAGCCAACTTTCAACTGAGCTTGCTTTGCTGAGAAGACAAGTAATGGATTCTGCATCTGTAGAGTTGAAATCAGCTAAGTACACATTCCCTTTTCTAACTCCAGTTAGAACCACTTTATTGTCCTTTTTACTTGTGACAATACAGGCTTCAGAATTGAAGGAAACAGTATTCCCTCTGTCACATAGTTGACTGATGCTCAATAAATTGTGTTTGAGACCATCAACCAATGCAACTTCATCAATGATGACATTTTCTCTTGGAATCAAGCCATATCCCATAGTGAATCCTTTTCTGTCATCTCCAAAGGTTATGCTAGGGCCAGCTCTCTCCTTAAACTCTGTGAGCAGGGTGAAATCTCCTGTCATGTGTCTTGAACAACCACTGTCCAAGTACCATAGATTCCTTCTTTGTCCCTGCACACAACAAAATCAATCAAGTTGATTTTGGTACCCAAGTTTCCTTGGGTCCACCCTTGTTAGTCTTTTTCCTAGACTTCATTCCTCCTGCATCTTTTGACTTAGGTAACTTTGGGTCAACCTTGGTCTCATATGTGGTTGGTTGAAGTGTAGGGTTAGTCACAGAATCATTTAACACATTTGATTGAATTTGATAAGGCATATATTGTGCAAGCATATTATTCCACATAGGCATACTGTATGGCATTTGAGGCATACTAAATGCAGTAAAATAAGGATTGTTAATGTATGGCATGTTTGCAAAATGTGCATGGGGATTCTGGTGAGACATAACAGGCATAGCATGCAGAGATGACATAGACATGTTAGGTATGGAGGGATTTGAAGGCATGGGAGTATTTTTAACAGATTTGCAATTATCAGATAGGTGATTAACACTTTTACAATGCACACAGCTTTTTCTAGGAGCATACCTATCAGGTGTGTAATTGTTGTGTTTATTAATCCCTACCTTCCCATTTCTTTTAGATTTTCTTTTAGTTTCCTTCTTATCCTCAACCAACTTAAGTCAATCTTTTAGCTGATCTAAAGTCATATGTCCTATATTCACCTTACTAACATCTATGGATGTGCTAGCTCCTTCTTTGACAAAGTTCTTGAGAGTTGAATCATTCTTTTTATTTAGATTTTTATTTTTAAAAGAACTTGCCTGTTTTAATTGATGAGCCTTCAACGGATGCTCCTTTTCTTCCTTCAACGGATAACTTTCATCATCCGTTGATTCCACATACGTTGACAATCCATCAATTAATTCTAACTTCTTTTTGTTTTTCTTCCAGGCATCCTCACAGAATGATTCAATTCCCTGGACCTTTGTAATCTGAACACTGACATCCCTAGATGTTTTCCAGGCCTTGATTACCTCTTGCTCACTTTCTAACTATTTAGAAAGAATTTCCACTTTCTTAACAGCTTCTGCTAGTTCACTCTCAACAGTCAGGCATTTAAGTTTTATCTTTTCAAGCTCAATTACCTGATCCTCTAACACAGCATTCCTATCACTTAAAAACACATTATTCTCCTTGATCCTAGTGTTTTCTTTTGCTAGAGATTTAAGGGAAACACGCAAATGATATAATTCATTGGTCATATCATTTATGGCTTCATTGCATTCATGTTTAGAGAGCTGAGAGAGATCAGTAGTAATTACCTGGTTGCTTGATGAACTAGTTTCATTTTCATCAGAATTAGCCATCAGGGCTAGGTTGACATATTCCACATCATCATCTTCGTTTGCCCCATCTGCTGCCCAATCATCTTGAGTGAGAAATGCTCTTTCCTTTTGTTTGAGCAAATCAAAATACTTCTTTTTGTAATCAACTTGCTCAAATTTCTTTTTCTCAGAATTTGGCTTCCTACACTCATTTGCAAAGTGTCCACTAATGCCACAGTTGTAACATTTGAACTTTAATTTGTCCACCATGTTTTTGTTTGGCTTAGTGAACTTTGTGTTTTTCCTGAACTTCATCTTTGCAAACCTCCTGGACAGAAAGGCCAAATGTTCTTCAATATCATCAGATTCATCCTGACTGGAATTGTCTTCATCCTCAGCAACTTGCTCTTTACCCTTGCTTGATTCTGATTTGCTTGTGCCAACTTTGAGACTTGGCATTATCTTCTCCTCATTCCTGGCTTCCATCTTCTCACAGTCAGCTACAAGAGCAACTGTTCCTCCTTTTCTCTTTCCCTTTTCCAACAGCTCATCCTGCTCCATTTCAAGTTCATAAGTCTTTAAAATTCCATATAATCTTTCAAGTGTGAAGTTCTTATAATCTTGAGATTTCTCAAAGAGACAGTCATGGGCTTCCATTCCTTTGGCAGAGACCTAAGAAATTTTAAGTTGGAATCCTTGACTTAGTACACTCTACCATACAGCTTCAATCCATTCAACAGTTTCTGAAACCTGTTGAAGGTATCATTTAATGATTCACCTTCTTCAAAGTGAAAATATTCATACTGTTGAATAAGAAGCTGCATTTTGTTCTCTCTGACCTGCTCAGTACCTTCACAGATGATTTGTACAGTATCCCAAACTTCCTTTGCAGTTTGGCAATTGATGACATTGTCAAACATATCTTGATCTAAGCCATTAAACAAAATGTTCATGGCTCTCTTATCCTTGCGGATTTCTTCCATATCTTCAATAGTCCATTCTGCTCTTGGCTTGGGAATAGACTGTCCAACAGCAACTGTTGCAGTAGCAGCTGTGGCTACCTTGTGAGGGATGTGAGGACCATTTTCAATACAGTTGATGTAGCTTTCATCTTGAGAAAGAAGATGTAAATGCATCTTCACTTTCCAGTGATGATAATTATCCTTTTCCAGGACCGGAATCTTTACACCAATATCCTTCCTATTCATGATGGTAACAGGAGATTTCTTCTGTGCACTCATGATGTTAGCAGAATAGATCTTTAAACTCTTTATATGTTAAGAGCTTGCTCTGATACCAATTGTTATTCCCAGTGGACTAACAATGAGATTTACAGAAGGGGGGTTGAATGTAAATCTCAAAACTTTTTCAAGTTTTGAGCAGTTTGTAAGGCTAAGTGTTTGAGTGATCAAATGTGTGTGAATTGCTTGGAGCTGATGCAGACAGATATATATTCAAACATAAATGTAATGAACACAAAGAACTTAAAAACTTTTCTGGTGGATTTGTTGTTCCACCAGAGATGTGTTATTTCAGAAAATCTGTGATTCAAAATTAAATCACAGCTGCTTCCTAGTACAAACTAGATGATTTTCTCTCTTGATATTTCTAAACAGCTCAGGGAAAATTCACATCTAATTACTAGCTACTACTTGGTTTATATATCACCAAGTTTACAAGTGAAGACAAAGATAAAGTACAATAAGAAAATAGTTCTCCACTTATTTCTATTCCATTTTTATCCAGTGTAATATGGAATTATCTGTTGACTTTCCATTTTGAACCAGACTAAAAACGGCTGCTTTTTCTGCTGTTCCTGAAATAGGCTACCACATCTCTGTCAATCCATGTGCCTCTGTCAGCTTTGTTAACTGTCACTATCAACTGCTATGAGACTGAGCATCCGTTGAAGCTTTCATCCGTTGATGGCTTTATCCGTTGATGCTTTAGCAGTTGAAGCTTTATCCATTGAAGCACTTATCCGTTGATGGATATTATCCGTTGAAGCATTAGAGACATCCGTTGAAGCTTTATTTCTTATCCGTTGAAGGTCTTCAATATCCGTTGACACTTCTTCACTTATACAAAATTACAAGGCATGAAATATTTACAATTAGCCCTCCTATTTGTACATCCATTAGTAGTCAACATGACTGATTATTTCCTAACAACATCTATGTAATAACCCCAATTTTTGGGAAATTTTTGAAACCCTTATGAATAGTGTTTTTGCTGAATGAGAAAACTTTTCATGCCACACTATGTAGGGGTTCTGATATGGATATTCTGAGATTTTATTAGTACTTTATATGGGATATAAGTGTATGTAAAGATCGTCAGAATCCAAATCCGAACACTTTGATTTTTCCCGGAAATACACTAGATACGGAAAGATTTGAGAAAAAGGTAACAAGATAAAAAGGATTTAAATTAAAGGATTATAGGAGAGGATCATAAAAGGAATATAATATATTGAGAAAGGTTAAGGGAACCTAAGTAATAAGATCCCGGGTATGATCCTTCAAACGATAAACGAAAACGAAAGTTAAGCGAACCGTATAACAGATCAGCGGTCATTAGGCAAACAATTAGGAAGTTAATCAAAGGGATTAGAGAGGATGATGTCTCCCAACCAATGAGAAGAGGACAAGGAGGGGAGGATGACATCATGAGGATGACACAAGCATGACATGGGAAGGAAGGAGATGTGGTGGCTTTTTAACCACACAAAATCAAGGGCAACTAGGTAATTTACTAAAACAAACACAAAAATCAAACCAACCAAGCCAAGAAAATCATTTTTCATCAAAATCAAAAAGAAACCAAGGCATTGTTCTTCATGCTCTCGGCCAAAACAGAACCAGAACACTAAAACTGCTGTATCTCCTTCATTTATCACTCAAATATTGTGTTCTATAGCTCATTGGAAAGGTATTGAGATGGCCTACAACTCTTGTTCACAAGTCTCGTCCAAATAATCATGGTAAGACCCTCATTTTTACAGTTCTTTAAATCGGACTTTTAGAAACTTCAAAGCCTAACTTTGTGTTCTTGATTTCTTTGGAAAGATCAAGCTTGTAGGAGGCTCCCTAAGGCTTCCTAGCAACTTAACACCTCCCAAGGAAGGTATAAACTTCAAACCCTAGCCTTTACTTTATTTGTTAGTAAGTTTAATGGTTGGTGTTGTGAAATGAGAAGCATGGATTGTGATTATTAGTAGTTTGGTTTGATTTGGAAGTGTTATGGTAATTGAAGCTTGATTATAGTTCATAGGTCTTGATTGTGGTTGTTTGAGTTGAAAACCTTGGAGATTATGGACTGATGTGGTATGGTTTAGGTGAAGTTTTGTTGTATTGATGGTTATGAGTTGGTTGGTGGTTAATTGGAGTAGTTTAAACATTGGTAATCGCGTAAACATAGCCGTCGTAACGTCCGATTTTCTTTGGACTGTTTTTGTGCATAACATTAGGACCCGAGAACCCCCTGATAGATTATGACCACTGCCATGTTTAGATAGCTCATGTTACGAGCTTCGTTTTGATATGTAGTTCGTTCGATTCCGATGCACGGTTTAGGAGAAACGACCGTTTCAAGTAACGGCGTTTCGCGAACGAAACTTTTCCCCTCGCCTTACTTTGAAACATAGGTTAAAGACCAAAAAGGGTTAATTAATGTATGAAACATTTATGGTAAGTGTGTTAGGCAGTTGTTAAGACACTCGCGAAGGAATCGCCTTAAAACTCGTAAAGGATTAAATTATTAAAAATGGTGGAGCCGAGGGTACCCGGGTGACTTAAGCAAATCAGTAAGCGCAAAACAAGCGTTAGAGTCTAAGTTAGTTAAAGTATAGATTTACAAGTGACTTTGGTTTAATTCCAACTTACTTGTTGTTTATAGGTTACCAGACTCGTCCCGAGCCTTTTATCACCCCAAGTCGCTCAGGCAAGTTTTCTACCCGTATAACTGTTGTTGTGATGTATATGTGTATATGCATGATCTTGCGATAAATGCATATTGGTTATTAACAAATTCTTGCGATATATTGTAGCATGTGATATGGTATATATGCATGCCTGTTTCATATTCTTGATTTATATATCTGTTGGTTCAAATGCTTATAGTTGCATAATACCTATGCTAGAGATAAGCGGTATTTGAGTTTACCCTTAGTATAGGGGATAAAAGGTGAACATGTTTCTAAACCGGGAGGCGAGGCTCCCGAGTATAATATATATTTATATATATATTGATATAGTTTTTAAAACTATTAATCGAATAAGGTTTATTCGATAACTTTATTTTATTTAATGAATATTATTACGAATATTCATTCGAGGACTTATGACTCCTTTTATTTTATTATTTGAATATTATTTGAATATTCATTCGAGGGCTTATGACTCTTTTATATTATTTATTGAATAATATTTGAATATTCATTCGAGGACTTATGACTCTTTTATATTATTTATTGAATAATATTTGAATATTCATTCGAGGGCTTATGACTCTTTTATATTATTTATTGAATAATATTTGAATATTCATTCGAGGGCTTATGACTTAGTTTATATTATTTATTGAATAATATTTGAATATTCATTCGAGGGCTTATGACTCAGTTTATATTATTTAATGAATATTATTTGAATATTCATTTGAGGATCTATGACTCCGATTATTTGCTGAGATATATTCTTTATTTTATTAAAGAATAATGTTTCGATAATCAAACTTATTTTCGATTATTCAAATAAAGATAGTACTTTCATATAAGTATATCTTTGGTTATTTAATACTCATTTCAAGTATAAGTCTTACAACTTCTACTTCAATTATTTGTATAAAGATTATTCTTTATGGGATATTATTTAAATAATAATATTCAGACATTTTCTAAATATATTGGGACTGATTTACTTCATTAAATCAGCATTACTCCAAACATTCTTAAAAATGTTTTTGAGTCTTCAAAATGATTTTTAAAAGTTAGAGCGGATCCCAAAACTCATTTTTATATTTAAGATCTTCCTTTTAAAGGGGATTTAAATACTCGTTCAAAACCTGAGGGATCCGGCTCTATGGTGTATTTTATATTCGCAACAAGGTTGCTGTTTTGATAAATGAATTGATTACTTGCCCAATGTTCGGGAAGTAAGCCCATCTAATTGAGTCGGCATAAGCGACAGGCCGGGGTACGGTCTATCAAAGTGTAAGTGGCTGGGTGGCAGTCCATCAACGCGTGAGTGGCCGGGTATATATGTATATATATACACTGAATATTTTGTGACTTCATTGCATTAAGATATCAACTTGGTTCATTTCTTTTGACCAAGACTTTCATGAGTACTATGAGAAGGCTCATATATTGTTAATCATTATACATATTATTTTGGTGGGCTTGGTGCTCACCCTTGCTTTCTTCTTTCATCACACAACATCAGATAGATAAGATGAACCGGACCAAGCTCCCGATTTGCAAGAGGTTAGGAGACGTTCCGCAGTTTTCTAGAAGCATTGATGCCGCCGTAGCTGAGGTAGGAGCTACCAATAGGCTAGGCTTTCAACTTCTGATGTACCAGATTTATGTATATTTATGAATTGTAATAATGGCAAAGAAATGTAAATTTAATCAGAAAACCTTTTAAGGTGTATTGGCAGATAATTGTGGAATATAAGGACTTGTGATTATTTTTTTTTGGATGTTCATCTCTGAGACTATAACGTGTGGTGTGTGTGTTTATTGTGGGGTCACAGTGCAGAGTAGTTGAGTAATTATTAAGATTGGATGTTATTAAGGGAAATGGAACTCGTGACGACCCGGATCCCCGACCCCGGATCTGGGGGTGTTACAGAAATGGTATCAGAGCTAAGCGTTATAAACCTCAGAGATGATGTGACGTTAAGATAATAAGTTCACTAAGATAATAAGAACTCTTTCCAAGTTCATAGTCGGGCTACCTAACGTAGTACTGACAGTTAAAACCCTTATGGGAACCCTTATAAATATCGTGATAGGAGCATAGTTCGTTATCGTATATGGTAGCGGGACTCCGAACCCTGAGGTTGAGGAGCAACAGCGCGATGATGTTTTATTACTAATTGGAGATCGGATTGTGGATCCGATAGAGCGTCCTAACGCAGGACCGGATGATGTTGATATTGAGGATGTTGTCCTAGAAGGGATAGTTGCTGAGGAGGATCCCATGGAGGATCCTGACAAGAATGGATAAAGGACCACTGATGAATTGATGACCATGGTTAGGTCGACTACCAGAGGTAGGATTGGTCGATCACTACCGGAGGTTCGTTCAAGTTTGTAAAGATAGTAGCCCCCTTTAACGCGGCTTACTCGTAAGACTGAGAAGTTCGAATGGACAGAGAAATGCGAGAACAGCTTTCAAGAACTGAAGCAGAGGTTGGTGATGGCCCCTATGCTGGCGTTGCCGGATGGAAAAAGGAGATTTTGTGATTTGTAAGTGACGCTTCGCATAAGGAATTAGGGTGCTTCTTAGCACAGCAAGATAATCGCGTCTGCGTCAAGACAATTAAGGTAATATGAAATTCGATATCCCCGCCCATGAGCTTAGGCTCGTGGCAATAGTTTTACCCTAAAGATTGGAGGCACTACTTGTATGGAGAGAAGTGCGAGAATTACCTAAGCCATAAGTGCTCTAGTACATTCTTACGTAGAAAGAGCTCAACATACGCCAGAGGAGGCGGTTAGAGCTAATCAAGAATTATGATTGGGAGATTCTTTATCATTCGGGGAAAGCCAATATGGTGGCTGATGCCCTTAGTAAAAAGGAGAGACTCAAGATGATAATGTCTTTTGGAGAGTTTATAAGAGATTTTGAGAAAATGGAAATAGTAGTGAAGGTAACCGGAGCCGGTACCGAAAAGCTGTTTGAGATAGCAATACAGCCCGAATTATTGGAAAAGATCATATTGTGCCAGAAAAAGTTATGAATGAAGGCAGAGAGCCAACAAATAGATAAGAGGTTAATACCGAGAAAGATGAGAAGGGAATAATAAGGTATTCCTACAGAATTTGGGTTCCAAATGTTCAAGAGCTTAAAGATGAGATCTTAGATGAAAGCTAGTTTGAGGAAAAAGATTTAGAGCAAACCCTGAACGTGATAGTCAGGGAGGTCGCCATCAAGATAGAAGGAACCCATGACATAATGGAGTGGAAAATGAGGATTTTAAATTAAAAGATGACCCCAATTATGGGGAGTAGGATGAAACATTTCATACTAAGGAAACAAAAAGTCGAGTAAGGAAAGGAGACCCGAGATGGTACCCCTATACGGCAATTCATGGACCTGTCTAAAGAGAACTTAGACTATTATCCCCAACCACCACCCTGAGGAGACAGTACGGTGAGAAATTCTTTCAGGACCTTTAAGTCGCTAAGCTCTCAGAGTTCCATGGAACAAGCTGACCCAGCCGAGGCAAGAGCCTGGCTAAAGGAAATAGAGGAATCATTTGAGATTCTAAATGATTGACGAACCACAAAGGACTGTTTTTGTCACTTACCCTCCTAAGAGAGAGGCCACCCGCTCGTGAAAGACCAAGAAAGGCACGGAGCCAGAGGTTATAATAAACTGATTTAAGTTCAGCCAATTGTTTTAGGAAAGTACTGCCAAGGTTATGGAGATAGTGTAAAAGCTTTAGAGACAGAACAAAGGCAGACGAGTATGATGAATTATGAATCTAAGTTGTAAAAGTTATCAAGATTCGTTCTGAGGACACGAATCCAGAATGACGGGATGTATGAAATCAATGTTTATGTTGTGTTGGTCCATGAAATAATGATAAGAGAAAGGAAAATAAAAAGAAATTGAAGTGGAAAGGAATATAACGGCAATAGAGTTTGAGGAATGATAAGGGAGTTGGGTATGAGGAAACCCTAAAGACTCGTAGCAATAGACATAGAAAAGTATGCATTCGTGAGGATGAGGGTGATTCACCATGAGTTAAAGTTGATGGTTGAAGGCATAAGAGATATATATAGTTTACCCCCTGTAAGTTGGGAGGATTTGAGGAAACCTTGAGATAGTTTGAAGGATAAATAATGAGACGCGGATAGACTGAGGAGACAAGGAAGTAAGAAAGTAGGAAAATTGGATGAAGGAAGCGACCTTCAAGAATGTGAAATGTAAGACCTGTGGCTCGATACCCAGAAAGGGAGACGCCAGGTATGAGAGATATCCCAACATTGAGATGACTGTTGGGATAAACAACAAAAGTAAATAAGGAATTATTAAGAAGAAGTTCACGTTGAACATGACCAATATCTTCCAGAATATCCTTGTTATCGTTACCAAATTAGGCAAGAAAAGCGGATAACCGTTGTTATCTTTTGGAGGCCATACTGATTGACCTCATTTTGAATACAGATGTTATTGTAAAATTAGACATATACTATCGAGGTGGGAATGATTGAATAAGACACCCTTATCAGGGATATATGACTTGATTTATCCATGGAAGGATGCAGGTACCTTTTAAAGGTGGAATTAAGGATAGAACATCGGTAACTTAAAATGAATCCTAGGGGAATGCATAAAGGTTGGCATTTCACCCTTAATAGGGACATTATGAGTTTTGACAGTATGATTGGGAAAGGGTTAAGGTAACAACAACGTTTAAGAATCAGTGGAGAAATTTTTCAGAAGTATATAGACAATGGTTCTAGTATTAGTAAATGGTATTTTGATATGCCCTGTATCTAGGGAATACAGGAGGAACGATTGAAGGATAACCTTAGAGGTTTTACAAGGAGAAAGGTAATATTTAAAATTCTCAAGAATAGAAATGTTGATAAAGGAAATATGACGTAATTATAATGATGCCAAGTGGGGCACGTGTTAAACCACGAGAAAGTATGGATCGAACCAGTAATGGTCGAAATTGTTCAGGGCAATTAGGACTTAAGATAAAAAATGTTCTAAGTATGATTGAGAGTCAGTCTTGACAATGATTAGCCTCTAAAGACTGAGGCAATAACTTATGGAAAAATGGTGATATTTTTTTTTCCCATCTGATTTTAAGGAAAACATCTTCACTCAAGCAGTGATCGGAAATAAGGTAGAAAATTTATTTGGAGGTGGTTAAAATGACATTGACTGTAAGGAAATTTTACTATCAGGAAAGGCCAAAGAGGTGGCCGACACTTTAAAGGTAAGTGGATTATTATAGGCGCGTGTGCCAAAAGAATACAGTGATGATGGTTAAAAATGTGAAGGTTGAATTATGGTTTGGAAGATTGACATTCCTTCTGATGACTGTGCAATATCCAACCGTAATAGTATTGGTAAAGGTTTAATTCGTGTAATCGCCAGGAACGGGCTATCTATCTTAGGAGGTACTATCTTGAGAATAATCCAGGACCATGTTTCAAAAAGGACTGAACGAACCTTTGAGTTAAGTCTTCTATTTAAGGCATATGACTAAGAATGGTATTAACCTGCTATCGTTGCTTTGATTGAAACTCTTCTGCAATTTTATCTACTTCATGTCATGAAAGTACGTCAGAGTTTGGAGTGTTCTTCATGAATTGTGATTGGTGGTTATGTTAACTCCTTAGGAGAATTAGATACGAGATGTATGGACTCCGTATGGTTAGATATTAAGATTTTATGGAAAAGTGAATGACGACAGTAGGTCAGTGGTGGACCATAGTAAGGCAGCAATGATTCTGCGAGTAATGAGCTGATTACAACCGTGAGAGTTGTATTCGAATGGGTGTTGAGATTGAGTACCACTAATCGGGTCGTGGTAGTGTATAAGTTATCATTGATAGACTAATTAAGTAGAGTATCTACCTAGTGAATTATTATTCTTTCTTATCAATAGAGAGTCGTATTATTATACGAGGAAGGTTGCGGTGCAAGCATAGAATTCTAGTAACGATGATGTATAGAATGAGATCCCAGATTCGATTTTCGATGTCGAGGGAGTTTCAAAGGTGATTGTGTATAAGCTCGAGGAAGAGCATGGGTCCATAGAATGATGGACGGAATAGCAAAAATATTTAGGCATGTGAAATAGGATGCTATAATACTTGATGTTGATATAAATACATATATGTTTTGTTCTCCTATGACAAACCTCTATAGTTCAGAGGTAGGTTCCAAGCCAGATATTTTGTGGCAGTATATTTTTTTTATATATATACAATTCTCTTCAGTTCGTTCTTTTCTCTTCTTTTCATTTCATGTAATTTGAGAAGAACATCCCTTCCAGAAGGGGAGGTATTGCCGAATGACTGTCTATCTGTGTGATAGAAGCCTAGTAGGATACCAACTATTGTTTAATTGCTTGTCAAGTACTAAAGGCTGGCCACCTTCTGTACTAACTATGCGAGATAACAAGTGTTCATGATCATAGTGATCTCTCAACAAATTCCTTTATTTCTATATGATTGATCAAACTTTGGGAAATTGAAACAGCTGAAAAAGGAGTAATAAAGTTGTGGTAGTATTCGGAATGGAAACACATTCGTGATACTAAGGTTGACGTGGTTATTAAAAGGTTATAGAACGCTAACGAGCAAAAGTATAACTAGTATAATATTAGGAACGGAAGGTAGTAGCGACTACGAACTGGGAAAAAGGATGGGTAGTGAGAAGCAAAAGCTCTAATGCTAAAAGCTATAATGAGAGTCTGTGCAATAGACTTGAAAGAAATTGGAATGATCACTTAACACGGGTTGAGTTTTCTTACGACAATAGATCATATGTCAGTATTGAGGTATCGCCTTATGAGATCCTTGAGGGAAGACAATGTCGATCTCCCTTATGTTAGGATGAAGTTGTAGAGCGCAAGATGCTCGGACCCGCAGTAGTCCAAAGGACCAAGGATATAATAGATCTAATCAGAGGACGGCTGGTAGTAGCCCAAGATGGACATAAGAAGTATGTTGATTTGACACGAAAGAATAAAGAATAGGAAGTAGGGGACCTAGTGTTGTTAAAGGTATCCCCTTGGAAACCCTTGGAAAGGATTGATGAGATTCGGAAAGAAAGGAAAGTTAAGTCCCCAATTTGTCGGACCCTTAGATATATTAAGAAGTATTGGGAAGTTAGCATATGAGCTAGCCTTACCCCAGAACATGTAGCAAGTCATAACGTGTTTCACGTATCAATGTTAAGGAAGTGTAATTCGGATGCCAGATAATTAGGGGCATATGAGCGCATAGACATGCAACCAGACGTAACCTATATGGAGCAACCAGGAAGGGTTATAGATTGAAAAAGGAACAAGTGCTTAGGAGAAGGGTTATCAAACTATTCAGAGTTTGATGGAAGAACCACAATGTGGGAAAATTTACTTGAGAGTTAGAAAGTGTAATGCTAAGAGAGTATCCCTATTCATTTTCTATCTGATTCCGGGACGAAATCCTTTTAAGGAGGGGAGACTGTAATAACCCCAATTTTTGGGAAATTTTTGAAACCCTTATGAATAGTGTTTTTGCTGAATGAGAAAACTTTTCATGCCACACTATGTAGGGGTTCTGATATGGATATTCTGAGATTTTATTAGTACTTTATATGGGATATAAGTGTATGTAAAGATCGTCAGAATCCAAATCCGAACACTTTGATTTTTCCCGGAAATACACTAGATACGGAAAGATTTGAGAAAAAGGTAACAAGATAAAAAGGATTTAAATTAAAGGATTATAGGAGAGGATCATAAAAGGAATATAATATATTGAGAAAGGTTAAGGGAACCTAAGTAATAAGATCCCGGGTATGATCCTTCAAACGATAAACGAAAACGAAAGTTAAGCGAACCGTATAACAGATCAGCGGTCATTAGGCAAACAATTAGGAAGTTAATCAAAGGGATTAGAGAGGATGATGTCTCCCAACCAATGAGAAGAGGACAAGGAGGGGAGGATGATATCATGAGGATGACACAAGCATGACATGGGAAGGAAGGAGATGTGGTGGCTTTTTAACCACACAAAATCAAGGGCAACTAGGTAATTTACTAAAACAAACACAAAAATCAAACCAACCAAGCCAAGCAAATCATTTTTCATCAAAATCAAAAAGAAACCAAGGCATTGTTCTTCATGCTCTCGGCCAAAACAGAACCAGAACACTAAAACTGCTGTATCTCCTTCATTTATCACTCAAATATTGTGTTCTATAGCTCATTGGAAAGGTATTGAGATGGCCTACAACTCTTGTTCACAAGTCTCATCCAAATAATCATGGTAAGACCCTCATTTTTACAGTTCTTTAAATAGGACTTTTAGAAACTTCAAAGCCTAACTTTGTGTTCTTGATTTCTTTGGAAAGATCAAGCTTGTAGGAGGCTCCCTAAGGCTTCCTAGCACCTTAACACCTCCCAAGGAAGGTATAAACTTCAAATCCTAGCCTTTACTTTATTTGTTAGTAAGTTTAATGGTTGGTGTTGTGAAATGAGAAGCATGGATTGTGATTATTAGTAGTTTGGTTTGATTTGGAAGTGTTATGGTAATTGAAGCTTGATTATAGTTCATAGGTCTTGATTGTGGTTGTTTGAGTTGAAAAACTTGGAGATTATGGACTGATGTGGTATGGTTTAGGTGAAGTTTTGTTGTATTTATGGTTATGAGTTGGTTGGTGGTTAATTGGAGTAGTTTAAACATTGGTAATCGCGTAAACATAGCCGTCGTAACGTCCGATTTTCTTTGGACTGTTTTTGTGCATAACATTAGGACCCGAGAACCCCCTGATAGATTATGACCACTTCCATTTTTAGATAGCTCATGTTACGAGCTTCGTTTTGATATGTAGTTCGTTCGATTCCGATGCACGGTTTAGGAGAAACGACCGTTTCAAGTAACGGCGTTTCGCGAACGAAACTTTTCCCCTCGCCTTACTTTGAAACATAGGTTAAAGACCAAAAAGGGTTAATTAATGTATGAAACATTTATGGTAAGTGTGTTAGGCAGTTGGTAAGACACTCGCGAAGGAATCGCCTTAAAACTCGTAAAGGATTAAATTATTAAAAATGGTGGAGCCGAGGGTACCCGGGTGACTTAAGCAAATCAGTAAGCGCAAAACAAGCGTTAGAGTCTAAGTTAGTTAAAGTATAGATTTACAAGTGACTTTGGTTTAATTCCAACTTACTTGTTGTTTATAGGTTACCAGACTCGTCCCGAGCCTTTTATCACCCCAAGTCGCTCAGGCAAGTTTTCTACCCGTATAACTGTTGTTGTGATGTATATGTGTATATGCATGATCTTGCGATAAATGCATATTGGTTATTAACAAATTCTTGCGATATATTGTAGCATGTGATATGGTATATATGCATGCCTGTTTCATATTCTTGATTTATATATCTGTTGGTTCAAATGCTTATAGTTGCATAATACCTATGCTAGAGATAAGCGGTATTTGAGTTTACCCTTAGTATAGGGGATAAAAGGTGAACATGTTTCTAAACCGGGAGGCGAGGCTCCCGAGTATAATATATATTTATATATATATTGATATAGTTTTTAAAACTATTAATCGAATAAGGTTTATTCGATAACTTTATTTTATTTAATGAATATTATTACGAATATTCATTCGAGGACTTATGACTCCTTTTATTTTATTATTTGAATATTATTTGAATATTCATTCGAGGGCTTATGACTCTTTTATATTATTTATTGAATAATATTTGAATATTCATTCGAGGGCTTATGACTCTTTTATATTATTTATTGAATAATATTTGAATATTCATTCGAGGGCTTATGACTCTTTTATATTATTTATTGAATAATATTTGAATATTCATTCGAGGGCTTATGACTCAGTTTATATTATTTATTGAATAATATTTGAATATTCATTCGAGGGCTTATGACTCAGTTTATATTATTTAATGAATATTATTTGAATATTCATTTGAGGATCTATGACTCCGATTATTTGCTGAGATATATTCTTTATTTTATTAAAGAATAATGTTTCGATAATCAAACTTATTTTCGATTATTCAAATAAAGATAGTACTTTCATATAAGTATATCTTTGGTTATTTAATACTCATTTCAAGTATAAGTCTTACAACTTCTACTTCAATTATTTGTATAAAGATTATTCTTTATGGGAATATTATTTAAATAATAATATTCAGACATTTTTTAAATATATTGGGACTGATTTACTTCATTAAATCAGCATTACTCCAAATATTCTTAAAAATGTTTTCGAGTCTTCAAAATGATTTTTAAAAGTTAGAGCGGATCCCAAAACTCATTTTTATATTTAAGATCTTCCTTTTAAAGGGGATTTAAATACTCGTTCAAAACCTGAGGGATCCGGCTCTATGGTGTATTTTATATTCGCAACAAGGTTGCTGTTTTGATAAATGAATTGATTACTTGCCCAATGTTCGGGAAGTAAGCCCATCTAATTGAGTCGGCATAAGCGACAGACCGGGGTACGGTCTATCAAAGTGTAAGTGGCTGGGTGGCAGTCCATCAACGCGTGAGTGGCCGGGTAACGGTCTAGCGCGAGGTCCTAATGCGGCCAGGGTGATGACCGGTGAGGAATTCATCCATCTACAGTAGAAAAGGTTACTTATTGGTATCTTTGCCTGATCAGCAAGATATCTGGTTTATGCCAAAATTCTTTTCCTTTCCAAAATTCATTGGATATTATAACTCTGTTCATACTTTACATGACAGAGATTTTCAGGAAATGTATGATATATATATATATATATATATATATGGATATATATCAGGACTTAATGAAGTATCTCGTAACTTCATTATTTATAATGATATTTCAAAGATTGAATCTATTCAAGTCTTATCTTGTAGTCTCATCTGGGTGATGAACTTTGAAACTGATTATAACTTGAACGGTGGTAGTTCAAGTAGTATTTGGATATAAAGTATATTGGAGTATCTTGTAACTTCATTTTTTTTTAAACTTATATCTAGTAAATGATTATCTTATGCATGACAAAGATTTTCAGAAAAATGTTGAGACAAGGTTAGATATATGAGATCACCTTGCAACGGTATTTTTATACAGTTATACACTGGAACTCTGTGTGTTTTATGCATGGAATATTTTGAAAAGTATATATGTATATATATATATACACTGAATATTTTGTGACTTCATTGCATTAAGATATCAACTTGGTTCATTTCTTTTGACCAAGACTTTCATGAGTACTATGAGAAGGCTCATATATTGTTAATCATTATACATATTATTTTGGTGGGCTTGCTGCTCACCCTTGCTTTCTTCTTTCATCACACAACATCAGATAGATAAGATGAACCGGACCAAGCTCCCGATTTGCAAGAGGTTAGGAGACGTTCCGCAGTTTTCTAGAAGCACTGATGCCGCCGTAGCTGAGGTAGGAGCTACCAATAGGCTAGGCTTTCAACTTCTGATGTACCAGATTTATGTATATTTATGAATTGTAATAATGGCAAAGAAATGTAAATTTAATCAGAAAACCTTTTAAGGTGTATTGGCAGATAATTGTGGAATATAAAGACTTGTGATTATTGTTTTTTGGATGTTCATCTCTGAGACTATAACGTGTGGTGTGTGTGTTTATTGTGGGGTCACAGTGCAGAGTAGTTGAGTAATTATTAAGATTGGATGTTATTAAGGGAAATGGAACTCGTGACGACCCGGATCCCCGACCCCGGATCTGGGGGTGTTACAATCTAAGAATTACAGCTTGAAACCAGAGAGTGAAATGTGCTACAATACCAAACTTATTGCTAAGTAAGGCTACTCCTTCAATGGATAGACAAGATGGTCTTATCCGTTGAGGCTACAAACACTAGATTTCTACTTAAGTGTTTTGCTTAACTTATCATCAAACTAATACACATATTCCTAACACTGTCAAACAAAAAAATAAAATCACCCCTCCCCCTTCTTCCTCTTCGTCCCTGTTACAATCTCTCTCGGTTTCTTTTGCTTTCTCTACCTCGCAATCTCCCTGTCTCTCCTCTCTTTTTCCTGTTTCTTCTTTCCCTCCCCGTTTTTGTTTTTGCTTTATTTTTCCGGCACCATCGTGACTCCGCTTCTTTTCCGGTTGCTCTGTTTCCGGTAATTATTCCGGCTGTTGCTTCCAGTTTCATTGTGGCTCAATTTACTTGCATATGTATATACTTATATGTATATATATATGCTGTGTTGTGTGTGTAATTGTGTTGTGTGTTTGAGTGGTGGTAGAAGGCGGCACCGCCGCCTTGTTCGTGGTTCTGTGGCGCGTTTGCGCGTATTGATTGCTTGGGTTCCTGTTCTTCTCTGTTGATTTTGCTGTTGGGCTTGTGTTGATTTTCTGTTGGGCCTTGTTGGGCCGAGTTGTGCAGTGGATTTATTGTTAAAATCCTAAAATTTTATTTCCTTTTTATGCAGGAATTATTGAGTAATTTTTGTGATATTATTAATTCGTGTGGGAAATATTTTTTAGTTAATCGGTGGAATTTATTCGGATACCCGAATATTTCGGGCACCAATAAATTTTTCCGCCGTACCGCGATGACTCGTTACGAGCGGACGGTGGACGGTGGACGGTGATGACGATGCTCTGAGTCCTAAATTTTATAAATAAATAAAATGATTTGTATAAAATGTTTTCGAAAATAAATTGTGCGTAAATAGATACGTGAATATGGAATTGGCATGGGAATAAAAATGTGAGTTGTTGTGATTGTTGACGTCGATTGTAATTGACGGGTAGTCTTATAGATAAAGAAGTTGCTGCCAAAATTTCCTAAAAATATGTTTATAAACGTACGTATTTATATTATACATGTTACCCCTAATAGTGTTCTGACTACGTGATTATGTGTATAATAATTATATGAGTCGGGTTATCAGATTGGGTTATTGGATTGAGGATATCAAGCATGTCGGTATAACTGATTAGGGTATTCTGTATTTGTAGATTTTGATCGAGTTTTTCCAGGATTAAAGTCAGCGTGAAAGCTACTTAGGGTTTTATAAAGCGTTGCAGGGCAAGTACCCTGACCATTCTTTTATGGTTCAGTACGTATGAATAGCTAAATGTTTTATTTTCATAATGGAACAGAAATGTTTTAAGTTACGTATCCCCTGTTCTTGAAAATGTTGTTTAAAATTATATTTTGGGGAAAAGTAACTTCTGAAAACACCTATCTCTAAACGTGATTAAAATGAAAAGAAGTTGTGAATAGTGTGCTGTGATAGAATTGATTTTTGAAAAGAGATAGGTACAAGTGATTTTGAAAACTGGATAAAACGATCAGATATGGGATACGTTGGGGCCAGAGTACGCCTATTGAGGTGGCGCAAGAGGCTAATTCGGTTGCACGCACTGTATAACCGATTAGTCCAGCAGGTCAGAGACCTAGCTAGTCTCTGAGTTCCGGAACAGGTAAATGGGATGGCAGTTGGAGCCGTCTGGTGTTGATAGCCTGATCAACTGTCTTCACATATCCGCTACGTATCTGATTTGGATTTGTGATTCTGGTAAAGGCATGAGTAGTTGATACAACAGTTTTATAAATGTGATTAGCATGCTAAAATTGGACTCTAATATTTATACAACACACTGTTATGTCATTTTGATAAAGCATACTAGTTAGTGATATCCAGTTATGTCTGATTTTCATTATAAAGTGTTGATATCATGATTACAGCTCTGTTCCTATTATATTTACATTACTGCTTTTATTTCGTTATTCATATGTTGGTGCTGCTGAGCGATTATGCTCAACCTTGCAAACTGTTATGTATATCTCGCAGATGCCTAGAAGACCAGTCAGACAGACCCATGTTCCCGCCCCTACTGGACCCGGCTCCTCTGAGGTAGTTTGTATCAGGCCATGAGGTCTGATGAGTTGCTGAATAAAGCTAGAGTATATTAGAGGTTGAATAAATGGTTTGTATTAATGAGAACTTGAATTATACTTGAACCTGGATCGGATCTTGGTTTGGGGTCAAGTTAGTATATTTCAATAATAATCTTGTTGTTTATATTGTTGGTGATTGTGTTTGATGATGTCAACTCCTGACCCCGGGGTTGAGGCCGTCACACGTGGCACTATGTGGCGCCATAAAACCAATCACATGTGCTCTACCCCTGAGGGTGCGTCTTAATGTAGATATCTTTGTCGATCCTTTGCTTCTTACTGATAAAACCTATTTCGGGAACCACTTCTATAACCTTGCATTGTCCTCTTGCAGAATTTCGAGGAAGGGATCGCTAATGTCCCAATGGCCTTTTCTTATAATTCCCTTGGAATTACGGGGCACTCCCTGTGAATCATGGGGCTGCCTTTTTCCATCACTACATCCACCTCATGGATATTCTAAGAATGATATCATTATATCATCCTCTTTGATTCATATCTTCCTCATCATATTCCATAACATTTCCCATAATTTCAATTTTATGGACCATTCTTCAACATCAAGACCAAGGGATTTTCCACCTATATGTCTTCTTCCTCCGGATCATAAACGAAGTAATGAACGTGGATTTCTTCATTTTACTTAGTTAACATTATTTCTGAATTTGCATGTTAAATACTTTATCTTTTATATATTTTTCTTTGAAAACCTTTGATTGCACAATGATAACATTCATGTGAATCGTATTATGAACCTCACACATAACCTATCACATTTGAAATGGGAAACTCCATCATCTAACGGCATATCGAGGTACCCATCTTCATTTATTGAATAACAGCTCACGTAGAGGCATCTCCTTAGGGGCATGCATCTCACTTGGAGGCATCTTCGTAGGGGAATTCTCACTTGGAGGCATCTTATGTCGAGGCATCTCATATCGATGAATCTCCTTAGAGGCATCTCATAACGTGACATCCAAAAAGGCAATTTATAGGAGGGAGCTTACTCAAACCTTGAGGATTGCTTATAAAGAGTAAGTGAGGGCGGGCCCTATTGCTCACGGTGCAACCTAAATGGATGAGACCGATGTCAAAGCTTCTCACAACCTAACCAAAAATCTCAATGGAAACTATCCTAAAAATGAAACCATGAAATATGAGAATGATATGCTCCAGGCGCGCCCTAAGATTCATGGGACCTCATAATCTTAATCATGCCTTCTAGTTGTATCCTGCGGAGGGCCTCACTCATGTCTGTGATACCTCTCCCTAGAATTCTCATAGGAATTAGGGGGCTCCTACAGTGGATCATGGGGCCTCGCTTCTCCAATATCTTCTTTTATTTTGAAGTTCCTGTTAGAAAATAAGGATGCCAAAACTAGGGGGTGAATGACTAGTTTAAGATCTTTTTCTGAATTCATTGAAACTATGCAACTCACAGATAAAATTAACTGTAGAAATAAAACTATGTAAGAACACAAAGATATTGTACTCAATTTACTTTATATAAGATATAAAGAAATTGTGCTACAGTTCCTTAGAAAAATAATGATGTTTTTGTTGACTTCTTCTCAAAAATAAATTTGTAAGTTTGGCTTAAAGAGAGAATATATATATATTTCAGTGTTTATCTTCTGTCTGTTATACTGCTTAAAGGATGGGTGGTGCACTCTATATATAAAAGACAATGTACTACAGGATGTGCACCCTCAATTTATAGCTAGCTGTCCTATTCTGCAGAGACGACACGTTGCAACTTTTGTAAGGACCACTTTATTCTCCCATATGCTCCATTTTCTTTGCGTCTTGACACATGTTCATGAATCACCTCCACGTACAATATGTTGTAGTGATCTGTTTCTTCTTTTCTGGTAATGTGCACCCTTATTTGTCTTGTTATGAAGAGACATGTGAAGATATCCTGAACTTCATTTGACTTGACTATACTATCCACTTTACCTTGAACATGTCAATATAGCACAATTTTGTACTTCACGATATAACATTTTTCTTGACTTCTCGATGTAGTAGAAAATCATACTTTACAATCTAAAACAAGTTTGGACTTCTTGATATATGCCAGACTTGGACTCCTCGATATGGTTGTAAACTCTGATAGACTTTACGATACAACTCCTCTAGAGTAAACTCTGATGTACATCACGATATAACTCTTTTAGAGTAAACTATGATATACTTCACGATATAGCTCTTCTAGACTTCACGATATTGAACTTTGATACTTTCTACAACTTGACTTCATGAGTCTTCTTTCTTCAATTTGCTGCTTGAACAATTTTTATTGAACTTCTTCCATATTGATTTATTTTATCTCTATTATATACAGAGTTGTTACGAATAATTGCTCGAGGCTCTTTATGACATTATGAATTGTCTAAAAGGCAAACAAGACAATTATAATGAAACCTACCACCATTTCAAATGGTAGAATCCACTTGGTAATGTAAGGAGATATTGATATTTGAGTAGGCTTGTTATGATGGTAAATATAGGTCATGCACCTAAAAGTTCTAATATTAAAAATTTCTCTAATAGTCATTGCAGTTCGCGTCACTATCAATATTGTATTCGGGGTGTGCCCTATAAAAATGACCTGTCTTAAAAGATGAGGAATTTGTTCCAATAAAGCATTTATTCAAGTAGTGACTAGTACTCATCTCCTCATCAAGATATGTTCATTATAAACTTCCATAGACTTTTTCTTATTGAGGAGAGCCCTTAGATGGCACTGATCCACTAAATATCTAACATGCAGAGGGTTTGCCCTAATAGATTTCCCACCTAAAATAACTCAAATAATATGGGACTTTAAATGTTACCTTACTAACGCGTCGTAGATGGACGGATGTGTCTAATCAACCAATTCTCTCAAAATTGTTGGAAGTCATATGGGCCTCAAATATCTTTGTCAATGCGCATCCTTAAAGTTTGTGGGGATTTCTCTCGCAGAACCTCCTTCACAATCTTCTTCTTGTACAAGTCTAAGAAACAAATAACGGAAAGCACAACAAAACTAGTTGAGTGTTACCTTGAGGGATCGTCCTAGAGACGATGACTAGCTCCCGATAATAATGCCTTCTTCTTAGAACGTTCTCCTCCTGATTGTCCATGGATTTTCCCTTGGTTAAGTCTTCTAAAGTAGGATTCTTAAATCTTCTAACCGATAAAATTATTCAATCTTCCGAACCGAATGGGATTTTTCATCTTCTAAATCGAATGAAATTCTTTAATCTTCCAAACTAAATAGAATTCTCATCTTTAAAATCGAATAGGATTCTCATCTCCTAAATCGAATAAGATTATTCAATCTTCTAAATCGAATATGATTCTTCAATCTTCTAAATCGAATATGATTCTTCAATCTTCTAAATTGAATAAGATTCTTCAATCTCCTAAATCAAATAGGTTTCTCCAATCTGCTAAACCATATACGTTTCTTCAATATTCAATGTTAGGCCTTTAAGTGTACTGTAGAGGGGGTAATACAGTAATAACAATCAAATTGAGTTCAAACACACTAATATAAAGAACAATTTTTGTATTGATAATAAAAATTATTAATCAATTACAAACTACTCTCTTAAAGAATGAACAAATATTCTTGAGAATTGTTAGATTATACGAATGATAAGAATAATACGTAACACATGTAGTGTAAACCTAATGTATTCTTATATACTGCACAGTTACACAATCAACCTAAATGATATGATATACAAAATATATAAATACAGTTCATATCCAACTGTTGATTCCTAAAATTAAGTAAAGTCATACACCGACATATCTCTTCAAATACTATCTTCTCACAACATAATCAGTTTTCTCTTGGAATCCAGTTTTGACAAATATAGATAAGTAAACTCTGATCCATCAAATACTGATATGAAGATAAACATTGATATCCCTCTATTGTAGAATCTGATGGCAAACACTGATAGTAAATTCCGATATCATCAATGATATCTAACAATCTCCCCCAACTTATATACGAAATTGAAGCTTAGATTATTTACAACCTATACATATCATTCAAATCAACAACCCAACCATATGTCTTTCAAACAATCAAAAACAAAAACAAGTAAAAACTAAAAACTCGGCTAACAACAACCTACAATCAAACCACACAAGTTTATGCGTAATTCAAATCTATTTATCATGGAAAAGCTATTCATGAACTAAAAAATAATAAAAAACCATCAGAAATTAATGACGAAATTTGGCCAAAATAAAGAACAATCAATTTTGAAAAATAGATAACCTTAATCGATGATTCAACTATCAAAACAACGGGCTCGATGAAAGCTTTAATTTGATATCAAGAACGTCGAAAACAGATGTTTCAATCTCCCGAAATCAACAGACTTGTATGAATACCCAATTTTCACCCCAACAATCAATTTCATAAATAATATTGAAGATTAATGATATTCTTAAAAATTAAAACATTTTTGGCTATTTATATTTAAGGAAAATAAAATCCCAAAAATCAATTAGGGGTATTTTTATACCTTAATTATAATAATTAAGCCCAAAAATGATAATTAATGAGGAATAATTTCTAAAAAAAATATTTTCAGATATACAATACTTATGACAAAATTTCCCAAAAATTATGAATATTTAAAAAATGTAACAATATTAACTCTTCGATATACCCGCGATTTTATAAAATTAAGAACATAAAATTTGCGGGCTTTGACGTCCCGTCGGGTCCAAATCCGATTATTTTTGATAAACCTAAATATTTTCTAAATTAATAATAAACCCCGAAAATAATTATAAAGTATACAGACTTACCTAGAACGAGACAAAACTTGTTACATGTAACAAATGCAATCTGGCACGTGTCCAAATAGGGTATAATTTCATATAACTGATTTTTAAATACGTAAGAATTATCTAAAAAATATCATGCCCCCTAAGGACCACAAATAATAACTACTACATGTTATATCATGGCGAATTTTTTTTAAAATTCAAGTTAACACATAATATTTCATTTAACATGTTATAAATAGTCGTTAAAACCTATTTTTGAATATTTTCACAACTCACCCGCTATTAGGGTGAACCAAGATAAAATACCAAATATAATATTTGACATAGATAAAATAACCACTCGATCCCCAAAATTGAAAAAGGAACTCAAAAACATTTGAAAATAGTAAAAGTAATAAATACTTGACAAAACCATTGGGGATCGATAAAGGTCTAAAACTTAGCACACTGGTCCATTTAATAACACGAATTAATCAAACAGGAATAAAATATCCACAATTTTATTCATTTCATATTAGAAAACTCACACAAACTAAACAAATAATAATGATAATAATTGATGAAAATACCGGATATTACAGTGTTTGTATTAACAGTGAGCCTATCACTAATGAAGCATAAATGACTATACCAAAATAAAAATGAGTATCATAGTTAAGAGAATACCCAATTTGTTGAGACATTTTAGGAAAATCTTTAAAATTGGAAGATTTGTTGTTGAATGCCCTGGTGATAAAGTCAAAGAAAAAGTTCCATTCTCTTTTAAGAACTGAATGCTTCAATTGACATAGTTTGGCCAACGATATGTTGAAATCAATTAGGATGAGAAAATCCCTAATTTCATTATCATATGTTCGATTATTGTAGACGTCATCAGTTGATAGATGAAGAGCTTCTCAAACATTTTAATGAGTAATCAATTTATGTTCATTACCCCAAGTAAACATAATATTTGGTGTGCCATTATCACCATCATTGTTAAATGCTAAGTTTCTCCACAACTCCAGAACTTGCTAACATGAGATGTGGGTTGTATTGGAGAGTGCATACCCAAATTCACTCACAATAAGTAAATCTTGCATAATATGAAAATCAGCATTTACCCCGTGCTTACCAAGAATAGAAACATATTTGTTGGGTACAAACTCAGCATCCTCGAATGTAAAAGTTAAGTAGACATTCTGTAAAAACTTGAGAAAACATTTAAGTTTTGAGAGAAAAAGAGAGAGAGGGTATAAGATATTAGAAGTGGTAAAGTGAGAAGATTAAAATCAAAAAATGATTTTGTATATATATGTACTCTTTTAATGACAAATATTTCATATTAGTGGGAAATGTGGTGTATACTGTGTGGAACAACATAAAAATGAAGGAGAAAGAAGCTGTAAATACGTGCACAGTTATACAAGATAGTGTCTCTAATTACTGAACTATTTATTTCTTTTTACACGCCACTAACATACAACTGTAATCATTGCAAATTATTTTTAATTAATCCACACACAACACTTAACTAAAATACAAAACATAGTTTATTTTGAATAAATTTAAAACACATCAGAGTTTGTCAGTTGACTAATCCTCGACTCATATCAGTATTTAAAAATATCAGAGTTCATTTATATTGAACAGTATAGAGAACAAAAATTATCCTAATTTATTATTTAAAAGATTTGTCTTATTCATCAGTATGAATTCATGAAATCAGTGTTTAACACAAAACTAGAAGAAAAATACTTATAATACTTATCACTTGCAGTAGATACCGAACTCTGATTCTCTTATGCCTTTAAGAGTAACAATTATTCATCAGTATTTGAGATGGACCCTGAGATCATTCCCAATTCATTCACTAGTCTTGTAAAAATAGCTTCACATAAAGGCTTGATGAATATATCAGCTAGCTGTTGATCTATAAGCATAAAATGCAATTTTACTGTACTTTCCATCATATGTTCTCTAATAAAATGATACCTTATACTGATGTGCTTTGTCATGATGTGTTGAACTGGATTCCCTGTCATTACAATAAAACTTTGATTATCAATATATATATATATGTGTGTGTGTGTGTGAATCTTAAAATATTTTAACCCATAATCCAGTAATTGATTCTTCATCCAAATAATTTATGCACAACAACTTCCTATAACAATGTATTCAACTTATGCAATTAAAACGAAAATTGACTTTTATTTCTTGCTAAACCAAGAAATTGGGAGCTTCTACTAGTGTTTTTCTAGTCTATTTTGCATCTTGCAAAATCAGCATATGAGTAACCTATTAGCTTAAAGTCCGATTCTCTAATATACCACAATCCTAGATTCATGATTCCTTTGAGATTCTTGAAATTCTCTTTAAATCTATAAGGTATGGTTCCCTTGGATCAGTTTGGAACCTTGCACACAGACAAGTAACACACATGATATCAAGCCTACTAGCAGTCAATTATAGAAGTGAGCCTATCATACCTCTGTAGTTAGTTATATCTACTGATGAACCGATATTTGAATCTAACTTGATTGCAGTGGCCATGGGAGTTGTAGCAGTTGAACTATTTTGCATTTCAAACCTTTTCAATAATTTTTTGGTGTACTTAGCTTGATTGATGAAGATACCTTCTTCGACATGTTTAGCTTATAATTCATAAAATAACTCATTTCTTTCATTTACTGATCTGATATTTGGAATGCATAAGCTTGGCAAACCTCATAGAGTTTATCATTAGTAAAGCCAAAAATGATATTATCAACATATATCTGAACCGATAACAAGTCCTTACCATGATTCGTATAAAATAAAGTTTTATCAATGGTAACTCTTTTGAAATCACTCTCCTATAAAAATTGAGCAAGTGTTTCATATAGTATTTTATCCAATATGTAGACATGGTTTGGATATTTTGGATTAATGAACCCCAGAGGTTGTTCAACATACACTCCCTCTTGAAGTTCACCATTTAGAAATGCACTATTTACATCCATCTGGAATACTTTAAATTTCGTTTGAGCAGTATATGCCAAAAAGATTCTCATTGCCTCAAGTCTTGTAGTAGGAGCAAAAGTCTCATTATAGTCAATGCATTCTTGTTGAGAATAGCTTTTTGCAACCAGTCTAGATTTATTTCTTGTGATTATGCCCTCACTGTCAGTCTTGTTTTTGAACACCCATTTTGTGCCAACTACCGATCTGTTCTTTGGCCCTGGCACAAGAGTCCAGACTTTGTTTCTTTCAAATTTATTGAGCTTCTTGCATTGATGTGACCCTATCAGCATCCTAAAAATCTTCTTCCACTTTATTTGGTTCTTTCTGAGACAGAAAAAAATGATAGTGACATTTATTTTGGGTGGATTTTCTAGTTTTCACATCATTATCAGGATTTTAAATGATTAAGTCAAGAGTGTGAGACTTACTACATTTTTTTGCAGAAGGAAGTTGGCTCCTTGAACTAGATCTTACCCCCATGATCCATGAAGTTTCCATGTTCATCTTGATGAGTATCATCATTATTTTTGATACTCCTCCTGAGCTGTGCTTCAAGAATTATCAGAAGTGGCTTCATCAGTATTTGAGGAATTAGAGTATGATGAAGTATCTCCATATATTTCTTCAGCTGTATCACTTGAATTAGACTTATGAGTATAATCACGTTGCTCCCCTCAACATGTGCTTCAGTATTTGGAACTTGATTTCCATCATTTTAATAATGGCTTATCAGAGTATGATGTGATATCAGGATTTACAATATCAGTATTTGGAGCAATATCGGGATTTAGTTATTCAACATATGGAACTTCACTTTCAAATCTTAGTTGGTCATGGTCATTAACATTTTCTAGTCAAATTATGTTGTTTTCATCAAAAAATATATGAATTGACTCCGTGACCACCCTTGTTTAGGGCTGTCAAAAAAATTTAGACAAATTCGATCTCCGTCCAAATATCTGCATCCGTATTCGAAATAAAGCGGATATTATCCGTATTTGAAGCGAAGTGAATATTATTCGTATCTGAATCCTACAATTTCGGAAGCTGATATGGATATAGCCATATTCGTAACCAATAATATCCCAATCCGAAATTATATATATATATATATATAATATTTAAATATTATATATATAATCTAAAATTCATTCTATTAACTTTATAGTGTGTTTATGTATATTTTATAAAAATATAATTATTCAAATTTAAATAGTTGTAAAAATATTACAGACAAATATAAAAATATTATCTGGCTTTAATTTTCAAAGATAATAACATTATATTAAAAAGTTTAATAAAGTTTAATTTTGAAAAAAAATGAAATACACTTAAATCACTTTAACTCTTAACTCAATTTTTAAAAAATAAAAATTCATTTTTTATATTAATTTTTAATTTTAACTATTAATATTGCAATTTTTTTGAATTTTTAATATGGAAACAAAATTCTGACTGAATATTCGGATCCGGATATTATTTATCGGATCCGTATTCAGATATTGTTAGGAATATGTTGTGAACTTGATGATAAGTTTAACAAAACATCTTAGTAGATTTAACTTAATGATTTTGTAGCTCTCAACGAATGTTCTACAATAGTCCCGACGGATGACCTTTATAGTCCCGACGGATGACCTTGGAACATCCATCGAAAGTTTAGCTTATGTAACAATAAGTATTGTAACACATATCTGCAAACAATAATACATTAGTTGAGTAGATTCTGTAGGATTCTCTAAGTCATGTTGACTTCTAGTTTGATATATAGAATAGGGTGACTAATTATAAATATAAGATGTCTTGTAATTCTGTATAAGTGAACTAGAGTCAAGTGGCAGAAAAGGCTCCCGACGGATGGTCTACAAAGACTCCGGATGGATGATCAACAAAGGCTCTCTACGAATGACCAACAAAGTCCTGACGAATGATCTAATTCAAAATAGCAGTTGACAGTGACAACACAATCACATGCGTCGGGTGTTTGCAAAAGAATGTGGCAGCCTAATTGCAGGATTTAGAGAACAAGAAGCATTACCATTTCCATGCAAAAATGAAGATATTCAAAGATGCTGGACAGAGCAATGAAGCAACATAAAAGAAGACTAGAGACAATTTTGTTTTACTTGTTTGTCTTTGTATCATGTATCTTGGTGGTATATTAACCAAGTGTAGCAAGTAGAACAAACAACTGAGATATATAGAATTATTTCAAGAAAGACAGAAAAAACTGTATTTGTTAAGAATCTCAAAATAATTCTGTAAGTTTACATGTAAGCAGCTGTGTACTATTCAAGCATCATAGAGTTCTCATTTATATATATTATATCTTTGGTGGATAGTTCAAATCCATCAGAAAGTTTTAAAGCCTTGTGTTTTATTGCTTTGTGTTTTGATTTCTTTTTTGTTTTTATTCTACACTTCTTGCAAAATCAAACACCGTTATATATGAAGTAAGAACATTCTTAAAATCAGAAAAGGAAGCCAGAATTACATTCAACCCCCCTCTTCTAAAATTCTTGTTACATTGATTGGGAATAACAATTGATATTAGAGCAAGCTCTTGAAGTACAAAGAGTGTAAAGATCATCAATCAACAAGATGAACAGAAAAGATGTTGGAGTAAAGATTCCATTTCTGGACAAAGACAACTATCACCATTGGAAGGTGAAGATGCACCTGCATCTCCTGTCTCAAGATGAAGCTTATGTGGACTGCATTGAAAGAGGTCCACATGTCCCTATGAGAGCTGCTACAGGAAATGTAGCATCAGTCCCAAAGCCTCAAGAAGAATGGTCAGATCCAGATAAAGAACAAGTTCAAAAGGATAAAAAGGGCTTGAACATTCTGTTTGATGGTGTTGACAGTGACATGTTTGAAAATATTATTAACTACAAGACTGCTAAGGATGTTTGGGATATAATCCAAATTATATGTGATGGAACCGAGCAAGTAAGGGAAAACAAGATGCAACTCTTGATTCAGCAATATGAGCATTTCCACAGTGAAAAAAATGAGTCACTCACTGATATTTTCAGTAGATTCCAAAAACTATTGAATGCTCTAAAATTGCATGGAAGGGTCTATCAAACAAAAGACTCAAACCTTAAATTCCTTAGATCTCTGCCAAAGGAATGGAAACCAATGACAGTCTCATTGAGAAATTCTCAAGATTACAAGGAATTCACCTTGGATAGACTGTATGGTATCTTAAAACCTGTGAGCTTGAAATAGAGCAAGATGAGAAGATGGAGAAAGAAAAAAGGAAAGGAGGATCCATTGCATTGGTTGCTGAGCAAGAAAAAGAGAAGGAGATAAAGGTTGAAGTTGTTGATTCTGCACCAAACCCTAGAGTTTGTGAAGGCAAGGGAAAAGGGCTAGTAGCTGAACAAGAAGACCATCTTAGTCTAGATCACATGGATGACATAGATGAGCATCTTTCTTTTCTATCCAGGAGATTTGCCAAGCTCAAATTCAAGAAGAATTTTGGAGCAGCCAAGTCAAACAGAAACATGGTTGATAAGTCCAAGTTCAAATATTTCAAGTGTGGCTCGGCAGGTCATTTTGCTAGTGAGTGCAGAAAGCCTGATTCTGGTAAAAAGAAGTTTGAGCCTGTTGATTATAAGCAGAAATACTTTGAGTTGCTCAAGGAAAAGGAAAGGGCTTTCATCACTCAAGAAAATGACTGGGCTACAGATGGATTGGAAGAAGATGAAGACACAAGCTATGTCAATGTAGCACTTATGGACAAATCAGATGAAACAGAACCAAGTTCATCAAGCAATCAGGTAATCACTACTAACCTAGCACATTTAACTAAATTTGAGTGCAATGATGCCATCAATGACATGTCTACTGAACTGTATCATTTGCGTGTTACTCTTAAATACCTCACTAAGGAAAATGCGAAAATTAAAGAAAATAATATGTTTTTAAGTGAGAGGAATAATGTGCTAGAGTCTCAATTTATTGAATTTGAAAAATTGAGAATTGAATGCAATATTGCTAAAGATGAACTAACTGAATCCTTAAAGAAAGAGGAGATTTTAAGAAAGCAACTTGAACGAGAACATGAAGTAATTAAGGCATGGAAATCATCTAGAGATGTCCATGCTCAAATCACTAAAGTTCAAGGTATAGAATCTTTTTATGATGCAGCCTGGAAAAAAAGCAAGGAGAAACTGGATTCTAATATGAAAGATGGTAACTTGACAGATGTTGAGTCGACAGATGATGAAGAACATCCGTCGGATGAGAAAAAGGATCATCCGTCGAGTCAAATAAAGTCAGTTAGAAAATCTCAGTTAATCAAGATTAATGAGAAGTATGGATCAGTTTCTAAGAACTTTGTTCCTGGAGAATCTAGTCAAGTTAATCAGAACAAAAGATTCAATGTAGGTCATCTGTCTATCAAGCAATTGAATGACAGACTGGAGAAAATTGAAGTGAAGACAGAGTCAAAAAGGAAAAACAATAGAAATGGGAAAGTAGGAATTAACAAACATAACAACTACACACCTGATAAATATGCTCCTAGGAAAATATGTGTTAAATGTGGTAGTATAAATCATTTGTCTGTTAATTGCAAACTTGCCATGCCTACTCCTATGTATGCACCACTTTCATTTCCCAGCATGCCTACAATTCCTGTCAATGTTATGCCTGCACAAATTTTGAATGCACATTATGCTAACATGCCATTTGCACAAAATCCATATTCTGCTGCATTTAATATACCAAAAATGCCATTTAGCATGGCTTAGTGGAACAACATGTTTGCACAAAGTATGCCCTTTCATGTTAACCAATCCGTGCATGATAATTTTGCAATGATGAATGGTTTCAAAGGTCCAACTCAAATGACAAAGGATAAATCTGAAATACCCAAGTCAAATGAGGTCAAACCTAAGAAATCAAAGAAAAAGGCTAACAAGGCAGGACTCAAGGAAACTTGGGTACCAAAATCAACTTGATTTGATTTTGATGTGTGCAGGGAAACAGAAAGAATCTTTGGTATCTGGATAGTGGTTGCTCAAGGCATATGACTGGAGATTCTACCCTGCTCACTGAGTTCAAGAAAGAGCTGGCCCATGTATCACTTTTGGAGATGACAGCAAGGGTTATACTATGGGATATGGCTTGATTTCAAAGGATAATGTCATCATTGAGGAAGTTTCCCTAGTGGATGGTCTCAAGTACAATCTATTGAGTATCAGCCGGCTTTGTGATAGGGGCAACTCAGTTACTTTCAATGCAAAAGCCTGTGTTGTGACAAACAAGAAAATCAACAAAGGGGTTCTCACTGGAGTGAGAAAAGGCAATGCGTATCTAGCTGACTTCAACTCAACTAATGCAGAATCTGTAACTTGTTTTCTCAGTAAAGCAAGTCAAGATGAAAGTTGGCTATGACACAAGAAGCTGTCCTGTCTAAACTTTAAGATCATGAATGAGTTAGTCAAGAAAGAGCTGGTTAGAGGTATTCCTCAAGTGGAGTTTTCAAAGGATGGATTGTGTGATGCCTGCATGAAAGGAAAGCAGATTAAAGTATCATTCAAAAGGAAGCTTGAATCAACAATTGAAGAACCTTTGTAACTGTTGCACATGGATTTATTTGGACCAGTCAATGTATTGTCCATCTCAAGGAAAAGATATTGCCTAGTAATTGTAGATGATTTCTCAAAGTTCTCTTGGACATATTTTCTAAAATCCCAAGATGAAGCTAGTGAAATCATCATCAATCACATAAGGCAAGTTAACAATCATCCTGACTTCAAAGTTAGAAGAATCAGGAGTGACAATAGAACTAAGTTCAAGAATTCTGTGATGAGATCATTTTGTGAAGAGAATGGAATCATGCATGAGTTTTCTACAGCTAGAACTCCACAACAAAATTGAGTGGTGGAAATGAAGAACATATCTCTTATTCAAGCTGCAAGGACAATGCTAGAAGAGTCAAAACTACCAACATATTTTTGGGCTGAAGCTGTGAATACTGCATGCTACACTCAGAATATTTCCTTGGTCAATCAAGCAAAATGCATGACGCCCTACCAATTGTTCAAGAACATGAAGCCAACTCTAAATTTTCTTCATGTGTGATATCCCGTATTTTCAGAATTATTATTATTAATATTTGAATATGTTTATGTGATTTTCTGATTTAGAAGGAATAAAATGGTGGATATTTTATTCCTGTTTGACGAGTTTGTGTTATTAAATGGTAATGTGCTAATTGTTGAGTGTTAAATCGATCCTTGTTAATTTCTAAAAATATTCTCTTAAAAGTATTATTTTCAAAAGTTTATTTGAAAACTTATCATTTTATTGATATCGGTAAATTGAGTTCGTTTAGTAATATTAGGGATTGGATGGATATTCTGTCTGCTATGTGTTGTATGTAATATTAATTGTGTGTGACTTAGTTGTGATTGAGGATTATTTGTATTATTAAATACTGAGTCGTATCGTTTTGTTTTTATCTTTAAAAGTGATTTTATTGAAAATCTAATTCCATAAATATTTAAATTATCTTTCAAAAATATTTTTATGACTTTATAATTACAATAATTATTTTTGAGATTTTATAAAATTTGAAAATCAATATTTCATCAATTATTTAGCCCTGTGTGATTTTCTGATTTCATTTATTTGTAAAATCCGTATTTAATTCCAAAATTCATCAAAAATTATGAAACTCATATTTTTTGAAGTTTGGAATATTCTGAGAATTTTAAAATTATTTTGGAAATTTTTGGAATTAATTTCACCGGCACATTGATTCGTTTAATTGCTAAAAGTGGGTATAAATTACGTTTCAAAAATTATTTTAAAATTTCAATATTTATGTTTTTATAAACTTCGGGATATTTGTAACATTTTAAGACTATTTTCGTAATTTTCTGAATTTCTTTCAAGTGTAGCTCGGTTCGTTAAATTGTGTAATGCGGGTATAACGAGCAAGTCAAAAATGCTTTAAAAATTATAAAAATTTTATTTTATTAGTTTTTAATTATTCTGAGAATTTTAGAATTTGTTTGGTAATTTTCTGATTTTATTTACCGGCGCGTTTATTCGATAAGTTGAGAAATGCGGGGCAAAACAAAATTTTCAGATATAAATAAGGATATGTTGCTGTCATCTGTTAAAAAAAAAAAAAACGTGGCAGGAGGCCACCACCCCACCTGCCACCCGTGAACAAAACAAACCCCCCCCAATTTCCTTTTACCAAAAAGTCTCTCCCCCCTCTGTCTCTCTGTCTCTTTCCCTGTTTATATACTTTTAATTTTCAAAAATTCATATCTTCTCAACCGTATATCCAAATTTCAATTGGTATATATATAAACGATCAGCGCTTCGATACCTACGCATAGGTATATATATTGCAAGGTTTTGAGAAGAAAATTTGCGGGGCATATTTCCGTTATATTTTCGTTTTAATTTATTTTCGGGGCGTAGAAAAAGAGTTTGGAGGTGGTGATTACTCCACATGGTATCTCAGCATGTATATGTCTATGACCATTAATTTCGGATTTTTCTGGAGATATTTTCCGGACATCAGATTTTCTCTTCGGGTAGATCAGAATTTATTTTGGGTAACGATTCCGAAATTCCGCCTTCGTATTTGTGTATATTATAGCATGTTAGTGTTTATATATTTATTTCATAATTTTTAGAAATTGTTGGAGAAGTCACTTTTGGTCCGAGTTTTGGTTCAGGTGGCCGTGTTATTCATTTCTGGAGTGTTTATATGCGTAAATATAAATTATTGTGTTGATTGTTGTTGGTTGTGTCGATATGATATCGACTGGCATTCCGAGAAATAGAGGAGGTGCTGTCCGATTTCCAAAGAAAATATTATTTTAAATTATTTTCCAGGCTCGATAATTCTTATAAAATTATTTTCGGGTGTTCGAGCCCTATTATTTAGTTATAAAATGATTCAGAGACCTGTTTTAATTCCGAAAAATGTTCAAAAATTCATATTAAATAAACCGTTCGTCCGTTTAATATGAAACGAACGCGTACAGACTCGAAAAATATTCCGCTTTCATTAAAAATACTTTCGAGACCCAAATCCTTTTTGTTTCGAAAGGTCGTTTGTTTTAAAAGTTATTCTGAGTCGATTATTGATCGAAAAATCATATTTTTGACCTGATTTCAGTTTTAAACGAACAAGAGTCGACCCTTCTGATGAACCGAGTCTTATGTGATATGAATTATGTGATACGTGGATTATGTGCTTACGTGCTATGTGAATTATGTGCATATGTGGGTCAAGATTCCTGTGTTTGGCTGATATAATTATGTGTGGGCTATCGTATGGGTAGACGATAGGCTTTTGACGCGTAGTTCGTCGAGTGGTTATCGTTTAGACGATTAAAGTTATATCTTTTAATTATAGATGCGGATCTTTCGAGTTGATCGGGACAAGACGTTGGATAAAGAATGAGATGGAATGGTATTGGGTATCTGGCTTCTAGCAATCGCAGGAGCAGCATATCAGTCAAGTGTTGAAAAGAAAGATGGTGATATTTTAAGACAGAATGTCAGAATAGATATATGTTTGCGAGTGTGACTAACTGCTAAAACCCAAAGGCAAGTATCCCTATCATCACTTATCATTCAAGTGATGTTTATTTTAAATCTTCTTATGCAAGTATTGTTTTCCCTATTCTCAGTTCAGAATAGATAAATGTTTTACATATTGCTGAATTAAATGATTTTGTTCATGCAAGTACTTTTCTGCTATTCAATGTTCTGAATAGCTAAGTGATTTTACTTATCAAATGAATGGATTTATAAATGTTTTGGGTTTTGAGAAAAATGAGTTGGTTTTGCGAGTATTCCTGCCCAAGTAAATGGGGGAATAAAAGTTTATAAGGGTGTCGAGTATTATGACCCCTTTCAATAAAATATTTTTAAGGTTGGATGGTTGCGTAAGAGGCCGTGGCGGCGGTCCAGTGTGAGCTATGTGTTATACAGGATATAACACCTTGCTAGGCCGATATGTGCCTTGGGTACCCCTTTGTTTAGTTGGATATGCTTCGGCATACCGGTGTTGCTCCGCGGCTGATCACCGGCGGTAACATACCGTCTTTCGAGGATTCCAATCTAAATTATTATATTGCTTTTGATAATCTTATAAGGAATGATTTATCAACTGTTTTGGTTTTGAATAAAGGTGGAATGCAGTTTTGATTCAGATTCTGATTGATGTTGATATTTAAGTTGTTAAATATCAAAGGTGGTATTAATGCAGATGATTGATGTTGACTTCCCTGTTTTAGCGCAGGTAGGTTGTGAGCATCAAAGTTCGTATTAATATCTAATTTGATATGACAGCAAAATAAGTATTAATTTCAAGAGTTCGGTTTTGGAGTAAAGTTTATGATTAAATCCATAATCATTGGTTCTTGTTATTGTGGTTTACGATATTTCCGTAAACACTGTTTTACGAGTTTAATTTCGTCAAGATTCAAAGTATGGCTGAAGCATTTTCACTCAAAAATATCAAAAGGATTTTGAATACAGAGAAGGAATCAATTCTGGGATTCCTTAACTAAATTTTCTGGATCAACAATTTTGATTTTTAAATGTTCTGCGCTATTGCAGATGTCGGTTTTATATCAAAAGACCATATATATGTCATAATGATCTTGCTGAGCATTTCTTTCGCTCATACTTGCTTGTTTTTAAATTTAACCTCTAGTGAGGATTAGCTTGCGCTGTTTAGCTGCGTAATTCGAGGAAGCAAAGAAGAAGCTTTTGGAAGGTGGTTGGTCCAGGGTTTGCGGACTAGTGTAAGTTTTATTGTGTAAAGTTGTTTATATTATATTATATATAGTTGTATATTTTATTTGGGCCTAGTATACTTCATTTCGAAGTTATACTAGTGGGTTTAGTTTTGAGTTGGAATTTATTGAAAAGAGTTTTAAAAGAAAGTGAAAAATTTATTTGTGGAATTTGGATTTCTTGTTTCTAGAACTGTAACCTTAAAAGATCTTGGATTAGTTGGGGTCATAAATGATAAATATCTTCCGCTGGCATTTATTATTTGATTTAACAGGTTAATTTTGGATTGAGGTTTTATAGTGACGACCAAATCCTCTGACCCCGGATTTGGGGGCGTTACAGGTTGGTATCAGAGCTGAGGTTATAGTAAACTAGAAACGAGAGTGTGTAGGAGTGTGTATAGCTATGTGAGGACGCTTGAGCTCATATCGAGTTCCTGTTGGACTATTGGATATAGTACCAACGAGTAAGCTAAGATAGGCGCATTCGTTCGAGATGGCTGTGTTGAGCTGGATGGAACTCCGGGAAACTGCAAACTTCTATTGTGGAATCTTTCGAGGCTACTACAATTCGACGACGATGGAGATTATCGATATCTTTGGAACGTTAAGGAACGTCTAGAATCAGAGGGCGAGTCAACTGAAGAGTTCAAATTGAAGATAAATATTAAGACTTTGGCAATACCTTCTCTTTCTATAATTCCTTTTGACATCTCTCAAAAGAAGTAATTGTTAGAGGATATATTCCCTAACACTCATTTTCAATCCTATCTGTGTTTTAAATGTGCCAGAGGTTGTCATGAAGCCTATTTTTCAGGTTTTGATAGCTCTGCTAAGTTATGAATATTTAACTTCCACTTTTCTTATTTGGTGGATGGTTTCTTGATGATGTGACACCATTTGCTCATTTGGTGACATAATTTTGTTCTCTGGATTTCATTTCCTTCAGAAATATCAGCTTTGAAATCTTGTCAGCTTTATTCAGTTGATTTTCAATTTCTTTCATATTCTTTTATTCTGACTGAGATGAACAATCCTAATTATAGGGGACACAAGGTATACCTGTCTGTGTGATAGGAGTTGGATGGGACGCCATCACTTGTGTGTATTGTGAATACATGAAGGTTAACAACCTTTAGTAGTGTCTTAATTTGGACACGCAATACCAAGTTCATTTGATCATATTGATCTCTCAGTTATTCTTTTATTTCAACAATACTTTTTCTCAAATTTAGATTTTGGTTCCGTTATGGTATCAAATTCTTTTCTTTTTGAAATTCCATGATTTTTTCATCCCAAACATTCGATGGTATGCGAATCAAGTTAAGCTGAGTTTTCCTGGTCAAGTCAAAGCAGGGTTATGTGATGGAATTATCAAGAGCAACAGTGGATTGCAATGCGATTAAAATATCAGGGGTGTATAGCGAAGTCATTCTGTTTCTTTATTTCTCTATTTTTCTTTCTTTTGTTCCCTTTATCTTTCTCTCTATTCTTCTTTATCACAATCAGTAAAGCGATTCTATTGAGGAAATGGTCAAAAGAGGTGAATGGAACAGTGGTGCACAGTGAAGCTCCTATAAAAGTTTTATTATACAAGGAATACAAGATTTATTTGAGATTATGGAAAATTGAGGTTATTTGGAAATGGAAAGTTGGTTAGAAAACCATAAGTGCTGTCTTCTGCTGATTCCGAGGACGGAATCCTTATAAGGAGGGTAGATTGTGATATCCCGTATTTTCAGAATTATTATTATTAATATTTGAATATGTTTATGTGATTTTCTGATTTAGAAGGAATAAAATGGTGGATATTTTATTCCTGTTTGACGAGTTTGTGTTATTAAATGGTAATGTGATAATTGTTGAGTGTTAAATCGATCCTTGTTAATTTCTAAAAATATTCTCTTAAAAGTATTATTTTCAAAAGTTTATTTGAAAACTTATCATTTTATTGATATCAGTAAATTGAGTTCGTTTAGTAATATTAGGGATTGGATGGATATTCTGTCTGCTATGTGTTGTATGTAATATTAATTGTGTGTGACTTAGTTGTGATTGAGGATTATTTGTATTATTAAATACTGAGTCGTATCGTTTTGTTTTTGTCTTTAAAAGTGATTTTATTGAAAATCTAATTTCATAAATATTTAAATTATCTTTCAAAAATATTTTTATGACTTTATAATTACAATAATTATTTTTGAGATTTTATAAAATTTGAAAATCAATATTTCATCAATTATTTAGCCCTGTGTGATTTTCTGATTTCATTTATTTGTAAAATCCGTATTTAATTCCAAAATTCATCAAAAATTATGAAACTCATATTTTTTGAAGTTTGGAATATTCTGAGAATTTTAAAATTATTTTGGAAATTTTTGGGATTAATTTCACCGGCACATTGATTCGTTTAATTGCTAAAAGCGGGTATAAATTGCGTTTCAAAAATTATTTTAAAATTTCAATATTTATGTTTTTATAAACTTCGGGATATTTGTAACATTTTAAGACTATTTTCGTAATTTTCTGAATTTCTTTCAAGTGTAGCTCGGTTCGTTAAATTGTGTAATGCGGGTATAACGAGCAAGTCAAAAATGCTTTAAAAATTATAAAAATTTTATTTTATTAGTTTTTAATTATTCTGAGAATTTTAGAATTTGTTTGGTAATTTTCTGATTTTATTTACCGGCGCGTTTATTCGATAAGTTGAGAAATGCGGGGCAAAACAAAATTTTCAGATATAAATAAGGATATGTTGCTGTCATCTGTTAAAAAAAAAAAACGTGGCAGGAGGCCACCACCCCACCTGCCACCCGTGAACAAAACAAACCCCCCCCCCAATTTCCTTTTACCAAAAAGTCTCTCCCCCCTCTGTCTCTCTGTCTCTCTCCCTGTTTATATACTTTTAATTTTCAAAAATTCATATCTTCTCAACCGTATATCCAAATTTCAATTGGTATATATATAAACGATCAGCGCTTCGATACCTACGCATAGGTATATATATTGCAAGGTTTTGAGAAGAAAATTTGCGGGGCATATTTCCGTTATATTTTCGTTTTAATTTATTTTCGGGGCGTAGAAAAAGAGTTTGGAGGTGGTGATTACTCCACATGGTATCTCAGCATGTATATGTCTATGACCATTAATTTCGGATTTTTCTGGAGATATTTTCCGGACATCAGATTTTCTCTTCGGGTAGATCAGAATTTATTTTGGGTAACGATTCCGAAATTCCGCCTTCGTATTTGTGTATATTATAGCATGTTAGTGTTTATATATTTATTTCATAATTTTTAGAAATTGTTGGAGAAGTCACTTTTGGTCCGAGTTTTGGTTCAGGTGGCCGTGTTATTCATTTCTGGAGTGTTTATATGCGTAAATATAAATTATTGTGTTGATTGTTGTTGGTTGTGTCGATATGATATCGACTGGCATTCCGAGAAATAGAGGAGGTGCTGTCCGATTTCCAAAGAAAATATTATTTTAAATTATTTTCCAGGCTCGATAATTCTTATAAAATTATTTTCGGGTGTTCGAGCCCTATTATTTAGTTATAAAATGATTCAGAGACCTGTTTTAATTCCGAAAAATGTTCAAAAATTCATATTAAATAAACCGTTCGTCCGTTTAATATGAAACGAACGCGTACAGACTCAGAAAAATATTCCGCTTTCATTAAAAATACTTTCGAGACCCAAATCCTTTTTGTTTCGAAAGGTCGTTTGTTTTAAAAGTTATTCTGAGTCGATTATTGATCGAAAAATCATATTTTTGACCTGATTTCAGTTTTAAACGAACAAGAGTCGACCCTTCTGATGAACCGAGTCTTATGTGATATGAATTATGTGATACGTGGATTATGTGCTTACGTGCTATGTGAATTATGTGCATATGTGGGTCAAGATTCCTGTGTTTGGCTGATATAATTATGTGTGGGCTATCGTATGGGTAGACGATAGGCTTTTGACGCGTAGTTCGTCGAGTGGTTATCTTTTAGACGATTAAAGTTATATCTTTTAATTATAGATGCGGATCTTTCGAGTTGATCGGGACAAGACGTTGGATAAAGAATGAGATGGAATGGTATTGGGTATCTGGCTTCTAGCAATCGCAGGAGCAGCATATCAGTCAAGTGTTGAAAAGAAAGATGGTGATATTTTAAGACAGAATGTCAGAATAGATATATGTTTGCGAGTGTGACTAACTGCTAAAACCCAAAGGCAAGTATCCCTATCATCACTTATCATTCAAGTGATATTTATTTTAAATCTTCTTATGCAAGTATTGTTTTCCCTATTCTCAGTTCAGAATAGATAAATGTTTTACATATCGCTGAATTAAATGATTTTGTTCATGCAAGTACTTTTCTGCTATTCAATGTTCTGAATAGCTAAGTGATTTTACTTATCAAATGAATGGATTTATAAATGTTTTGGGTTTTGAGAAAAATGAGTTGGTTTTGCGAGTATTCCTGCCCAAGTAAATGGGGGAATAAAAGTTTATAAGGGTGTCGAGTATTATGACCCCTTTCAATAAAATATTTTTAAGGTTGGATGGTTGCGTAAGAGGCCGTGGCGGCGGTCCAGTGTGAGCTATGTGTTATACAGGATATAACACCTTGCTAGGCCGATATGTGCCTTGGGTACCCCTTTGTTTAGTTGGATATGCTTCGGCATACCGGTGTTGCTCCGCGGCTGATCACCGGCGGCAACATACCGTCTTTCGAGGATTCCAATCTAAATTATTATATTGCTTTTGATAATCTTATAAGGAATGATTTATCAACTGTTTTGGTTTTGAATAAAGGTGGAATGCAGTTTTGATTCAAATTCTGATTGATGTTGATATTTAAGTTGTTAAATATCAAAGGTGGTATTAATGCAAATGATTGATGTTGACTTCCCTGTTTTAGCGCAGGTAGGTTATGAGCATCAAAGTTCGTATTAATATCTAATTTGATATGACAGCAAAATAAGTATTAATTTCAAGAGTTCGGTTTTGGAGTAAAGTTTATGATTAAATCCATAATCATTGGTTCTTGTTATTGTGGTTTACGATATTTCCGTAAACACTGTTTTACGAGTTTAATTTCGTCAAGATTCAAAGTATGGCTGAAGCATTTTCACTCAAAAATATCAAAAGGATTTTGAATACAGAGAAGGAATCAATTCTGGGATTCCTTAACTAAATTTTCTGGATCAACAATTTTGATTTTTAAATGTTCTGCGCTATTGCAGATGTCGGTTTTATATCAAAAGACCATATATATGTCATAATGATCTTGCTGAGCATTTCTTTCGCTCATACTTGCTTGTTTTTAAATTTAACCTCTAGTGAGGATTAGCTTGCGCTGTTTAGCTGCGTAATTCGAGGAAGCAAAGAAGAAGCTTTTGGAAGGTGGTTGGTCCAGGGTTTGCGGACTAGTGTAAGTTTTATTGTGTAAAGTTGTTTATATTATATTATATATAGTTGTATATTTTATTTGGGCCTAGTATACTTCATTTCGAAGTTATACTAGTGGGTTTAGTTTTGAGTTGGAATTTATTGAAAAGAGTTTTAAAAGAAAGTGAAAAATTTATTTGTGGAATTTGGATTTCTTGTTTCTAGAACTGTAACCTTAAAAGATCTTGGATTAGTTGGGGTCATAAATGATAAATATCTTCCGCTGGCATTTATTATTTGATTTAACAGGTTAATTTTGGATTGAAGTTTTATAGTGACGACCAAATCCTCTGACCCCGGATTTGGGGGCGTTACATCATGTCTTTGGATGCAAATGTTACATTGTAAGGAATCAAACTGAACAGCATGGAAAGTTTGGTGCTAAAGCAGATGAAGGAATTTTTGTTGGATATGCTGTTGGAAAAGCATTCAGAGTCTACAATCTTAGAAAAAACATTGTCATGGAATCTGTACATATTGTGTTTGATGACAAGAAGATTGAAGGACTAAAAGATGAAAGTTTCTATGACAGACTCATATTTGACAATGTTGAGATAGGTTGTGATGACAGTGATGATGATAGTGATCAAGAAATAGTGGCTAAGGATAATGCAGAAAAGACTATCTCACATGATGTTCAAAATTCAGCATCAGTCGAGATACAAAATACATCATCCGTCGGAAGACAATCAGCTTCATCCGCCGAGATATAAAGTGCTTCATCTGTCGGAACATTGAGAGAAGCTGAGAGTCAAAACAGATCACTTACATAAAAAACTACCACCTCAAATTAAAGATCTATAAACTCAGGGGGAGTTTCTTCTAATCAAAAACTTAGTCACACATCAAGACAACTGAGGCCTCTTCATCTAGAGCTAATCTACCACAACAGAGAAAATTGACTAGAGATCACCCATTTGAACTGATCATTGGTAATGTATCCTCAAGAGTGCAAACAAGGAAAGCAACTCAAAAGGAATTTTTGTATAACAGCTTTCTATCTAAGGAAGGGCCTAAAAAGGTAGAAAAAGTTCTGTTGGATCCTGATTGGATTTTAGCTATACAAGAGGAGCTAAACCAATTTGAGAGAAACAAGGTGTGGAAGCTGGTACCCAAGCCTAAAGAAAAGAATCCAACTGACACTAAGTGGGTATTCAGAAACAAGATGGATGAAAATGGTATAGTCATCAGGAACAAAGCTAGATTGGTTGCTAAGGGCTATTGTCAACAAGAAGTAATAGATTTTGATGAAACTTTTGCTCCTGTTGCAAGACTTGAAGCCATCGGAATTCTCCTAGCCTATGCAGCCCATGCCAATTTCAAAGCCTATCAAATGGATGTCAAAAATGCCTTTCTGAATGGAGATTTGGAGGAGGAAGTCTATGTTAGTCAGCCTCCTGGTTTTGAGGATCCAAATTTTCCAGAATATGTCTACTATCTTTTGAAAGCACTTTACGGATTGAAGCAAACACCTAGAGTCTGGTATGATACTTTGTCAAAATTTCTCTTAGAGCATCACTTCACTAGAGGTACCGTTGATAAAACTTTATTCTTTAGAAATGTTAATGGCTCTAGCATACTTTTTCAAATTTATGTAGATGATATTATATTTGGATCTATAGATGAAAAACTTTATAAAAAGTTTGCCAAATTAATGCAAAGTAAGTATAAAATGAGCATGATTGGAGAACTAACTTACTTTCTTGGTTTACAAGTTAAGCAAGATAGTGATGGAATATTCATTAGTCAAACCAAAAACATTTATGATCTTTTAAAGAAGTTTGAACTAATGGATTGCACATCTGCAAAAATTCCCATGACCACTGCTTCTAAACTTGAATTAAACACTACTGGAAATGTGTTGATATTTCAAGTTATGGAGGCATGGTTGGCTCACTTTTGTACTTAACAACTAGTAGACCAGATATAATGTTTGCTACTTGTCTCTGTGCTAGATTTTAGGCTGATCCTAGAGAATTTCACTTAATATCTATCAAGAGAATTTTCAGATATCTCAAGGGTACACCAAAACTTGGCCTTTGGTACCCTAGAGATTCTGGTTTTGATCTAACTGGTTATTTAGATGCAGATTATGAAGGTTGTAGAATTGATAGAAAAAAGTACAACAGGAACCTGTCAATTTCTAGAAACAAGCTGGTATCCTGGTTCAGTAAAAAGCAAAATTCAGTTTCTACCTCTACAACTGAAGCTGAATATATTGCTGCTGGTAGTTGCTGTGCACAAATTTTATGGATGAAAAACCAATTGCTAGACTATGGTCTGTAAGTGGACAGAATTCCTATTTTCTGTGATAACACAAGTGCAATTGCCATTACTGAAAATCCAGTACAACATTCAAGAACAAAGCACATAGACATCAAGTACCACTTCATTAGGGAACATGTAATGAATGGTACCGGGGAAATTCATTTTATTCCAAGTGACAAACATCTTGCAGATATCTTTACCAAGCCACTTGATGAATCCACCTTTTGTAGGTTGGTAAGTGAGTTAGGTATGTTTAATTATTCTTAAATCATTTTTGTTATTTTTACAAGTTGAAATACAGCCAGAAACTTAATTAATTCTTATGTTTTTAAATGAAAATTTGGCTAAGTCAAATTATACATCTCGACAGATGTCCATTATCCATCGAGTTTGATCATCCGTCAAAATAGAATAGCCTGGTAAAAATCAATTACTTTTCTGGATTATTTTAAACCCGACGGATAAATTATTTTATTCTCATCCGTCGAATTATCTATCATTGTCGTTAAAGTTCTAAACATTATCCATCAGATTTACTTACAGTCTGTAAGTATATCACGACGGATAATTGATAGAAGCTTGACAGTTTATTTTTTAATTTTAAACGGCTATTTTGGGCAATTCTCATTTGGTCTTTAATTTTTGCTTTTAATTTTTATCCCGTTGTATCTGAGAAAATATAAAAGCCTAACTTTAAGTTTATTTTAACTTTTATCTTTCTCTACTGCAATTAACTGCTCTCTTCTTTCTCAAAGCAAAACCCTCTTTCTTTCTGCAACTTTTCTTGCTTTAACAATGGCCCCAGTAGTCAAAATCATGTCTCAGTCAGGATTCATCTATGAGAAGAACAATTTTGTGGGTCTTGTGAACAAAGGGATTCCGGCCTCTGAAGACTATCATAAAATGATGGAATTTGTGAAGGGATGCAAGCTTAGCTATGCCATGCTGGAATCACCCATAATCTACTGTGAAGTTGTGGAGGAGATGTGGACCACTGTTGTATATCAGTCTAATGATAAAACCATCACTCTCTCCATTAAAGGTAAAGAACATTGCATTAAAAATGATATTATTAAAGCATGGTTTAAAATTCCTGATAACACTACTACTAAACCATACACAGATGGTGATATAGTAAATTTGCTTAATTCTATGGGCTATGCACTTCCTACCACTAAGTTAAGTGAAATTAGGAGGCTAGGTCTTAGGAAAGAGTGGAGTTATTTGTGTGATGTAGTTACCAAAGTGTTTTCTGGTAAAATAAGTAACATTGATTTTGTCAATACTACAATGCTTAACATGCTTTACATGCTTCTTACTGATAAGTACTACAATTTCAGTGATGCTATCATGTTTGAGTTAGGATATAAGTTAGAAGAGATTAATAAGAGATCTAAACATATTTATTATGCTAGATTCTTTATGATTATTGCTAACCATGTATGTGAGAATCTTATAAATGAGAATCCAACCAACAAACTGGACTGTTGGGTTCAAGAAAAAAGGGTAATTGCTGATTTGAATAGAGCTGATCACCACAAGGAGGTGCCCTTGGTTTATTTTCCTATCATGAAGGGCCCTCAGGTAAGTGAGGTAAACACATATGTCCCTAATCCTTCTATCTCTCAAATTTCTTTGCCTTTGACTGTGGCAATAATATCTGTGTCAATGACCCAACCGATGCCTACCCATGCCATAAAATCCAAATCAAAATCCAAGTCAAAAAAACCACACTCTGGTGTCTCTCAAAAGATGTCAGTTTCAAAATCTACCAAAACCAAAGAGGGGAGTGTGAAGGTGGGTAAGTCTGGTGAGGGACAGGGTGAACATAAAAGAAACCCTAAGAATAAGGTTGGAGAGGTGAGTGAATCCCAGCCTAGCCACACTGCATTTTCCCAACAAACTGTAGTGATTAATAAGGAAATTAGCTCATTACTAGTTGCATCCTCCCAAAAGGATGTAACTATTGAACAAAGCTCTCAGCCAAAAGCACAGGCCAAAAGGGTAAGGGACACAAGCTCACCCCAAACCTATGCTAGAAAGAATAAATCTAAACACACTGGGGATACATAGGGTGCACACACAGTGCCTACTGCAATCAAAGACTCAGTAAATGTACCTTCTCAAAGTCAGGTTGATGTGGCTCCTGTAAATGTGGAGTCACAGCCAAATTTTTTAACAATTGAAGCACCTCACACACAAAACTCTCCCATAAATTCTCTGGATGCGGATATGATTCACACATCAACTCCTGATTCCCCTTCTTTAACTCTGTTGGGGAAGCCAAAATTCAGTGCAAGTGAGCATCATCTTCTAGATGATTTGTTGGCTAACTTGCCTATTCTTTCAGGAACTATTGAGACATCTGTGCCTAAATTATCATCAATCTCCATAGAGTCTGTAATAGTTTCTACTACATACTCTATCTTTTCTTATATTCCGATGGATATTGTTCATCCATCTGCTAGTGATTGTATCCCGACGAATGTGCCTAACAAAAGTCATCCGTCGGCTTCTCTAACTACTACTCCAATGGATGTTCCTCATCCGTCGGTCCTCACTACACAAACTGATTTTTCAACTATTGTTACAAGTGTAGATGATCTAGTAGCAGTATAATCACTTCTAGGATTGAGGGAAGGGAGTGAACAGAGTGAGAGGCTGAGTTGCTCTTAGGAAAAAAGGAGAGGAAATGAGAGAAACAATGCAGGCTATTTTTTCCAGCCTGGCAAAAGTGAGTGAGGGGAGTTCCACCTTAGTAGGTGAAGGTGAGGGTGTGAGGGTGGTGAGCCAAGGGGAGCCCTTGATGCAAGAAAATAGAGAAAATGAGAGAAATACATGTACTAAAATTTGGGAAGAGCCCATTGTAAGTCAGTTAATAAGTGTCAATGAGGCTGAAAAGAAAGAGCTAATTCAACAAAAATATCAAGCTATTTAGACTCTGTTTCTTATGAAGCTGAGACATTTACTCACCCTGTTTCAGCATATCAAGTTCTAGCTGAATAGGACAATGTGGCTACCGAGAAAATGCTGAATTTGGTGCATACTACTGCTTCTATACAAAGGGCCAATGATGCCATCACAGCCATGCCAACCAAGGCTGATGATGATGTTGATTATCCTTCTGGTGGCTCTGAAGACTTCTTTGGAGATGAAGATGATGATGAAGAATGGTTTATGGACATAGGGGGAGAAGCAGGCCCTAGCTCCAATTCCAACATCCCATCTTGGGTATTTTCTAAGGAATGTGATGAGCAACACTTCAAGTCTACCCTCTTCACATCATTCAACAGACACATATAGCTCTTCAAGCCACCACCAATGCCAACATCAAGAAGCTTCTCCAAGCTCATCTCAACTCTCTCCAACTACATAAAATCCAATCTCTTCAACACAGTCTAGAAGTGTCTACACTCAAAATAGAAATCTCTCAAATCAAGCAGGATATGTCTGAGAGATTGGATGCCAAGTTTCCAAACACCACTATGCTTGACATACAGAGACAACTCAGGAAAAATACTGATTTAACCATGAAGGTAGACTCTCTGGACACAAGGCTCAAAGCACTGGAAGGATCTCTCACTACCATTCATCTACATCAAGCTCAACAGACTCAACTATTGTAGAAACTGGTTGCTACACAACTCCCTACCTCTACTCAACTTGATGCTAACAAAAAGGGGGAGAAAGAAGATTCAATTGTCTCAGTTAGTCAAGGAGGGTCAACAAGTAAGGGGGAGCAAGTGTTAAACATTCAAGTCAGCAAACTAATTATTCCAGCAATTACCTACATAGAGTCACCAGTCTTGGATAACATTGATCTAATCCAATTAGCAGTTGCTAAATTGAAGTCAAGTGGACATCTTAAACAAATTGATGTAGTGGATGTTGAACAAGCAGTAGATGCACGGTGGCAGAAGCTTGGTGAAAGCATCAAAGAAAAATTTGGACAGATAGAGAAACCAGACAAGACCTTTCATCACTCATCTCAAGTCAAGCAAATCTCAGTGAATGAAATGAGTATGGGCAATATGGAAAAGGGTCAACCTTCTTGTAAAAAGACTCCAAAATCCAATATGGTTTTGAAGCCCAAAAGGAACTATCCAAAGTCATCTGACAAAAATCCTTTGGATCTCATATTTGAAACTCCAAGGCCAGATGAAAAGAAGCTGTTGGCAAGGTCCATTGCATTCTTCAAAGATCCAACTGACTCTGTGCTAAAGAGAAAAATTGCAAAGATCTACAGGAATGGGAAAGAAATATGTATGGTGGTTGGACATCCTCAGTTTGCAGAAGCCAAGAAGGAAGAAAAGGAGAGGATTAAACAAAAAAAAGCAAGCTGCTTTAGATGCTAAAAAGCTCAAACAAAAGAAAAAGCAAGCTGCTATTGTAACACCCCCAAATCCCGGGTCAGAGGATTTGGTCGTCATGATGAAACCTCAATCCAAATTAACCTGTTTAATCAAAATGTAAATGCCAGCGGAAGATATTTAGCATCTATGACCCCAAACTAATCCAAGATCTTTTAAGGTTATAATTCTAGAAATAAGAAATCCAAATTCCACAAATAATTTTTCACTTTCTTTTAAAACTCTTTTCAACAATTTCCAACTCAATACTAAACCCACTAGTTGTTATGGATAAAAAACTAAGGTTATTATTTGCTGTATTTATTACTAAGATTCGGGAGCTCAAGGCCTTTAATGGCTGCTCTCGTGTTTCGTAGCTTAATTCTGCCTTTACGAGATGCCTACGTATCTCTGTGAATTAGAGAATCAAGCCAAAAAATGTAGTTCTGATTTGTGGGGCGAGACCCCTTATATAGATGTTGAGAGTCCTTGAATTGGACTTGGTATAGGAGACTTGGTGGGCAAGTCTCATAATTAGAATGGACCTTGGAGTCCTAGATAGTAGGAAACTGATTCCTTATCCTTTTAGGTCCCCTTGAGGCCAATCTACAAGGATTTATATCCCCACTAGGACTTATCTTAATAGCTATTTTCCTCCTTTATTTATTAATTACGAAATTAATAAATAACCAGGGCTTTTGGGCCTTCTTTGTTCCATCAGGCCTGATCTGGTCCATCAGGCCTGATCAATGTGTTGACCTTCTTGGTCTGAATGTCATACATCTTCTTATTGGGCCTAGCACACCTTGCAATATTTAATTATACAATCAGGATTTATTTATCCCTATCATTTGCCCCCCAACTTTTGGGAAACATTGATTAGGTTTTGCAGAAGTTAAGTCTATTCATTCCCTTACAGGGTTTCATTTTTGCGTAAAGTGTGGAGCGACCTACACATTTACAACGACTTTTCCTTTAATTCAGGAATTATCTTAATTTCCAGGAATTTTTCCCTAATTTTCTGGATTTTTCCCTTAATTTCTGGATTTTTCCCTGATTTTCTGGGATTTATCCATAATTTCTGGATTTTTCCCTAATTTTCTGGGATTTATCCTTAATTTCTGGATTTTCCCTAATTTTCTGCCTTAAAATCGATCAGGATGTATAAAAAATCGATCAGGATGTATAAAAAATCGATCAGGATTCCTGACCGATTTCGATCAGGATCTATGCGGAATCGATCAGGATTCCTGACCGATTTCAATCAGGATCCTGATCGAACTAGCTCAGGAACTAACATTCTGGTCGACGTGATCTTCGATCAGGATCTATGCGGAATCGATCAGGATTCCTGATCGATTTCGATCAGGACTCTGATCGAACTGGCCTTCAAAGTGACACTCTAGTCGACTGAAACATGGGCTTAATCGACCAGAATTCCTAATCGATTTCGATCAGGATTCTGATCGAACTAGGTGGCTTTCTACCGTTCTGATCGAATGAAATATCGATCTGGATTCTCTTCTGTGTCGATCAGGACTCTGATCGATCTTAGTGTTTTTCTTCCTTCTTGCTCGAATGAGATATCGATCAGGATCCTTTTTGGGGTCGATCAGGACTCTGATTGAACTTAGGGGATTTCTTTCCTTTTGTTCGAATAAAGTATCGATCAGGATCCTGTTTGGCATTGATCAGGACTCTGATCGAATGTAGGGGATTTCTTTCCTTCTGTTCGAATAAAGTATCGATCAGGATCCTGTTTGGCGTCGATCAGGACTCTGATCGAACTTAATAGGTTTCTTCCCTCTTGATCGATTGAAGTATCGATTAGGATTTTTTTTCTTTGTCGATTAGGACTCTGATCGAACCATTTTAAAATTCTGGTCGATTTTCAACCCTTCATTTTCCACAGTAGCTTCTAGATTATTCCTGATATTTCTGGTAGATGGGCTTTAAGGTTGGGCCTGGCTAAATGGGCCTAGAAACGCCTCGTATTCCGAGCTTTTCTCCTATATAAGTGTAGTGTGAGGTGAGAATCCTCACTTCACTTCACATTTCTCATTTTCTCTCATAAATCTCTCTAGAGTTCTCCCTTTGAGAAGGCGATTTCCGGCGTCCTCAGCCACCGCAGCTCCACCTTTCTCAGGTTTTTCTGGGTTTCAAGCCTTCAATCGAAGCATATCAATGGCGGATCGTGACTTGGCTCGTTTGCAGAAGATGAATGTCTCTAAGAGAGGTACAAACATTCAAATTCAATCTCCATATACTTCCCTACTTGATATGATTAACTCGAGAGGTGATGAATATCCCTCTCTATCTGAGTTAGATTCGTATAACCATGGTAACACCTTTCATGAGTTAGATGGTAGGATAGAGTCCATGAACACCCTGTACAGACTTCCACCCCACCTTAGGATCACTCCAGCCGCCCCTGGAGATAGGACTTGTAATTGGGAGGGGGATACTTTGTTTATCTATCGAGGAGCCCTGACCGCGGGTCTTAGGTTCCCATTCCATGAATTTATTCCTCGCTTACTTGCCGATGTACAAATTAACCCTTGTCAACTCCCTCCTAACGCTTGGAGGAACATTATCTGTTTTATGGTCCTTTGTCTTAGAAACAATTTTCCTCTTTCCGTAGCTGTCTTTAGGAAAGTTTTCCAATTCTATAATAGCGCCATGAGTCAACCAGGTTGGGTTTTAATTCGTCAACGGCCCAAAATCCCTCATATCTTTGATAGTAATTCCATAGTTGAGAACAACCCCAAATGGAGGGACGAGTTTGTGAGGCTGACCTGGGCTGGGGGTGATTGGGCCACACTCTTTCGTAGGCCCTTTTGCAAAGTGTCAGATGGGAGTCCAGGTAGCATCAGATTATCTGATGAGGAGGAGGTGGCCTACCAAGCCTTAATTTCAGATGATGGGAAAACAGACACCTGGACCCTCTTAGAGGAGTTTTCCTTGAAGAAAGTCGGTCTCTCTCAGGCCAGTGATAAGGGTAAATTTATAACTGGATAACCATTTTTCCTTCCCTTTAATTGTAACGTTTTATCTCTCCTGCAATTTAATATTCTTTCTATCTTTCTTTTTCAGCTTGCGAGGCCATCAATAATGTCAACAGGCCCAAAGAAGGGGAGTCAGGCCGCCAGAAGAGGGCCAAGCTAAACAAGGACCCCAGGAGCAAACCTGAAGGTCCTTCTTTTCTTAAGCCCCACGTCCCGGTGGTCGAGTTGGGGGACGATGTGGGTCCTCCACTTAAGGCACATTCCTTCAGGCCTAACTGGGGCTTCAGGAGGAGCGATACGGTGGTTGGATCCACCAAACATGCTAAGGATTGGTCGTACCATTCCATCACTCCCCATGACTTTACTGACATTGTTACGGGGAGTGATATCGAGACTATTGAGCTTCTGGGTTCTCAAGCCCAAGCTGCGGTAACTTTCTTTTTTCTCTTTTTCTTTGAATCCCAACTTTCTCGTATTTCAACGAACTTGTGCTAACTCATACATATTTCTTTGCAGAGTAATACCTACTTCCAGGCGGCCCTCCACCAGGCTAGGTCCTGGAAGGGTAACTCAGATTGGTTTGAGAAGGAGATGAAGAAATGGAAGGAGAAAGCCAAGGTCCTGGAGAAGAAGCTGAACACGAAGAAAGAGGAGCTGGCTAAGGCTCATTCCGAGCTGGTGAAACTTAGGAGCGATAAGGATAAGCTCATTGATGACTACATGGATTCTAAAAAGTTTAAGAATCTCATGGAGATTGATGATGAGGGTCTTTATTCCCTATAGTTTACTCAGGGATGGGATGCGGCCGTAAAGGCGGTTTCTGAGAAGCACCCGGGCTTAGTCGACCCTAAGGATTTTATAAGTCCCGAGCAGGCTGAGTCGGAGGACAGCATAGATGCCCTCTTCAACTCCCCTCAGCCAGATGATCGCATCTTGGATCCTAACACTGCTTCTCCTCCCGCTTCTCCTGCGAAGGATGCTGAAGGCGCTGATAAGGAGCAAGAGAATGAAGGCTCCCGCATGGAGGAGTAGTTTTTCTATTCTGTAATTTTATCCTTAACTTATGTCTGGACTTTTGTTTGTATTAAAACTTATTACCCTCCGGGGTTATTTTATATACTACTTTCCTTATTCGCATCTCTCTCCTTTATTTTTCCGATACTTTAATATTCAAACTTGGCCTAATGGGCCACACAAGTATTATCATAACTCAAACATCCATAGGTTGAAATAATTTCGAACTCTTCAATTTCAAGTCTGGTTTTCCAAAACCTTATATAATATGGGTTCGACCCTGATCAATAATAGCTAGAAAATAAAAATCCTATGCAAACAAAGCTTCAAGGTGCTTTTAAAACTACTTGTCACAATGACAAGTGAGAATCGTACTTCGACTATCTTACACGTAGTAAACCTTCAGGTTTTGTGTGTGCCAGGTTCTCGGGACTTCAAAACCATCCATAGTCTCCAGCTTGTAGGTTCCTCTACCCTGAATGCTCTTGACTTTGTACGGCCCTTCCCAATTTGGGGCAAGTTTCCCTTTCTGTCCTACCCCAGAAGCTTCTATCTTCCTCAAGACTAGGTCACCTTGTTTAAAGAACCTTTCTTTAACCCTTAAGTTGTAGTAGAATGAAGCCTTCTTCTGATACTTTACTATCTTTGCATGTGCTTCATCTCGCACTTCATCGATTAGGTCTAGAGCCAACCTTTGTCCTTCCTCATTTTCCTCAGCATTGAAAGCCTGAATCATTGGAGAGGAATGTGATATCTCCACTGGAACTACTGCTTCTGCCCCATACGCCAACATGAAGGGAGTTGCTCCTGTCGTGACTCTACAAGTAGTCCTATAGGCCCACAATATGGGAAGTATCTCATCTACCTAATTATGTCTTGACTTCTCGATCCTCTTCTTTAGTCCATCCAGGATTATTCGATTTGCTACTTCTGCTTGCCCATTGGCTTGTGGGTGAGCCACGGAGGTGAACCGTAACTCAATTTCATTTTCTTCACAATACTTCTTGAATTCCTCGTTGTTAAACTGCATTCCATTGTCGGTGACTAGGATACGGGGAATTCCATATCGGCACATAATGTTTTCCCACAGGAATTGTGCAACTTGTTTAGTTGTGATTTTGGCCAAGGGTTTGGCTTCAATCCACTTAGTGAAATAATCAATGGCTACAATCAGGAACTTCCTTTGTGCCGTGGCCATAGGGAAAGGCCCTAGAATATCCATCCCCCACATAGCAAAGGGAATAGGCGAGTTGATAGATGTCAGCATCTCGGGAGGTTGTCTAACAACAGGTGCATGCTTCTGACAGCGGTCGCACTTCTTCACATATTCTTTGGCATTAGCCATCATTTCCGGCCAATAAAAGCCTAGACGAGTTATCTTATGAGCCAAGGCCCTGCCTCCCAAGTGTTGTCCACAAATACCTTCATGCACTTCTTCAAGAGCAAATCGTGCCTCATCGGGCCTGAGACACCTCAAGTAGGGAACCACGAAAGATCTTTTGTAAAGAATCCCATCTATCAAAGAGTACCTTAGTGCTCGAACAGTTAACTTCCGTGCTTCAGTTGCATCACTTGGCAACCAACCGGTTTGAATGTGAGCCTTGATAGGATCAATCCATGACGTCCCCAGGCCTATGGGAGCCACAAGCTTAACATCTATGCTTCGTGTCTTCAAAACACGGAAGTACATACTTCCCGAACTTTCTTCTATCTCAGATGAAGCAAACTTTGATAGCGCATCTGCCTTAGCATTTTCTTCCCTTGGAATGTGTTCAACATGGCATTCATTAAATTGGGTCATCACAGCCCTTACTAGGCGGACATACTTAGCCATCGTATCATCCCTTGCCTCAAATTCTCCCTTTACCTGGGATATGATCAGCTTCGAGTCTCCACGGACCTTTAAGTTTTTGACTCTAAGTGTCCCAGCTAGACTAAGGCCAGCAATCCTTAGCATTTTCTTCCCTTGGAATGTGTTCAACATGGCATTCATTAAATTGGGTCATCACAGCCCTTACTAGGCGGACATACTTAGCCATCGTATCATCCCTTGCCTCAAATTCTCCCTTTACCTGGGATATGATCAGCTTCGAGTCTCCACGGACCTTTAAGTTTTTGACTCTAAGTGTCCCAGCTAGACCAAGGCCGGTAATCAGGGCTTCATACTCTGCCTCATTGTTTGTGGTTGGGAAGTCTAGCTTCATAGCATACTCAATTAAGAATCCATCAGGGCTTTGCAAAACCAACCCTGCTCCACAGGAATTTGTTTTTGATGCTCCATCAAAATAGAGAACCCAATATTCTTTCTCCTTATCATCCTTCTCTCTGTCCCCATTATCGACTCCCTTGTCTTGAGGTATGGTATCTTCCTGCCCCCCGACTTCTTGGTTGGGTATGGTACATTCCACCACGAAGTCAGCTAGTGCCTGGGCTTTTATGGCCGTACGTGGCTTATACTTGAGATCGAACTCTCCCAACTCTATTGCCCACTTAATCAATCTCCCACTTGCCTTGGGACTGTGAATGATATTTCTCAGTGGCTGATTCGTTAGCACCTCAATCTGATGAGCCTGAAAGTAAAGACGCAGTTTTCTCGAAGCCATTACCAAGGCTAGAGCAAATTTCTCAATAGTTGAATAATTCAATTCAGCACCATGCAGAATTTTGCTGACATAATATACGGGTTTCTGGACTTTTAGCTCCTCCTTGACCAACACCGCGCTCAAGGCGCTCTCTGAAACGGCTAAGTATAAGAATAAAACTTCATTCAAAGATGGTTTGGCCAACAACGGGGCCTGAGCCATATACTTCTTTAACTCTTCGAAAGCTTTCTGGCTTTCCTCATTCCATACAAAGTCTTTGATATTCTTTAGTGACTTGAAGAATGACAAGCACTTGTCTCCTGACTTGGAGATGAATCGTCCTAGCGCAGCGACCCTTCCTGTGAGCTTTTGAACATCCTTGACAGTTTTTGGTGGTTCCATATCCAGGATTGCCTTTATTTTATCGGGGTTAACCTCAATTCCTCTCTTTAAGACCATTAATCCCAAGAATTTTCCAGATCCTACTCCAAAAGCGCACTTCGTAGGATTCAACATCATCTTGTGGTACCTCAGGATCTCAAAAGCTTCCCTCAAATGGGTTATATAATCAGTCTTTACTAGACTCTTGACTAACATGTCATCAACATAGACTTCCATAGTCTTACCAATAAGATCCTTAAAAATTTTATTTACCAACCTTTGATAGGTGGCTCCCGCATTCTTAAGACCAAACGCCATAACAAGATAACAATAAACACCAAAGTCAGTGATAAATGATACCTTTGGAATGTCATCCTTGTGCATCTTAATCTGATTATATCCGCTAAATCCATCCATGAAACTCAGCATCTCATGCCCAGCAGTGGCATCAATCAAAGTATCAATCCTTGGCAATGGAAAACAGTCTTTAGGGCATGCATCATTCAGATCAGTGAAGTCTATACACATCCTCCACTTTCCATTAGCCTTCTTCACCATTACAGGGTTTGCTAACCACTCCGGAAATTGAATCTCCTCAATGAAACCAGCCTCTAGGAGCTTCTCTACTTCCTGTTTTATAGCCTCTTGTCTTTCCGGGGCAAAATTTCTTATCTTTTGTTTCACTATCTTCCGGCTTGGATCCACGTTCAGCTTGTGATTAATCAACTCCGGGTCTATGCCTGGCATATCAGCTGCTGACCATGCAAGTACATCACTATTTTCTTGCAAAAATTTCACCAACTTCCCTCTAAGGGGCTCCTCTAGTGTGGCTCCAATGAAAGTCATCCTCTCAGGAATCTCGGGGTCTAAAGGAACCGAAACCAAGTCTTCTGCTGGCTTTCCTCTCTTCTCATCATTTTCTCGGACATCCATATCTTCAATAGGAAGAACCTGCCCCCGACTCCATCTGCCCTCAAAGAGGCCACATAACAGCTTCTAGCCATTTTTTGATCTCTTTTCTCTTCTCCAATCCCGTTTCGGGTGGGAAACTTCATAACTGAATGGTAGGAAGAGGGGACTGCCTTAAAGGCATGTATCCCTATTCTCCCCATAATAGCATTATAAGTTGAACTAGCCTTGGTTCCGTACCTATGATGGTTGGCAGTTTGATTATTCCTTCCACAGGACATTCTACTCCAGCAAATCCATATATCGGCATGTCGGTTGGTGTCAACTGGGAATCGTTATACCCCATCCTTAGGAAGGTGTCGTGGAGCAATATATCCACAGAAGCACCATTATCCACAAGAACCCTCTTAACCGGGCTATTTCCTATTATTGGTGTTATGACCAATGGGTCATCATGAGGAAACTTTACGCCCTCTAGGTCAGAATCATCAAAAGCCAATGTTACTTCTGTCCTGGCCCTCTTCGGGGCTTCTCCAACAATATGCATAACCTCTCTAGTATATGCCTTTCTTGAATTTTTGGACAATCCAGCAGCAGTCGGACCTCCAAAGATCATGTTTATCACAGGTCCTCGAGGGCATCGTGGTCCTCCAAAAATTGCATTTATAACCAGCCCTCTAGGTTGGAGATTCCGCCCCTGATCGTCTTGGTCCCTCCTACGATCTTCAAAATTCTTCCTTCCACTATTATTTCTGTCCCCTCCATCTCCAGTATACTTGTTCAATCTTCCTTTTCGAATCAAAAACTCAATTTCATCTTTCAATTGCCTACACTCTTCGGTGTCATGGACAACATCCTTATGAAACCTGCAATACTTGCTCTTATCTAGCTTGGTGGGATCAGCCTTCAAGGGCTTAGGCCAGCGAATATCTCTATCTTTCTCAATCTCCATCAAAATTTGACTTCTAGGAGCATTCAGCTTAGCGTATTCAGTGAACTTTTTCCCAGGTCCTCCCTTCTTGGGGGTTGAATCAGGGTTTTATTCGGTTCTAGGATATTTGTCCTTTGCAATATATTCTAGATCAGTTTTCCGCTTCTTGCCTCCAGTGGGCTCATTACTTATTACGGTCTTCCTAATACTTTCTTCAACCTTGATATACTTCCCTGCCCTCTCTTGGAGCTGCAACATGCTCTCAGGGGGACGTTTGGCCAAGGACATCTTGAAAAACTCGTCCCTAGTTCCTTGTTGCAGTGCTATCATGGCTACCTTATCATCAAGGTCCGGGACTTTTAAAGCCTCTTTTGTGAAATGATTCAGGTAATCTCTCAAGGATTCCTTAGCTCCCTGCACAATACTCATAAGAGATGCTGAACTTTTCTCATGGACTCTCCCGCTGATGAATTGCTTAATAAAAGCCTGACTTAACTCTCTGAACGATCCAATAGAGTTTGGGGGTAAGCGGCTGTACCATCTTTGAGCCATACCCGACAGGGTTTGAGGGAAGGCCCGACACTTAATAGCGTCATTCACGGGTTGCAGCAACAGTGCATTAGAGAATGTCCTGACATGGTTAGCGGGGTCTCCGGTGCCATCATAGGCTTTGATAGTGGGCATCTTGAATTTCCTTGAGATATGGGCATTCATTATTTCTTCTGTGAAGGGTGGAGTTGGATCATCAGGATCTCCAAGGGGAAGGAGATTGCTTGGATCACTTCTTGGGAAGACAGCCCTTCTTCGTACCGGACCATCCAGGTCTATGACAGGAGGAGGATTTCTCCCCCTAGGAGGTATCTGGGGTCTGGTGGCCTGGTGAGCTTCCAAGTCACGCCTCAGCCTTTGGATCTCAGCCTCATGAGCCCTTATCCTTTCCTGCACTTCCTGGGGATTCGCCCCTTGGGTGCTTCGAGGGCGTTGCCTTCCATCGGCCATCGGCTCCTTGCCTGGACGTCTCCTTCTTGGGGCCACTTCATCATCCGAAGATTCAAAATCTCTCTCAGTGTAAGGACCAGAAAATTCCCGATCCTCGGGGATAGGAGCCAAACCTCGTATATAAGGGGGTGATTTCCCTCGTGCTTCACTTCGCCCAGCATATCCACTTCCTCCAACCTCGGGGTAAAGGGGCATCCCATAAGGGGGGTTAGTAGTAACAACAGTTGAATATTCATACCCGACGGGTCGAGAATTTACAGGTATATGTACTTGTTGAACTTGAGGATTCGTACCTTGAATAGTCGGGGGAGTCGTCCCTTGTGGCTGAGGTTGAGTTGCCCCTATCTGGGTTTCCGCTTGAGTAGATGCATAAGTTGAGTGGGGAGGTATTTCCACGGTTGACGAAATCACCTGAGTTGTCCCTGATGGTGTTCCCTCCTCTAGAGCGCTAGTTGTTTTCCGTGTTCTCGCCATGGTTATTGTTCAGTTCCCACAGACGGCGCCAAAATGTTATGGATAAAAAACTAAGGTTATTATTTGCTGTATTTATTACTAAGATTCGGGAGCTCAAGGCCTTTAATGGCTGCTCTCGTGTTTCGTAGCTTAATTCTGCCTTTACGAGATGCCTACGTATCTCTGTGAATTAGAGAATCAAGCTAAAAAACGTAGTTCTGATTTGTGGGGCGAGACCCCTTTTATAGATGTTGAGAGTCCTTGAATTGGACTTGGTATAGGAGACTTGGTGGGCAAGTCTCATAATTAGAATGGACCTTGGAGTCCTAGATAGTAGGAAACTGATTCCTTATCCTTTTAGATCCCCTTGAGGCCAATCTACAAGGATTTATATCCCCACTAGGACTTATCTTAATAGCTGTTTTCCTCCTTTATTTATTAATTACGAAATTAATAAATAATCAGGGCTTTTGGGCCTTCTTTGTTCCATCAGGCCTGATCTGGTCCATCAGGCCTGATCAATGTATTGACCTTCTTGGTCTGAATGTCATACATCTTCTTATTGGGCCTAGCAGCCCTACACCTTGCAATATTTAATTATACAATCAGGATTTATTTATCCCTATTACTAGTATAACTTCGAAAAGAAGTATACTGTCCCAACTATAAAATAACACAACTATAATATAATATAAACAACTTTATAAAAAAGAACTTACACTAATCCGCAAACCCTGGACCAACCACCTTCCAAAAGCTTCTTCCTTCGCTTTCTCGAATTACGCGGCTAAACAGCGCAAGCTAATCCTCACTGGAGGTGAAATTTAAAAACAGGCAAGTATGAGCGGAAGAAATACTGAATAAGTTCATTATAATATATATGGGGTCAATTTGATATAAAACCGACATCTGCAATAGAGCAGAACCTTTAAAATCATAATTGCTGAATCAGAAAATTTTAGTTGAGGAACCCATAATTGGTTCCTTACTTGTATTCAAAACCCTTTTTATATGTTCGAGTAAAATGCTTCAGCAATACTTTGAATCTTGACGAGGATAAAACTCGTAAAACCGTGTTTACGAAAATATCGTAAACAACAATAACAAGAAGCAATGATTATGGATTGAATCATAAACTTTATTCAAAACCGAACTCTTGATATTAATACTTATTTTGTTGTCATATCAAATTAGATATCAATACGAACTTTGATCCTCACAACATCCCATACTGAAGTCAACATCAATCATCTATACTAATTCCACCTTTAATATTTAACAACAAAGTAAGTATCAACATAAATCAGAATCTGAATCAAAACTGCATTTCACCATTAATCCAAAATAGAAATAGTTGATAAATCATTTATTCTATGATTATCAAAAACAGTATAATAATTTAGATTGAGATCATTCACCGACGGATGTACTATCACATGCTGATCAGCCCGTGTGATAGCACAATGTCACCAAAACACGAGTACTCAATTAAAAAGGCAATATATCTGCCTGTGGCACAAATTATGTCATAATATTTCATATGACACTTAGCAATAGCCCCCCGCTGAACCATCCGCCCCGATCACTTACGCATTGATTCAATCATAAAACCTTTTATTGAAAAGGGGTCATAATAATTGACACCCAAAATAATTTTATTCCCCCATTTACTTGGGTAGGAATACTCGCAACCAAATCATCTTTCTCAAAATCCAAAACATTTATAAATCCAGTAATTTGATAAGTAAAATCACTTAGCTATTCTGAACATAGAATAACATAAGAGTGTATGCATAAACAGAATCATTTAATTTAGCGATATGTAAAATATTTATCTATTCCGAACTAAGAATAGGGAAAGCAATACTTGCATAAGAAGATTTAAAATAAATATCACTTGAACAATAAGTGATGATAGGGATATTTGCCTTTGATTTAAGCAGTTAGTCACACTCGCAATAACACATCTATTCTGACATTCTGTCTTAAAACATCACCGTCTTTCTTTTCAACACTTTACTGATATGCTGCTCCTATGATTGCTAGAAGCCAGATATCCAATATCATTCCATCTCACTCTTTATCCAACATCTTGTCCTGATCAACTCGAATAATCCGCATCTATAATTAAGAGATATAACTTTAATCGTCTAAACGATAATTACTCGAAGAACTGCGCGTCAAAACCCTACCGTCTACCCATATGATAGCCCACACATAAAGAAAACAGCCAAATACAAGACTTATGACCCATGTACGCACATAATTTACATAACTCACGTATCACGTAATTCATATAACACATGTCTCGGTTCGTCAAAAGGTTCGACTCAGTACGTTTAAAACGGGTCAAAATACTCCTTTTTGGTAAATACGCGACTTGGAATTAACTTGCAAAACAAGTGACCTTCCGAAACAAAAGGATTTGGGTCTCGAAAGTATTTTTATTGAAAGCGAAATATTTTTCTGAGTCTGGACACGTTCGTTTCGTATTAAACGAATGAACGGTCTATTTTTTACGAATAAAATAAGGGTAAATCAAATAACAATGATATTAATTGATTTTTAAATACTCAAATATAATTTTTAAAAGCTCAAAATAATTTTTAGGAATTATTTGGCTTAATTATAAATAATTATATTTTATTTAACTATTTATAAATAAAATTAATTAATTAATTAAATTAATCAATTAATTATATGATAAATAATTAAATCAAAATTTTATTTTTTTAGAAAATTATTTCTGGAATTTAAAATAATTTATTTAATTAGTAAAAATAATTACTAAATTAATTTTGAATTTAAAATTGATTTTTGGAATTAATATTAGAATTTTGAATTATTTTTAAAATAAATTATGCATAAACAGAATTGGATTTGGGGTTTTAGGGTTTTTAAGATTGAATCTGGGTCGGAATTAAAAGAAACGGGTGGGTTGTAGAACGAACCGGGTCGGGTTGAAGGTTCGGCCGGAACTTCCCCAGAATCCGGCGAAGCTACCGTTTTCCGGCGATGTTCCGACGAGACCAAACCTCCCTGTTTGGTTCCGTTCGATCCTTTTTTTTGTTGCACAACAGCCTAGCAACTAATTACAATTAATAACCACAACAATCAACCCAGAATTTCATCGATTCCGTCCAAACTCGCATAAATCTGGCGACTTGAATTCTCCGACAATAAAAAACGCATCAAGAACTTGATAAAACTCAAACAAAAACTCATCATTATCATCATATGAACCTACTCAACTATTTTACATCAACAAATAACAACAAACGAAACCGGAAAATCAAGAACAAGAATCGGGGTCACGTTTTCTGGCGAGGCTCAAATCGGATACCAAACTTAACGAAACAAACAAGTACATACTCCATATTTAACAATATATCTATCCATGACATCAAAACAAGTAAAGAATCAAGCCCCCCTCCAAATTTGTCAAAATTAAAAAAATTCGAAATAAATCGAAAATTTACCCAATATAAAAACTAATTCAGGAAAATGATAGAGCTTGTTTCAAGCTTCGATTTGACTACTCGTCGGTCAAATTCCGATACCAGAATCATAATCAAAGTTGAGTTTGATTATGTAAAGATTAACGAATAAGAGAGAAGGAGAGAGAGAGAGAGAGAGAGGGAGTGAGAGATCGAGATAAGGGAGAGAAAGACACCAGGTCTGTAGAGTGTAGCCGCGAGAGGCGGTGGAAAGAAAAAAAAAATCTGTTTTATTTTGTTTACTTTCTTTTTCATTTTGGCAAAAATCAATAAACCTACTATTCTAAAATATAAAATGACTGGGGAATAATTCTAAAAATTTTAAATTTTATTTTTAGAATATAAAGAGTGAAATTGTCTTTCTCCCCAAATATTTAAAAATAATCTTGACTGTATAAATTATTTTATACGGAATTTACAAAATAAATGCTAGTAAATGGAATAATAATATAAAAATTATTCTAAAATACATGCTCCTTAAAATAAATTTAACTATAATTTTTAAATATTCCACAAAAGTATTTTAGAGATTATAAAATAATTCCCATAATTTTAGCGTTACCCAATAATTTTATAAAAATATTTAGAAGCACAAAATCTCAATTTTTAACATAAAAAAATATTTTAACAAGAACCAACAATACAGAAACACGTACAAGCCACATAATTATGTAATCACCATAACACATAATTTCATATCCAAGAATCATCTAACTCCTATTTTTCTAAATAACCATATATTTTATTATAATAATAAACACGTAATAAAACAGTCGACAAATATTATTTATTTATTATTATTTTTGAATATTTTCTAGATGAAACTTGCTATCAATTAGCACATTAATCCAATTAAAGACACGAACCCACGAACAAGGAATAAAATATCCACTATTTTATTCCTTCTAAATCATTAAAGCACATAAACATATTCAATTAATAATAATAATAATTCTGAAAAATAATGGATATCAAAATCTACTCCCCTTATAAGGATTTCGTCCTCATAATCAGCAGAAGAAAGCACTAAGAGTTTTCTTACCAACTTTCCAATCTCTCATATGTAACTTTTCTCAAAACTTCCAATAACAGTGAAATATCTTATACCACACAGTTATCACTGGAGCTTCACTCCGCACCATTGTTCCTTCCACATCCTTTGACCAATTTCTTCATAGAATTACTTTTACTGATTGCGAAAAAGAAGAATAGAGAGAAAGATATAGAGAAAGAAAAAGAAAGAGAAATAAAGTTAAATAGAGAGAGAAAGTAAAGAAACAGACTAACTTCGTTATACGCCACTGATATTTTAATCGCATTACAATCCATTGTTGATATTGGTAATCCCATCACATAGCCTTAATTTGACTTGACCAGGATAACTCAGCCCAACTTGATCGGCATACCTTCGAATATTTGAGATGATAAAATAATGGAATTTCAAAGAGAGAGGAATTTTATATCATAACAGGACCAAAATATGAATTTGTAAAAAAAAGTATTGTTGAAATAAAAGAATAACTGGGAGATCAATATGATCAAATGAACTTGGTATTGCGTGCCCAAACTGTTAGTCCCTTAACAATATAGCAAGAATTACAGAGGGGGGGTTGGATGGAATTCTTGAACTTTTTTCTTGAAATAAAAATGTTCAACTCGATTATAGATATATTTGTTTTGATTAGCACAATGCGGAATGTAAACTTAATTGAATCAAAACATAAGTAATTAAAAACAAGAGTCTTTAAAAACTTTCTGGTGGATTTAAACAATTCCACCAGAGATATATATTATATATCGAGAGGACTCTGTGTGCAGGAATGCTCACATCTGCTTACAAATGGAACTACTGAGAATACAGGAAATGCTAATGATTCTGCTTACAAAGATTTCTCTGTTTTTGTGTTTCTCAGCTATCTCAGTTATTTTTCTATTTTCTACTCTCTTGGTTTATATAATACCAAGATTACAAAGTCAAAAAGACTGAACAAATATAAAATCTAACAGTCTTAAGCTTTGCTGCTTTTCATCCTCTATTACCCAGTTAATGGGCTTCCACAGTGTATTTGTATACATCTCGACGGTTGTGTGTCAGCTTTCACTGTTCAACTGCTGTTTGAATTCTTTATATGATCATCCGTCGACTTTCAGAACATCCGTTGATGATTTAATTGATCATCCGTCGACTGCTATATTAAACATCCGTTGATAGTCATTTGATCATCCGTCGATGGCTTTGATAATCATCCGTCGGTAGCTATTTTGGCACTTGACTCTATATTACTTATGCAGAATTACAAGACATCATTTATGTACAATTAATCAACCTATTCTGCATATCTAGTTAAAGTCAACATGACTTATATGCTACTACATATTCTATACAAAGGTGCATACATAACTGTGCTACAAACTTATTATTACATAAGCTACTCACTCGATGGATAATAAGTTAATCATCCGTCGGGACTATAATGAGTTATCCGTCGGGACTATAATTCTTATCCGTCGAGTGCTGTAATAACCCCAATTTTTGGAAATTTTTGAAACCCTTATGAATAATGATTTTGCAGATTATGCTGAATGAGAAAACTTTTCATGCCACACTATGTAGGGGTTCTGTTATTGATCTTCTGGGATATTATTAGTACTCTATACGATAAATAAATGTATGTAAAGATCGTCAGAATCCAAATTCGAACACTTTGATTTTTCCCGGAAATCCACTAGATACGGAAAGAATTGAGTATAAGGTAACATGATTAAAAGGATTTAAATTCAAGGATTATAAGAGAGGATCATAAAAGGAATATAATGTATTGAGAAAGGTTAAGGGAACCCAAGTAATAAGATCCCGGGTATGATCCCTCAAACGAGAAACGAGAACGAAAGTTAAGCGAACCGTATAACAGATCAACGGTCATTAGGCAAACAATTAGGAAGCTAATCAAAGAGATTAGAGGGGATGATGTCACCCAACCAATGAGAAGAGGGCAAGTAAGGGATGATGACATAACAAATGTGACATAAGCATGACATGAGGGGGAAGGAGGTGTGGTTGATTTAGAACCACACAAAGTTGATGGTTAAAAAGGTAATTAACCAAAAGCAAGCTAAAAAACAACCAACCAAAACAAATCAAAGCAAAACACAAATTTTTTTTCATCTTCTTCATCTTGCTCTCGGCTTTTGAAAGAAAAACAAGGAGGAGTTTTTCAAAAACTCAAGCTACACACCTTCAAAAATTATAAGGTTTGTTTCTTTAGCTTCCATAATTCATAACTTAGTTATGCTATAAGTTTGGATCCAAGAATCCAAGGTTTACCTAGTTAATCAATTCCTAAAAGTTTAGGGTGAATAGTAACTTTCAAGAACAAATTTTTGATTCTTGATTTTATTTGTAAGGACAAGGTAGCTTAAGCATAGATCAAGGCTTCCATGGGCATTCCAAGGATCTTTCATTGATTAAAAGCTTCAAGAAGGTATAAAACTCCAAACCCTAGCTTTACTTTGTTAAATAGGATGATTTTGATTGTTATGGTTATATAGTAGCTTAATGCTTGTTGGTTTAGAATTTGGGGTTGGAGTGGTAGTGAAATGGATGGTGAATCTTGTTGTTTTAGTTAAAAGAACTTAAGTATAGTTAAATTCAAGCTTAAGCATAAGTATAAATGTTAATATTGAATTGATTGGGGCTGTTAGGATGTGGTATGGATGTAGTTTGGATTGGGATGTGATTGTGGCTTGATTATGGGTTGTTTTGGAATGGTTTAAATTTGGGAAATCGCGTAAACATAGCCGTCGTAATGCCCGATTTACCGTAGACTGTTTTTGTTCTTAACATCAGAACCCTTGAACTCACTGCTAGGTTCTGACCATTGCCATGTTTAGATAGTTCATGTTACGAGCTTCGTTTTGATATGTGGTTCGTTTAATTCCGATGAACGGTTTAGGAGAAACGGCCGTTTTAAATAACGACATTTCGCGAACGAACCCTTACCCCTCGCCTTACTTTGAAACATAGGTTAAAGACCTTAAAAGACTAATTGAAGTATGAAACATTTATGTAAGGTGTAATAGGCAGTTGTTAAGACACCCGCGAAGGAATCGCCTTAAAACTCATAATGGTTAAATTATTAAAAATGGTGGAGCCGAGGGTACTCGAGTGACTTAAGAGAATCAGTAAGCGCAAAGCGAGCGTTAGAGTCTAAGTTGGTTAAAGTATAGATTTACAAGTGACTTTGGTTTAATTCCAACTTACTTGTTGTTTATAGGTTACCAGACTCGTCCCGAGCCTCTTATCACCCCCAGTCGCTCAGGCAAGTTTTCTACCCGTTATACTGTTGTTGTGATGTATATGTGTATATGCATTATCTTGTGATAAATGCATGATTGTTATTAGCAAATTCTTACGATATATTGGAGCATGTGATATGGTATATATGCATGTCTGTTTTGTAATCTTGATATATATCTGTTGGTTCAAATGCTTATTAGTTGCATAATACCTATGCTAGAGATAAGCGGTAATTTGCATATACCCTTAGAAAAGGGGACCCCAAGGTGAACATATTTCTTAACCGGGAGTCGATGTTCCCGAGTATATTATATATATATATATATATATATATATATATATATATATGGATATAGTTTTCAAAACTATTGATCGAATAAGGTTTATTCGATAACTTTATTTTATTTAATGAATATTATTTGAATATTCATTCGAGGACTTATGACTCTGTTTATTCTATTAAATGATTATTAATTGGATATTCATTTGAGGATGTATGACTCCGTTTATTTTATTTAATGAATATTATTTATAATATTCATTCGAGGTATTATGACTCCGCTTATCATTTAATAATATTCTTTATTTTTTTAAAGAATAATGTTTCGATAATCAAACTTATTTTTCGATTATTCAAATAAAGATAGTACTTTCGTATAAGTATATCTTTTGTTATTTAATATTAATTTCAAGTATGAGTTTTAAAACTACTACTTCGAATATTTTTATAAGGATTATCTTTATGAGAATATTATTTAAATAATAATATTCAGATATTTCTAAAATATCGGGACTGATTTATTTTAATAAATCAGCAATACTCCAAATATTCTTAAAAATGTTTTCGAGTCTTCAAAATGATTTTTAAAGTTAGAGTGGACCCCAAAACTCATTTTTTATATTTAAGATCTTCCTTTCAAAGGGGATTTAAATACTCGCTAAAAACCTGGGGGATCCAGCTCTGTGGTGCATTTTACATTCGCAACGTGGTTGCTGTTTTGAGAAAACAAATGAATTGATTACTTACCCAACGTTCGGGAAGTAAGCCCATCTAATTGAGTCGGCATAAGTGACAGGCCGGGGTACGGTCTATCAAAGTGTAAGTGGCTGGGTGGCAGTCCATCAACGCGTAAGAGGCCGGGTGGCGGTCCAGCACAAGGTCCTTATGTGGCCAGGGTGATGACCGGTGGGGGATTCATCCATCTACTAGTAGAAAAGGTTACTTAATGGGTATCTTTGCCTGATCAGCAAGATATCAGGTTTATGCCAAAATTCTTTTCTTTCCAAATTTATTGGATATTACAACTCTGTTCATACTTTTCATGACAGAGATTTTCTGGAAATGTATGAAATATATATATATATATATATATATATATATATATATATATATCAGGACTTAATGAAGTATCTCGTAACTTCATTATTTATAATGATATTTCAAAGATTGAATCTATTCAAGTCTTATAGTCTCATCTGGGTGATAAACTTTGAAACTAATTATAACTTGAACGGTGGTAGTTCAAGTAGTATTCGGATATAAGTATATTGGAGTATCTTGTAACTTCATCTTTTAAACTTATATCTAGTAAATGATTATCTTATGCATGACAAAGATTTTCAGAAAAACGTTGAGACAAGGTTAGATATATGAGATCACCTTGCAACGATATTTTTATACAGTTATAAACTGGAACTCTGTGTATATTATGCATGGAAGAGGACTTCCAAGATTTTGAAAAGTATATATACATATATACTGAATATTTTGCGACTTGGTCGCGTTAAGATATCAACTTGGTTCATTTCTTCTTGACCAAGACTTTCATGAGTACTATGAGAAGGCTCATATATTGTTAATCATTATACATATTATTTTGGTGGGCTTGCTGCTCACCCTTGCTTTCTTCTTTCATCACACAACATCAGATAGACAAGATGAACAGGACCAAGCTTCCAATTCGCAAGCGGTTAGAAAATGTTCCGCAATTTTCTGGAAGCGTTGATGCCGCCGTAGCTGAGGTAGGAGCTACTAATAGGCTAGGTTTTCAACTATTGATAAACCAGACTTATGTATAATATGAATTGTAATAATGGCAAAGAAATGTAAATTTATTCAGAAAACCTTTTAAGGTGTATTGGCTGATAATTGTGGAATAAAATGACTTGTGATTATTTTTGGATGTTCATCTCTGAGACTATAACTTGTGGTGTGTGTGTGTTTATTGTGGGGTCACAGTACAGAGTAGTTGATTAATTATTAAGATTGGGTGTTATTAAGGGAAATGGAACTCGTGACAACCCGGATCCCCGACCCCGGATTTGGGGGTGTTACAGAAGTGGTATCAGAGCTAAGCGTTATAAACCTCAGAGATGATGTGACGTAAAGATAATAAGTTCACTAAGATAATAAGAACTCTTGCCAAGTTTATAGTCGGGCTACCTAACATAGTACTGATAGTTAAAACCCTTACGGGAACCGTTATAAATATCGTGATAGTAACATAGTTAGTTCTCGTATAGGGTAGCGGGGCACCGAACCCTGAGGTTCAGGAACATCAGCATGAGGATGTTTTATTACAAGTTGGAGATCAAATTGTGAATCCGATGGAGTACCCTAATGCGGGACCGGATGAGATTCATATTGAGAATGTTGCGGTTGAGGATGTTATTCCGGAAATGATTGTGGCTGAGGAGGATCTCATGGAGGATCCTGATGAGAATGAAGAGAGGACCGTTGAGGAATTGATGACCGTAGTCAGGGCGACTACCAGAGCAAGAATGGCCGCGAGGGTGGCACTAGAGGATGAAGAGTTACCAAGGGCACAAAGGTTAATGAAGGCAGAAGGAGTGGGGCCTTCCATGACACCAATTATACCAGTATCAGACCCTCTTCCAGAGGTTCCTGTAGACATCCATGAGGTTCCACCAATTCCTGTTCCATCCCCGGTACAGAGCCCAGCACCTACTGAGGAAATGCCACCTTTATCTCCTGCACCATTGTCACCTGATACCGTGCTTGGTTATCCATTTGGATCTCCTGGGTCTGCACCACCTGCACCCCATGGACTGCTAGATGCTACCACTCAGGCTTCTCTTATCGCCAATTATCATATGACTTTGGGTGGCCTGTCTAAGGCCCGTAATGTTAGGAGTGATCTGTTGGATCGACTTACTGCACCGAGGATTGAGGGTGGGGTACTTCCGGCAGGATTAGCTCATAGCATGGAAAGGATTGAGGCTACCACCCGTGTTACAGCTAGAGGCCATCTTGAGGGTCAGATTGATCCAGCTCTACTTGCAACTATCCTAGACCTCATCACCGCTTTAATGGAGCAGGTTAGGGATGTCGTGCGTGCCCGCATTTCTTGATCCATGGTAGTGTGCAGAGCCAGAGCAATCAGACAAGAATTTCATGTAGCACCGCTTTTGGAGGATGAGCCTAAGTTATGAATGATTAGTTTTAATGACGAGATGATTATCTATGGTAGTACTTTTGGGATAGGAGCGATAAGATCAAATGATGTAATTCTCTTTAACGTGTTCAGTTGTTGTACCCTCGAAATAAATGGTTATGTATATATTCGTTAATTTCAGTTCAGATCAGTTGTTTGTGATAAGATCACATTGTTAATTGCTCTAGTAACACTTAAGAGAGTGTCATGAAGTTTATCGAACTTGAGAATTCATAATTTGCAATCGTGCAAGGACCGAATGAGGGAAAGACTTAAGCAAAGTAAGTAAGACGAATATCCAGAGATTCTCAAAATTTTTCCAAGTAATATGCCCCCACAAGGAATAAGATTAAGGGCAAACCTTGAATATGATAATCGGGGAGGTCGCAATTAAGATATAAGGAACCCAGAATATAATAAAGTGGAAAATGAGGAGTTTAAATTAAAAGATGACCCCAATTATGGGGAGTAGGAAGAAATATTTAGACTAAGAAAACAAAAGTCGAGCGAGATAAGGAGACCCGAGACGGTACTCCTATACGGAAATTCATGGACCTGTCTAAACAGAACATATACTTTATTCCCAACCACCACCTTGAGAGAAACAATGTAGTGGGAAATTCTTTCAGGACCTTTAAGTCGCTAAGCTCTCAGAGTTCCAAGGGACGAGCTGACCCAGCCGAGGCAAGAGCCTGGATAAAGGAAATAGAGGAATCATTTGAGATTCTGAATGATTGACGAATCACAAAAGACTGTTTTTGTCACTTACCCTCCTAAGAAAGAGATCACCCGCTGGTGAAAGTACAAGGAAGGCACGGAGCCAGAGGTTATAATAAACTGATTAAAGTTCAGTCAATTGTTTTCAGGAAAGTACTTCCCAAGGTTATGGAGATAATGTAAAAGCTTTGGAGCTAGAACAAAAGCGGATAAGTATGATGAATTATGAATCTAAGTTGTAAAAGTTGTCAAGATTCGTTCTGAGGACACGAATCCAGAATGACGGGATGTTTGAAATCAATGCTTATGTTGTGTTGGTTCATGAAATAATGATAAGAGAAAGGAAAATAAAAAGAAATTGAAGTGGAAAGGAATATAAAGGCAATAGAGTTTGAGGAATGATAAGGGAGTTGGGTATAAGGAAACCCTAAAGACTCGTAGCAATAGAAAAGTATGTAATCGTCAGGATGAGGGTGATTCACCATGAGTTAAAATTGATGGTTGAAGGCATAAGAGATACATATATTTTATCCCCTGTAAGTTGGGAGGATTCGAGGAAACCTTGAGATAGTTCGAAGGATAAATAATGAGACGCGGATAGACTGAGGAGACAAGAAAGTAAGAAATTAGGAAAATTGGATGAAGGAAGTGACCTTCAAGAATGTGAAGTGTAAGACCAGGGGCATGATACCTAGAAAGGGAGACGCCGGGTATGAAAGATATCCCAACATTGAGATGACTGTTGAGATAAACAACAAAAGTAAATAAGGAATTATTAAGAAGAAGTTCACGTTGAACACGACCATTATCTTCCAGAACATCCTTGTTATCGTTACCAAATTAGGCAAGAAAAGCGAATAACCGTTGTTATCTTTTAGAGGCCATATTGATTGACCTCATTTTGAATACAGATGTTATTGTGAAATTCAGCATATACTATCGAGGTGGGAATGATTGAATAAGACACCCTTATCAGGGATATATGACTTGATTATCCATGGAAGGATGCATGTACCTTTTTAAAGGTGGAATTAAGGATAGAACATCGGTAACTTAAAATGAATCCTAGGGGAATGCATAAAGGTTGGCATTTCACCCTTAATAGGGATAGTATGAGTTTTGACAATATGAATTGGAAAGGATTAAGGTAATAACAACCTTTAAGGATCAGTGGAGAAATTTTTCAAAAGTATATAGACTATGATTCTGGTATTAATAAATGGTATCTTGATACGCCCTGTGCCTAGGGTGTACCTGATGAAGGATTTAAGGATAACCTTAGAAGTTTTACAAGGAGAAAGGTAATATTCAAAGTTCTCAAGAACAGAAATTTTGATGAAGGAAATATGGCGTAATTATAATAATGCCAAGTGGGGCACGTGATAAACCACGAGAAAGTATGGATCGAACCAGTAAAGGTCGAAATTAGTTAGGGCAATTAGGACCTAAGATAAAAGATGTTCTCAGTACGATCGAGAGTCAGTCGCGACAGTGATTAACCTCTAAAGACTGAGGCAATAACTTATGGAAAAATGGTGATTTTTTTTACTCATCTGATTTTAAGGAAAACATCTTCACATAAGCTGTGATTGAAATGAGGTAGAAAATTTATTTGGAGGTGGTTAAAATGACATTGACTGTAAGGAAATTTTACTATCAGGAAAGGCCAAAGAGGTGGCCGACACTTTAAAGGTAAGAGGATAATTATAGGCGCTTGTGCCAAAGGAATACAGTGATGATGGTTAAAGCTATGCAGATTGTATTATGGTTTGGAAGATTGACATTCCTTCTGATGACTGTGCAATACCCAACCGTAATAATAGTTGATAAAGGTTTAATTCGTGTAATCGCCATGAGCGGGCTATCTATCTTAGAAGGTACTATCTTGAGAATGAGCCTGGACCATGTTTCAAAAGGACTAAACGAATCTTTGAGTTAAGTCTTCTATCTAAGGCATATGATTAAGAATGGTATTAACCTGCTATCGTTGCTTTGATTGAAACTCTTCTGCAATTTTATCTGCTTCATGTCATGTATGTATGGCAGGATCAGGAGTGTTCTTCATGAATCATGAATGGTGATTATGTTACCTCCTTAGAAGAATTAGATACGAGATGTATGGACTCCGTATGGTTAGCTATTAAGACTTCATGGAAAATAAATGACTACAGTAGGTCAGTGGTGGACCATAGTAAGGCAGCAATGATTCTGCGAGTAATGAGCTGATTACAACCGTGAGAGTTGTATTGGAATGGGTGTTGAGATTGAGTACCACTAATCGGGTCGTGGTAGTGTATAAGTTATCATTGATAGACTAATTAAGTAGAGTATCTACCTATTGAATATTTATTCTTTCTTATCAATAGAGAGTCGTATTATTATACGAGGAAGGTTGCGGTGCAAGCATAGAATTCTAGTAACGATGATGTCTAGAATGAGATCCCAGATTCGATTTTCGATATCGAGGGAGTTTCAAAGGTGATTGTGTATAAGCTCGAGGAAGAGCATGGGTCCATAGAATGATGGACGAGATAGTGAAAATATTTAGGCATGTGAAATACGATGCTATAATACTTGATGTTCTCCTATGACAAACCTCTATAGTTCAGAGGTAGATTCCAAGCTAGATATTTTGTGGCAGTATATTTTTTATTTACAATTCTCTTCAATTCGTTCTTTTCTCTTCTTTTCATTTCATATAAACTGAGAAGAACAACCCTTCCAGAAGGGGAGGTATTGCCGAATGACTATCTATCTGTGTGATAGAAGCCTAGTAGGATACCATCTATTGTTTAATTGCTTGTCAAGTACTAAAGGCTGGCCACCTTCTGTACTAACTATGCGATATAAAAAGTGTTCATGATCATAGTGATCTCTCAACAAATTCATTTACTTCTATATGATTGATTAAACTTTGGGAAATAGAAACAGCTGAAAAAGGAGTAGTAAAGTTATGGTGGTATTCAGAATGGAAACACATTCATGATACTAAGGTTGACGTGGTTACTAAAAGGTTATAGAACGCTAACGAGCAAAAGTATAACCAGTATAATATTAGGAACGGAAGGTAGTAGAGATTACGAACTCGAAAAGAATGGGTATTGAGAAGCAAAAGCTCTAATGCTAAAAGCTATAATGAAAGTCTGTGCAATAGACTTGAAAGAAATTGGAATGATCACTTAACACGGATTGAGTTTTCTTACGACAATAGATCATATGTCAGTATTGAGGTATCGCCTTATGAGATCCTTGAGGGAAGACAATGTCGATCTCCCTTATGTTAGGATGAAGTTGTAGAGCGCAAGATGCTCGGACCCGCAGTAGTCCAAAGGACTAGGGATATAATAGATCTAATCAGAGGATGGCTGGTAGTAACCCAAGATGGACATAAGAGGTATGCTGATTTGACTCAAAAGGACAAAGAATATGAAATAGGGGACCTAGTAATGTTATAGGTATCCCTTGGAAAGGATTGATGAGGTTCGGAAAGAAAGGAAAGCTAAGTCTACAATTTGTTGGACCCTTGGATATATTAAGACGTTTTGGGAAGTTAGCATATGAGCTAGCCCTACCCCCGAACATGTAGCAAGTCATAACATGTTCCACGTATCAATGTTAAGGAAGTATAATTCGGATGCCAGATAAATAGGGGCATATGAGCGCATAGACACGCAACCCGACGTAACCTATATGGAGCAACTAGGAAGGGTTATAGAGTAAAAAGGAACAAGTGCTTAGGAGAAGGGTTATCAAACTATTCAGAGTTTGATGGAAGAACCACAATGTGGGAAAATTTACTCGAGAGTTAGAAAGTGCAATGTTAAGAAAGTATCCATATTCATTTTCTATCTGATTCCGGGACGGAATCCTTTTAAGGAGGGGAGACTGTAATAACCCCAATTTTTTGAAATTTTTGAAACCCTTATGAATAGTGATTTTGCAGATTATGCTGAATGAGAAAACTTTTCATGCCACACTATGTAGGGGTTCTGTTATTGATCTTCTGGGATATTATTAGTACTCTATACGATAAATAAGTGTATGTAAAGATCATCAGAATCCAAATTCGAACACTTTGATTTTTCCCGGAAATCCACTAGATACGGAAAGAATTGAGTATAAGGTAACATGATTAAAAGGATTTAAATTCAAGGATTATAAGAGAGGATCATAAAAGGAATATAATGTATTGAGAAAGGTTAAGGGAACCCAAGTAATAAGATCCCGGGTATGATCCCTCAAACGAGAAACGAGAACGAAAGTTAAGTGAACCGTATAACAGATCAGCGGTCATTAGGCAAACAATTAGGAAGCTAATCAAAGAGATTAGAGGGGATGATGTCACCCAACCAATGAGAAGAGGGCAAGTAAGGGATGATGACATAACAAATGTGACATAAGCATGACATGAGGGGGAAGGAGGTGTGGTTGATTTAGAACCACACAAAGTTGATGGTTAAAAAGGTAATTAACCAAAAGCAAGCTAAAAAACAACCAACCAAAACAAATCAAAGCAAAACACAAATTTTTTTTCATCTTCTTCATCTTGCTCTCGGCTTTTGAAAGAAAAACAAGGAGGAGTTTTTCAAAAACTCAAGCTACACACCTTCAAAAATTATAAGGTTTGTTTCTTTAGCTTCCATAATTCATAACTTAGTTATGCTATAAGTTTGGATCCAAGAATCCAAGGTTTACCTAGTTAATCAATTCCTAAAAGTTTAGGGTGAATAGTAACTTTCAAGAACAAATTTTTGATTCTTGATTTTATTTGTAAGGACAAGGTAGCTTAAGCATAGATCAAGGCTTCCATGGGCATTCCAAGGATCTTTCATTGATTAAAAGCTTCAAGAAGGTATAAAACTCCAAACCCTAGCTTTACTTTGGTAAATAGGATGATTTTGATTGTTATGGTGATATAGTAGCTTAATGCTTGTTGGTTTAGAATTTGGGGTTGGAGTGGTAGTGAAATGGATGGTGAATCTTGTTGTTTTGGTTAAAAGAACTTAAGTATAGTTAAATTCAAGCTTAAGCATAAGTATAAATGTTAATATTGAATTGATTGGGGCTGTTACGATGTGGTATGGATGTAGTTTGGATTGGGATGTGATTGTGGCTTGATTATGGGTTGTTTTGGAATGGTTTAAATTTGGGAAATCGCGTAAATATAGCCGCCGTCGTATTGCCCGATTTACCGTAGACTGTTTTTGTTCTTAACATCAGAACCCTTGAACTCACTGCTAGGTTTTGACCATTGCCATGTTTAGATAGTTCATGTTACGAGCTTCGTTTTGATATGTGGTTCGTTTGATTCCGATGAACGGTTTAGGAGAAACGGCCGTTTTAAGTAACGACGTTTCGCGAACGAACCCTTACCCCTCGCCTTACTTTGAAACATAGGTTAAAGACCTTAAAGGACTAATTGAAGTATGAAACATTTATGTAAGGTTTAATAGGCAGTTGGTAAGACACCCGCGAAGGAATCGCCTTAAAACTCGTAATGGTTAAATTATTAAAAATGGTGGAGCCGAGGGTACTCGAGTGACTTAAGAGAATCAGTAAGCGCAAAGCGAGCGTTAGAGTCTAAGTTGGTTAAAGTATAGATTTACAAGTGACTTTGGTTTAATTCCAACTTACTTGTTGTTTATAGGTTACCAGACTCGTCCCGAGCCTCTTATCACCCCCAGTCGCTCAGGCAAGTTTTCTACCCGTTATACTATTGTTGTGATGTATATGTGTATATACATTATCTTGTGATAAATGCATGATTGTTATTAGCAAATTCTTGAGATATATTGGACCATGTGATATGGTATATATGCATGTCTGTTTCGTAATCTTGATATATATCTGTTGGTTCAAATGCTTATTAGTTGCATAATACCTATGCTAGAGATAAGCGGTAATTTGTATATACCCTTAGAAAAGGGGACCCCAAGGTGAACATATTTCTAAACCGGGAGTCGATGTTCCCGAGTATATTATATATATATATCTATATATATATGAATATAGTTTTCAAAACTATTGATCGAATAAGGTTTATTCGATAACTTTATTTTATTTAATGAATATTATTTGAATATTCATTCGAGGACTTATGACTCTGTTTATTCTATTTAATGATTATTAATTGGATATTCATTAGAGGATGTATGACTCCGTTTATTTTATTTAATGAATATTATTTATAATATTCATTCGAGGTATTATGACTCCGCTTATCATTTAATAATATTCTTTATTTTATTAAAGAATAATGTTTCGATAATCAAACTTATTTTCGATTATTCAAATAAAGATAGTACTTTCGTATAAGTATATCTTTTGTTATTTAATATTCATTTCAAGTATGAGTTTTAAAACTACTACTTCGAATATTTTTATAAGGATTATCTTTATGAGAATATTATTTAAATAATAATATTCAGATATTTCTAATATATCGGGACTGATTTATTTTAATAAATCAGCAGTACTCCAAACATTCTTAAAAATGTTTTCGAGTCTTCAAAATGATTTTTAAAGTTAGAGTGGACCCCAAAACTCATTTTTTATATTTAAGATCTTCCTTTCAAAGGGGATTTAAATACTCGCTAAAAACCTGGGGGATCCAGCTCTGTGGTGCATTTTACATTCGCAACGTGGTTGCTGTTTTGAGAAAACAAATGAATTGATTACTTACCCAACGTTCGGGAAGTAAGCCCATCTAATTGAGTCGGCATAAGTGACAGGCCGGGGTACGGTCTATCAAAGTGTAAGTGGCTGGGTGGCAGTCCATCAACGCGTAAGAGGCCGGGTGGCGGTCCAGCACAAGGTCCTTATGTGGCCAGGGTGATGACCGGGTGGCGGTCCAGCACAAGGTCCATTTTATATCAGGACTTAATGAAGTATCTCGTAACTTCATTATTTATAATGATATTTCAAAGATTGAATCTATTCAAGTCTTATAGTCTCATCTGGGTGATAAACTTTGAAACTAATTATAACTTGAACGGTGGTAGTTCAAGTAGTATACGGATATAAGTATATTGGAGTATCTTGTAACTTCATCTTTTAAACTTATATCTAGTAAATGATTATCTTATGCATGACAAAGTTTTTCAGAAAAATGTTGAGACAAGGTTAGATATATGAGATCACCTTGCAACGATATTTTTATACAGTTATAAACTGGAACTCTGTGTATATTATGCATGGAAGAGGACTTCCAAGATTTTGAAAAGTATATATACATATATACTGAATATTTTGTGACTTGGTCGCGTTAAGATATCAACTTGGTTCATTTCTTCATGACCAAGACTTTCATGAGTACTATGAGAAGGCTCATATATTGTTAATCATTATACATATTATTTTGGTGGGCTTGCTGCTCACCCTTGCTTTCTTCTTTCATCACACAACATCAGACAGACAAGATGAACAGGACCAAGCTTCCAATTCGAAAGCGGTTAGAAAATGTTCCGCAGTTTTCTGGAAGCGTTGATGCCGCCGTAGCTGAGGTAGGAGCTACTAATAGGCTAGGTTTTCAGCTATTGATAAACCAGACTTATGTATAATATGAATTGTAATAATGGCAAAGAAATGTAAATTTATTCAGAAAACCTTTTAAGGTGTATTGGCTGATAATTGTGGAATAAAATGACTTGTGATTATTTTTGGATGTTCATCTCTGAGACTATAACTTGTGGTGTGTGTGTTTATTGTGGGGTCACAGTACAGAGTAGTTGATTAATTATTAAGATTGGGTGTTATTAAGGGAAATGGAACTCGTGACAACCCGGATCCCCGACCCCGGATTTGGGGGTGTTGCAAGTGCTACATAATTTCACTAAGTAAAATCTACTTAGATGTTTTGTTTATGAAATCATCAAGTACACAACATATGCACAACAATCTCCCCCAATTTATGTCTACTGGAATTGTAGCCATAAATTAAGAGATACTTGATGATAACAAAATATCCTGAACATATATCTTTAAAGATAAGTAGATAAAACTGAAAGTGCTTCAATTAATTAAAATGTGCAAGGTTTGGCTCACAGTCAATTCAAGATGCTCCTCTAGCCTGAGCAGATTTTTCTAGTTCCTTGAAGGTTTGGATCTTCTTCTAAGCTTTCTGTTATTTTCTTCAATTTGATTCTGGAGCTGCCTGTAGAATTCTAGTTCATCAGAGTCTGAGAGATCTAGCTTTTCTTGCATTTCCAAGAGAGTCTCATTGCTAGAGATACTCAATTGGTCTTCTAATCTGAAGAATCTTCTTACACCCTTGTCATCCATGAATTCCATCAGCCAGTAGGGCCTTAGATGCACTCTTCTCCCTGTATATGGGATGATTAGAGTCTTTGGGAGTGCATCTTTAGCTCTAACACTCCTCAGCTCTTCAATCTTCTTCAATACTAGTCTTCTTGCAGTTATATTGAACCCAAAGTTTTTCTTGAAGGATGAATAGACTTTAATCAGCACAGCTTGGCTTTCTTGAAGAATCCTGTGAAGTGGCCACTGAATCTCCCTTCCTCCTTTGTACTGAACACCAACCTTTCAGGTAGGTTTCTGTATGCATCAATTGCCCTTACTTCATCCAGATAAAGATTTAGATCTGAAAATTCTTTGATGTCACACAAGTACAAGTAGTCTCCCCTGTTGACCTTGGGTTGAGCTTTAACTACTGACTTGGATTTGAGAGGTGACAGCTTCACTTTCTTGACTGCCCTTGACTTTGTCCTTTTTGGCTTGCTAAGGATTGGTAAGTTGAAGTCAGGAATTGGTATTTTATCCCACTCTATTGGCTCATCCTTTGGCACAATAGGTTCACCATGTATGTTCCTGTAGGGATCCACCACCCTTATGTCTTCAAATACCACAGATGGCTTTGATGCTTGAGTTGTAGCTGGAGTGGATTCCTTAGGAAATTGATCTTCCAATTCCTTGTCAACAACATCCAGTTTCCTTTTTGTTCTTCTATCCAATTCTTTCTTCCTTGGGGATTTCTTCTGTTCTTCAATTTTCTTCTTTGATTCAGCAGCTTCAGATGGTTGAGAGGGAATTTGTTGAGAAGAGTTTACAGCCTGTAGCTTGGCCAAGATAGCAATCTGTTCTTTCTTTTGTTTAGACTTCTTTGCATCTAGAGCAACTTGCCTCTTTTCCTGCTTTAATCTGGCTTTTTCTTATTTCTTTGCTTGAGCAAATTGTGGATGTCCAGCTACCACACAAATTTCCTTTCCATTTCTGAATATCTTAGCAATTCTCCTTTTTGAAGCTGAATCAGCTGGATCTTTATTGAAGACAATAGATCTTGACAGAAGCTTCTTTTCATTAGGCTTGGGTGTCTCATACACAGTGTCCATAGGGTTCTTCCAAGATGATTTTGGATAATTTGCCCTTGGTTTAAGAATTGATTCAGCCTTTGTAGACTTGATGCAGGAAGATTGTCCTTTTTCCAGATAGTTCATGCTCATCTCATTCACACTGATTGGCTTGACATAAGATTGATGGATGGCTGACTGAACTGGCTCCTTGACTAGTTCAAACTTTTTCTGTATATCCTCATCAATCTTATTTCAGTTGATCAAACTCAACTTTCCTTTTTCAGCAACTTTCAAGTTTGCTGCTGCTGCTTTAATTAGATCTATACCATCTGTAACTGTTGGCTTGGAGACTGTAATTGAAGGTACAATTACTTTCCTGATTTGTACTTGAAGTTTCTCCCCCTCAGTTGGTCCTTTCTCCCTCTTACTTGATTCTCTCTCCCCCTTTTTGTTATCATCAAGTTGAGGAGTTAGGCCTTGTGTTTTAGCCAGTTGCATGAGAAGATTTGTCTGAGTCTGTTGATTTTGAAGAAGGATAGCCACTGAATTCTCAATAACTTGAACTCTGTTTTCCAGCTTGGCTAGCTTCTTTTCAGAATCTGATTCTCTCCTCAATCTTAGTAATAGATCTTGCATGGTACCATATGGCATTACTGAATCCAGCTTCTCGGAATTGTATGTCTTTAAGTCAGCTATATCTCTTTTTAGTTCATCCACACTCATATTCTGTCTTAAGTGTTGGATCTTCATGAGATGTAGAGAGTCTAGGTGAGCTTGAAGAATAGCCTTGGTACCAGCATCTGAAGTTTCCTGAAGGGCCTTTTGAATAGCCATCACTTGCTTGACCAAAGACACATCAAATTGTCCTGGTGTAAATTCCTTTGTCCATGCCCATCCAGGTAAATTTAAAACAGAACTTGGGCCTTCATCTCCCCCTAAGTTCATGCTTCCATCCAAAGAAACAGAGTCATCATCATTAGAATTTACTCCAAATTCTTCAGATGGCTCACCAGCTTGAGAAGGCATCCTATTGACAGCAGCTTTATCTCTTTGAAGAGATTCTGAGGTGTGTACTAAATTCAAAGTCTGTTCTGCCTCCACATTGCCCTGAGCAGCCAACAATTGATAGGCTGACACATGATGAGTAAAAGTGTCAGCATCCAAGGAAATGTTATCAATTTCAGCTTTGTAATATTGCTGAAATTGTCTTCCCTTTTCAGCATCATCCACAATCATTGACTCACTAGCAATGGCTGGATCCACCCTTATTTCTCCTGTACCTGCCTTTCTCTCATAATCTCTCTTTTGTTGCAGCAGGGTCTCATCCTGGCTCCCCACCCTCACACCCTCACCTTCACCTACTAAGGTGGGACTCCTCTCACTCACTTTTGCCAATCCTGAATAAATGGATTGCTGAGATTCACTCTTTTCCTCTCCTTTTGCCTGGGAGCAACCCAGCCTCTCACTCAATGCACTCTCCTCTCTCAGTCCTAAGAGTGTCTGTATTACCACTAAATCTTCTACACTAGAAATAATTGAAGTTTGAAGTTATGCAGAGACACTCGACGAATAAGTGATATCCATCGGGTGAGTGGTAAAGCTATCCGACGGATAACTGCTGTTAAGCTTATCCGTCAGGATACAATCACTACTCGACGGATGAGAAATATCCATCGAGAGAGTAGAAATGAATGAGGTGGGAAGAGAAACTATTGTTGACTCTGTGTTGATTGAAGTTATTTGAGGCACAGATGTCACAATAGTATCTGAAAGAATTGGCAAGTGAGCCAACAAATCATCTAAAAGATGATGCTTCTTTTGCACTAGATTTTGGCTTCCCCAACAGAGTTAAAGAAGGGGAATTAGGAATTGAAGTGTTTATCATATCCACTTCCAGAGAGTTTGTTGGTGAGTATGGTGTTTCAGAGGCTTCTATTATAAGAGATTTTGGCTGTGACTCCACATTTCTTGGAGCCACATCAATCTGAATTTGAGAAAGTGCAGGGACTGTGTCTTTAGCATCAGTTTGCACTATGTGTGTGCCCTGTGCATCCCCAGTTATTTTGGATTTCTTTTTTCTTGTGTAAGTTTGGGGTGAGCTTGTGTCCCTAACCCTTTTGGCCTGTGCTCTTGGCTGAGAGCTTTGTTCAATAGCCACATCCTTTTGGGAGGATGCATCTAGAAGTGAGCTTTTGTCCTTTTTAAGCGCTGCAGTTTGTTGGGAAACTGCAGTGTGGCTGGGCTGGGGTTCACTCATCTCTCCAACCTTATCCTTGGGGTTTCTTTGATGTTCACCCCTTCCCTCACCTAACTGACCCTCCTTCACACTCCCCTCTTTGGCTTTGGTAGATTTTTCAACTGGTACCTTTTGAGAGATACCAGAGGGAGTTTTCTTTGACTTGGATTTGGAAATTACAGTTGTTTTGGCAGCTTTGGTAGGCAACTGTTTGGTCATTGTCACAGTTGCCATAGCTACTCCTGAACTCAAAGAAATTGAGGAGATTGGAATAGTTAATGTGGCGCCCTCCAAACCCGGGTCAGAAGTTTGGGGTCCACACACACCTTATTTAAAACCTGCTTATACCAATATTAAAGATAATAATAATATGCAATGACCCTATTTACTAACTATCACGGATCGCAACAGGTTAAAGTATGCACACAAGCCAAGCACACTAATATATTACAAACCGTTCAAATCCCAACTATTCCAAACTCAAACTGAGTATTAAACATTATTACAACCTTTTACAGACTTAAATTATTCCAAAAGAAGCCTACTAGCTCAGCTTCCTCAACCTGAACCCCTAGCTCTCGCGCTGGACTGGGGATCCTCTTTACCAACTGGTTCCTTTTTAACTGGAAAGAATATAAACAACATTACACAAATGAGCTAACTAGCTCAGCAAGTCACAATGACAAAACTGAGAATAATGATCATCAAGTGAACATGATTATGATATCAAGTGAACAATGGATTATGATTTAGAATTGGATATTATACTTTTAATTTAAAAACCAAGGTTAGGCTGCTGATCAGTCACGCACTAACCCTGAGCAAGGCACACAACATTGCTCTAACTACTGGATCCAAGGCACACATTGGCCTAACTTGACCATTATATGGTTTGACCACGAATCTGGTCTACAATTTTATAAAAATAGTCCAATTCTAACATAATAACAGAATATGCAATAATAAACAATAACCAGAATCAATAACAACAATAAGTGTTTAATAATGAAAGGGTTTCAATCCTTGTAAGGATCAATAAGTCAATTTAAAAGCTTGGATGCTGGGAAATGAAAGAATTGCATAACAAAGGAATCAACATTTCAGGGTTTCAAAGATTTGGGATTTCAAAGCATAGGATGCAATGATTGAGTATACAAGTAATTCAGTTCAGTGTTTGGGATTTTGTTTGCATGTATTTGTAGAGTAGTATTGTATGCTTGAGATTCGTGTTTGAGTACAGAACAATCAATGGTCTAGAAAGAATAAGGTTCATGGCTCAAGAACAATAACTGAAATCAGGGTTTGGGTTTCAGTGCTTCAAAGCATTTGCAATATCAACAAGACTATCAAGTTCTACAATATCTCGAGAAAGTTCAGAACACTTTCCTGGTATTAGCTTACTACACTGCACTCGCTTCCAATTATAATCGTCTTACTCTTCAACTATCTGTTTCCCTTTTCTACGCCTTGCCTCTTCTGTATCAATAATCGACTCATAGAATTTTATTCAACACATACTTCTATCTATCCTTCGCTTTACCCAAATCCGATTAACGAATTGAAAGTTACGCAATAATCAGTAAACATCGAATATATAAACCGACAGTCAACCAACATATCACATATAACACATAATACGTCACATAATCAATGACATATCATTAATAAAGACATTTCGGGTCATAAATAGGCTTTCTGGTATTTAAAATGATTTTTAAAACATTTTTCGGAATTAAAACGGGTCATTGGATCAATTTTGGGTTAATAAACAGGATTTGGTTGGCCAATTCTGGCTCCGAAATAATTTTAGAATAATTATCGAGCCTTGGAAATAATTTAAAATAATATTTTAAAGCTCGAAACTATTTTTTGGAATTTTTAAATCATTTTTAAATAATTAAATCTAATTAAATAATTAATTAAAATCAATTAATAATTAAATAAATCAATTAATCAATTAATTTTTGAATTAATTGACCAATTAATCAATTAAAAATTAACTAAAATTAATTAACTAATTAATTCAGATTTATTTGTGAATTAAAAATAATTTTCGGAATTAAAATAATAATTTTTAGAATTTTCAGAAATTAAAAATGAATTTTTATAATAAAAATAAATAGGAAATATGATTTTTAAACATTTTATAAACAGGGATCCTGAATTTGCAAAGTCTGGAAACTTCAGGGACCTAACTGTATCGTCCCCAAAAGTTCAGGGACCAAACTGCAAATATTACAGTCCAGTCGCCGGAAAACGTCGGGGGTGGCCGGAGAACACGTTCCCGGCGTCCTCACCCCACCAACACCTCCAGATCACATCTATACTTTACCAGGAACACAACCAAGCCAACAAATCGTTCTAATCATCTCTGAGTTGGCCGAAATTTGGCCGTGAAGTTTGCCAGTTTCCGGCGAACTTCGGAAATATTCAAAATACAACTCCCTTCTCTACAGACCTCGGTGATTCATGAAACTTATACGACTAGATTGCAAATTTCACAGAGAATACAATCCACTATACCATAACATCAATCTATTCAAGAATAAGAAACCCCCAAATTTCAATTAAGAACATTCATACGGGTTATAAACCCTAATTTTGAAATTCGAAAATCAAACTCAAATTTGAACATGTTATTGAACTCCAAATCAGACGTATAATATACCAAAATCATCAGGAAAATAAGCTCTATAACATGCAATCATCAAATCATACAAACAATCATCCGAACAAAAATTCATATTTTTCATAAAAATAATTCGAAAATAAATAATTTTTTAGAAATTAAACCTTTATTCTGCAGGTGTATGGATTATAGATTCTGATAGAGCTTCTCAAGACCTTCAAATCCAGTACTCGAGTTTTTCAAACAAAGATCAATAACACCTTCAAAAGTTGGTTTGATTCTTGAAACAGGCTATGAATATAGGATTTTTCTCTGTAAAATTATATATTTATCTGTCTGCAAATGATTTTGATACGAAATAAAATATGGAAAAAGTCTATTTATATTTACGGAAAATTAGTATCCCGTTGGATCATTCCGGATATAAAACGGTACGTTTATTTGTAAAAAATGATCCAAACGGTATCGGTTTTCGGGATTATCGATACTGCAGTCTTGGTCTCAGCGCCTAGTTACACATACTACGAAGTGATAATTGGGATAGTTTAATAAAAAGCTCCCGTTTATCGGAAATACGGGTTTTATTGATTTACCGAAACGAATATTGTATCGAAAATGTTGCGCCGGGACCCGCGCAGGACAAACCGTACACCGGATCGAAAAAGTCGAAACATGGAATATGCTCGGAATATTATAATTAGGTTAGGAAGGAGTTCTCGGAATAGTTTTGGGTTCCAAAAACGTAACAACGGCTGACGTCGGTTGGTTCCCGTTTTTATAAAAATAGATTTTAAATACTCGGAAAAAGATTTTATAAATTTCATATGATCCTTATAAATTCATAAATCAACATAAAAATAATTAGGAAGATATGACAATCATCTATATTTTATTTTGGACATATAAAAATTAAAATACTCAATTAATATTACTTTTAAATATCCAAGTACAGATAACGCTTAACAATTAACTCACAGAATAGATACTGAACACACATAATAATTATTTAATAGCAAAAATAATTACACGATATATCCCGGATATTACATCCTTCCCCTCTTAAAATGATTCTGTCCTCAGAATCTCCTAAGAAAACAAATGAGGGTACTTTTCTCTCATATCACTTTCTAACTCCCAGGTTGACTCTTCAACCTTTGGGTTTCTCCACAATACTCTTACTAACTTTACCACTTTATTTCTCAATACTTTCTCTCTTTCCTCTAGAATCTCTATCGGACTCTCTACATATGATAAATCTGCCTGAAGCTCTATTGGCTCATATTCTATTACATGCCTGGAGTCTGGATTATATTTCTTGAGCATAGATACGTGAAAAACATTGTGAATGTGCTCCATGTGCGGAGGTAACGCCAATTCATAAGCTATTTTGCCAACGCGCTTTAGGATCTCAAAAGGTCCGATATATCCTGGGCTTAGCTTCCCTTTCTTCCCAAACCTCGTTAGTCCTTTCCATGGTGATACTTTCAGTAATATCAAGCTTTCTTCTTCAAATTCCATGTCTTTCCTTGACTGGTCTGCATATTTCCTCTGACGATCTTGTGCGGCTATCAATCTCTTCTGAATAATTTCAACAATTTCCTTTGTCTGCTGTACCAGTTCAGGTCCAAGTATCTTGCATTCTTCTACTTCGTCCCAATATACTGGAGATCTATATTTACGTCCATAAAGGGCTTTATAGGGTGGCATCACAATACTGGCATGATAACTGTTGTTGTAAGAAACTCTACCAGAGGTAAATGTTTGTCCCAACTTCCTTTGAAATCAATAGCTCAAACACGTAACATGTCCTCGATTGTCTGGATCGTTCTTTCACTTTGGCCATCCGTCTGGGGGTGATAGGCCGTACTCATATTTAGTCTTGTTCCCAAACATTCTTGAAAACTCTTCCAAAATCTTGAATTAAACCTTGGATCTCGATCGGATATGATAGACACTGGAACTCCATGACGAACTACAATTTCCTTTAGGTACATATGGACCAACTTGTCGAGCGAAAATCTTTCATTTATAGGCAGAAAATGAGCTGACTTGGTAAGTCTATCCACTATAACCCCAATGGCATCATGATTAACCCTTGTCCTTGGTAATCCAACTATAAAATCCATGGCAATATGTTCCCACTTCCATTCTGGAATCTCCAATGGCTGTAGCAATCCGCTTGGCCTCTGATGTTCTGCTTTAACCCTCTGACAGGTATAACATTTGCTAACCCATTCCGCAATTTACCTCTTCATGTCTGGCCACCAATAATTCTTCTTTAAATCTCTATATATCTTGGTACTCCCTGGATGGATGGAATATCTTGAACTATGTGCTTCTTGTAAAATTTCATTCTTTAACTCCATCACCGGTGGAATCCAAATTCTAGATGAAAACCTCAGAATGCCTTGATCATCCTTCTGCGTGCATAATTCTTCACCTACCAAATGATTTATATCTTGATCCATTACATCTTCCTGACATTTCTTTATTTTCTCCAACAACTCCGGCTGGAAAATCATACTATACACTTTCGCTTCCTCAGGTTTGCAAACTCTAATTTCCAATTCCAATTTCTGAAATTCCTTATATATATCTTCAGGTACTGATAACACATTCAACCTTTCCTTCCGACTCAATGCGTCTGCCACAACGTTCGCTTTACCGGGATGATAATTAATCGAGCAATCATAGTCTTTGATCAACTCTAACCATCTCCTTTGCATCATATTAAGTTCCTTTTGTGTGAATATGTACTTTAAGCTTTTGTGATCCGTGAAAATCTCGCACTTTTCTCCATACAAATAATGTCTCCAAATCTTCAAAGCGAAAACTATAGCTGCTAGCTCCAAGTCATGAGTAGGATACTTTTGTTCATGTGGTTTCAATTGCCTTGACGCATACGCAATCACCTTGTCGTGCTGCATAAGAACACATCCTAATCCTTTGTAAGAAGCATCGCTATAAATTACGAAATTCCCTTGATCGTCTGGAAGTGACAAAACAGGTGCCGTGATTAATCTCCGCTTCAACTCCTGAAAACTTTCTTCGTACTTGTCGTTCCATATAAACTTTTCATTCTTTCGTGTAAGCTTTGTCAATGGTGTTGCAATCCTTGATAAATTCTGCACGAATCGTCAATAATATCCTGCCAATCCCAAGAAACTTCTTACCTCAGTGGGTGTTCTCGGTCTCTCCCAATTCGTAATTGCCTAGATCTTTGCCGGGTCCACTTTGATCCCTTCGTTACTGACTATGTGTCCTAAGAATTGAACTTCCTGTAGCCAAAACTCACACTTCGAGAATTTAGCATATAACTTCTTTTTCCTTAAAATCTCCAAAGCTGTTCTCACATGTTCCGCATGATCTTCTTCTGTCTTTGAATAGATTAAAATATTGTCTATAAACACAATAACAAACTTATCCAAATACTCCTTGAAAATTCTATTCATCAGGTCCATAAACGCTGCCGGGGCATTGGTCAATCCAAAAGACATCATTAAAAACTCGTAATATCCATACCTTGTTCTGAAAGCTTTCTTTGGTATATCTTATGGCTTGATCTTCAGTTGATAATATCCCGATCTTAAATCAATTTTGGAGAAGTACTTGGCTCCCTTCAACTGGTCAAACAGATCATCGATTCTGGGTAACGGATACTTATTCTTGATTGTCAGCTTGTTGAGCTCCCTATAGTCGATACATAGTCTCATGCTTCTATCTTTCTTCTTGACAAATAATACCGGTGCTCCCCACGGGGATACACTGGGTCTGATTACTCCTTTCTCTAACAACTCCTGTAACTGCTTCGCTAGCTCTTTCATCTCAACAGGCGTCATTATGTACGGGGCCTTGGATACTGGTTCTGTTCCAGGTGTTAAGTCGATCGCAAATTCAATTTCTCTATCTGGAGGAAGTCCTGGTAACTCGTCGAGAAATACGTCTGGAAATTCATTTACAACTGGAATATCTTCAAGTTTTGCTGGCTCCTGACTTCTGTCAATCACATATGCTACGAAATGCTCACATCCTTGTCGTAATAACTTCTTAGCTTGAATTATTGTTATGAACTTCTTTACTTGCTTCTGTCCCTTGAACGTTACTATCTTTTCATCAGGCGTCTTCACTATTACCTTCTTATTTCGACAATCTATCTGGGCATCGTGCTTAGATAACCAATTCATCCCTAATATAACGTCAAATTCTCCTAACTTAAATGGTATCAAATCTACACAAAACTTACTACCAGAAATCTCAACCTCACAATTTCCACAAACTTGATTCACAGTTACACGTTCTTGATTTGCTAACTCCATAGTCATTATTTCATTTAAATACCCAACTGGACAATTTAACTTACTAACAAAATCTTGTGAAACAAACGATCGAGTTACTCCCGAATCTATTAACACTTTGGCACATAAAGAATTAACATTAAGCGTACCTGCCACCACATCCGTATCCTGGATCGCATCCTTCACCGACATGTCGAAAACTCTAGCCCTTGGAGTCTCATTTACTGTTGGGGTAGATCCCATGATCTTCAAGGCATTACTGACTAGGGCTGATGTCTTACAATCCCTGGCCATATGTCCTGGCTTTCCATATTAGAAGCACGTAAATCCAATGGTTGGAACCTTCACTGCTGGATTTCGGATAGGCTGATCCTTATTTGCTGGCTCTCTAGCTGGCTGATTTCGGCACTCCCTCGAATAGTGCCCTTTCTGGTTGCATCTAAAACATACCACATTAAACTTGTTACAAACTCCTCCATGCTTCTTTCCACAAACTTGACAATCTGGAAAAGTTAATCTCAACTAATTCGGCTGATTCACATTAGCTGGACGGTTGCCCTGGCCTCCGTCTCCTGCATTTTGTCTCCTAAAATTAAAATTTCTCCCTGGCTGGAACTTGCCCTTCTTAAAGTTTGGAAACTTCCCTGGTTGTGACTGACCCTCACTTCCCTCAACTTTCCTTTTCTTGTTTTCCTTTTCCTTCTGGAACATCTCACTCTCTGTCTCCGCGATCATAGCCTTCTGTACTACTCCTGCATTGGTATCCAATTCAAAAATGGCTACCTTCGCTCTGATCCATGGTTTCAAACCTTGCTGGAATCTTTTAGCTATCTTCCTATCAGTATCCACATACGACGGTACATACCTTGACAATTCCTCAAACTTACCCTCATAATCTGTTACTGACATGCTCCCTTGCTTTAATTCTAAAAACTTCAGCTCCATTTGATCCTGAACAAACTGAGGAAAATACTTTTCTAAAAACAATTCCTTAAACCTTTCCCAAGTAATAACATATGTGCCTTCCAATGTCTTCACCATTTCCCACCAATAGGTGGCCTCATTCTTCAGATAGTAACTAGCAAACTCAACCTTCTATTCTTCCTTTACTTTCACTAAGGCAAATGCCTTCTCTATTTCCTTTAACCAAACATTTGCTTCAATTGGTTCTAAGGAACCCTTGAATTCTGGTGAGTTTACTGCCTGAAAAGTTTTAAAAGTTACCTGGGGGTTGGTCTGTCTTTGTTGTTGTTGTTGTGCTATGTGAACTGTTTGTTGGGCCAAAATTTGAAGAATCTGGGCTAATACTGGGTCCATGGGTCCTGGGTTCACATTCGGGTTTGTATCATCTTGGTTGTTATTGTTGGTTTCTTCATTTTGGGTGTTGGTGCGAGTATTTCTTCTGGGATGCATTTTCTGTAAAGAATCAATCAATTTATTTAGCTTTTGAATCAAATCTTTGCATAAAGGAAAAGTTTTATAAAACAGGAATATCTCTTTTTGAAAACAGTTGTAACTAAGTAAATTGCATGCTTCTTTACAGAATATAAATAGTTATGGAAAACAGGGTACATGGTATCACAGGGTATAACTGGTGCAGTAAATAAGGTAAGGTAAAACAGGTGCAATAAAGTAAATGACAGTGCTGGAAAGGAAAAAGGTACTGATATACATAGATCAAAAGTTTTAGGTAGTACAAGCGTAAAGACGCTTCGGAAGTAAAAGCAAAAAGGGTACAACAACCTACTCACTAGTCAGCATAGCTAGTCTATAAATATAACTCAAAAATCTACTAATACACACTACACACTACTGTACATACTATACAATCATAATAATACTGCTCAGAATCTCCATCTCTGAATCTCTGGCTCATGGCAAATCTGGACCTCCTATCTCCTCAAGCTCCTCTAGAACCCACTTAACCTACTCTACTAGGAAATCAGGGGTGATGTCCTCATGTGTAGCCTCAGCAATCCTCACAGCAGCTGCTCTACGAAATGCCTGGAGCCTCTCCCTAAGTCGCCTCTCACCACTCCCCATCTCTCTGGTACGCATGATATGCAATAACTCCTGGATCTGACCCTGTAGGAATCGCTGCTCCATAAGGCAAGCCTCAAACTGATGATATGGGACAGGATATGAAGAGAACTGGAAATGTACTCCTGTGACTGAATGACTAGTAAAGCCTGAATCAGCAGGTGGGGGTCCTCTAACAGGTGGCCTCACGCCTGGAGGTGGAATAGCCTGCAATGGTACGGGCTGCAACACAGGTGGAGGTAGTATAGCCAACACGGGTGGAACAACAGGACGTGGATCCGAAGACGGCACTCCAACTGAAGGCTCTGAGTGATCAGCTGATACGGGAATAAAAGAGTCGTTCATCTCTGCTATCTGAAATCATACCACAATATAAGAATCTCGTACCATAACGCAAACTATACGAATACCGGTTATACCGAAGCACTCAACCTCTCGATGTTCTATCTTTCTATTCCTTACTTCTAATCCTAATCCTCTACCCATTCCCGTCAACCTAGGCTTGTGTCAGTGACTTATAACCTGTGGCTCTGATACCAAACCTATGGCGCCCTCCAAACCCGGGGCAGAAGTTTGGGGTCCACACACACCTTATTTAAAACCTGCTTATACCAATATTAAAGATAATAATAATATGCAATGACCCTATTTACTAACTACCACGGATCGCAACAGGTTAAACTATGCACACAAGCCAAGCACACTAACATATCACAAACCGTTCAAATCCCAACTATTCCAAACTCAAACTGAGTATTAAACATTATTACAACCTTTTACAGACTTAAATTATTCCAAAAGAAGCCTACCAGCTCAGCTTCCTCAACCTGAACCCCTAGCTCTCGCGCTGGACTGGGGATCCTCTTTACCAACTGGTTCCTTTTTAACTGGAAAGAATATAAACAACATTGCACAAATGAGCTAACTAGCTCAGCAAGTCACAATGACAAAACTAAGAATAATGATCATCAAGTGAACATGATTATGATATCAAGTGAACAATGGATTATGATTTAGAATTGGATATTATACTTTTAATTTAAAAACCAAGGTTAGGCTGTTGATCAGTCACGCACTAACCCCGAGCAAGGCACACAGCATTGCTATAACTACTGGATCCAAGGCACACATTGGCCTAACTTGACCATTATATGGTCTGACCATGAATCTGGTCCACAATTTTATAAAAATAGTCCAATTCTAACATAATAACAGAATATGCAATAATAAACAATAACCATAATCAATAACAACAATAACTGTTTAACAATGAAAGGGTTTCAATCCTTGTAAGGATCAATAAGTCAATTTAAAAGCTTGGATGCTGGGAAATGAAAGAATTGGATAACAAAGGAATCAATATTTCAGGGTTTCAAAGATTTGGGCTTTCAAAGCATAGGATGCAATGATTGAGTATACAAGTAATTCAGTTCAGTGTTTGGGATTTTGTTTGCATGTATTTGTAGAGTAGTATTGTATGCTTGAGATTCGTGTTTGGGTACAGAACAATCAATGGTCTAGAAAGAATAAGGTTTATGGCTCAAGAACAATAACTGAAATCAGGGTTTGGGTTTCAGTGCTTCAAAGCATTTGCAATATCAACAAGACTATCAAGTACTACAATATCTCGAGAAAGTTCAGAACACTTGCCTGGTATTAGCTTACTACACTGCACTCGCTTCCAATTACAACCGTCTTACTCTTCAACTATCTGTTTCCCTTTTCTACGCCTTGCCTCTTCCGCTCACATATCATAAGCATCTATCAATAATCGACTCATAGAATTCTATTCAACACATACTTCTATCTACCCTTCGCTTTACCCAAATCCAATTAACGGATTGAAAGTTACACAATAATCAGTAAACATCGAATATATAAACCGACAGTCAACCAATATATCACATATAACACATAATACGTCACATAATCAATGACATATCATTTATAAAGACATTTCGGGTCATAAATAGGCTTTCTGGTATTTAAAATGATTTTTAAAACATTTTTCGGAATTAAAACGGGTCGCTGGATCAATTTCGGGTTAATAAACAGGGTTCGGTTGGCCAATTCTAGCTCCGAAATAATTTTAGAATAATTATCGAGCCTTGGAAATAATTTAAAATAATATTTTAAAGCTCGAAACTATTTTTCAGAATTTTTAAATCATTTTTAAATAATTAAATCTAATTAAATAATTAATTAAAATCAATTAATAATTAATTAAATCAATTAATCAATTAATTTTTGAATTAATTGACCAATTAATCAATTAAAAATTAACTAAAATTAATTAACTAATTAATTCAGATTTATTTGTGAATTAAAAATAATTTTCGGAATTAAAATAATAATTTTTAGAATTTTCAGAAATTAAAAATGAATTTTTATAATAAAAATAAATAGGAAATATGATTTTTAAACATTTTATAAACAGGAATCCTAAATTTGCAAAGTCTGGAAACTTCAGGGACCTAACTGTATCGTCCCCAAAAGTTCAGGGACCAAACTGTAAATATTACAGTCTAGTCGCCGGAAAACGTCGGGGGTGGCCGGAGAACACATTCCCGGCGTCCTCACCCCACCAAAACCTCCAGATCATATCTATACTTTACCAGGAACACAACCAAGCCAACAAATCGTTCTAATCATCTCTGAGTTGGCCGGAATTTGGCCGTGAAGTTTGCCAGTTTCCGGCGAACTTCGGAAATATTCAAAATACAACTCCCTTCTCTACAGACCTCGGTGATTCATGAAACTTATACGACTAGATTGCAAATTTCACAGAGAATACAATCCACTATACCACAACATCAATCTATTCCAGAATAAGAAACCCCCAAATTTCAATTAAGAACATTCATACGGGTTATAAACCCTAATTTTGAAATTCGAAAATCAAACTCAAATTTGAACATGTTATTGAACTCCAAATCAGACGTATAATATACCAAAATCATCAGGAAAACAAGCTCTATAACATGCAATCATCAAATCATACAAACAATCATCCGAACAAAAATTCATATTTTTCATAAAAATAATTCGAAAATAAATAAATTTTTAGAAATTAAACCTTTGATTCTGCAGGTGTATGGATTACAGATTCTGATAGAGCTTCTCAAGACCTTCAAATCCAGTACTCGAGCTTTTCAAACAAAGATCAATAACACCTTCAAAAGTTGGTTTGATTCTTGAAACAGGCTATTAATATAGGATTTTTCTCTGTAAAATTATATATTTATCTGTCTGCAAATGATTTTGATACGAAATAAAATACGGAAAAAGGCTATTTATATTTACGGAAAATTAGTATTCCGTTGGATCATTCCGGATATAAAACGGTACATTTATTTGTAAAAACTGATCCAAACGGTATCAGTTTTCGGGATAATTATCCAAATCAGTACAATTTGTACTGCGATCTTGGTCTCAGCGCCTAGTTACACGTACTACGAAGTGATAATTGGGATAGTTTAATAAAAAGCTCCCGTTTATCAGAAATACGGGTTTTATTGATTTACCGAAACGAATATTGTATCGAAAATGTTGCGCTGGGACCCGCGCAGGACAAACCGTACACCGGATCGAAAAAGTCGAAACATGGAATATGCTCGGAGTATTATAATTAGGTTAGGAAGGAGTTCTCGGAAGAGTTTCGGGTTCCAAAAACGTAACAACGGGTGACATCGGTTGGTTCCCGTTTTTATAAAAATAGATTTTAAATACTCGGATTTATAAATTTCATATGATCCTTATAAATCCATAAATTAACATAAAAATAATTAGGAAGATATGACAATCATCTATATTTTATTTTGGACATATAAAAATTAAAATACTCAATTAATATTACTTTTAAATATCCAAGTACAGATAACGCTTAACAATTAACTCACAGAATAGATACTGAACACACATAATAATTATTTAATAGCAAAAATAATTACACGATATATCCCGGATATTACAGTTGAGGGTATGGATGAACTTAACTCACTTACCTGAGGTGTCTGCATTACAGGAAAGTAGAACATTGGCACATCCCTATGATGGTTGGCTCTGTTCAAATCTGCAATGATTCTTCTCTCTTGAACCGAACAAGCTAATTTATTGTTTGGGTTCTCAAGTATAATCTCTTGACAAAGATGGTTAGCCAATATCATGAAAAATCTAACATAATATACATTCTTTTCCCTTTTGGCTAACTCACCTAGTTTAAAACCTAACTCATACAAGACAAGGTCACTGAAATTGTAAAATTTATCTGTAACTAGCATGTATAGCATGTTAAGCATGGAAATGTTCACGGAATCAAAATTACTGATTTTTCCAGAGAAAACTTTAGTCACAACATCACACATGAAACTCCATTCCTTCCTAAGACCTAATCTTCTAATATCACTCAGCTTAGTAGTAGGAAGTGCATAATGCATGGAATTAAGCATATTGATAATATCAGTGTCAGTGTGTGGTGAAGTTACATTATCATCAGGAATTTTGAAACATGCTTTTATTACATCACTATTGATACAGAACTCATTACCTTTGATAGTTAGAGTGATGGTTTTGTCAGTAGAGTTGTAGATTGCAAAGGTCCACATCTCTTCAACAACTTCACAGAAAATTGTGGGTGATTCAAGCATGGCGTAGCTTAACTTGCAGTTCTTCACAAAGTCCATCATCTTGTGGTAGTCTTCTGATTGCTGAATACCCTTATTGACCAAAGCAGTGAAGTTGTTCTTCTCATAAATGAACCTAGTCTGAGACATAATCTTTACTATAGGTGCCATTTTTAGAGAATGAAAGCTTGAAGAGAAAGAGGATATTTGCTTGAGAGAGAATAAAATAAAAGCAGTTGAATTTGAAAATGATAAAAGAAAATAATTGGAATGGAATAAGCTTTTATACTATCTCAAAAACAACGGATGAAAATAATAAAGAAAAGTAAATTACCCAATAGAAATTGCCTAAAATAGCCATTTAAAAATAAACTGTAAAAATTCCACCCATTATCCGTCGTGTAATACTTATAAACTGTAAGTATACTCGATGGATAATGTTCAGGGAATTAACGGTTAAGATATAGACAATTCGACGGATGAGGATAAACTGTTATCCGTCGAGTTTTAAAAGATTTCAGAAAAGTAATTGATTTTTATTTGTAAATAGTATATCGACGGATGACTCAACTCGATGGATAATGGTCATCCGTCGAGATGCAAACTTAACCAAAATCTCATCCATGACTAAAAATCAGTTAAATTTCTGGCTACATTTCAACTTGCAAAATAACTCAGATAAATTCAAGAGTAATTAAGCATACCTAACTCACTTACCAACCTTGAAAAGGTGGATTCATCCAGTGGTTTGGTAAAGATATCTGCAAGTTGCTTCTCATTTGGAACAAAATGTAACTCTATAGTACCATTCATTACATGTTCCCTTATGAAATGGTACTTGATGTCTATGTGCTTTGTCCTTGAATGTTGCACTGGATTTTCAGTGATGGCAATTGCACTTGTGTTATCACAGAAAATAGGAATCCTCTCAACTTGCAAACCATAGTCTAGCAATTGATTTTCATCCATAAAATCTGTGCACAGCAACTGCCAGCAGCAATATATTCAGCTTCAGCTGTAGAAGTAGAAACTGAATTTTGCTTTTTAGTGAACCAGGATACAAGCTTGTTTCCTAGAAATTGACAAGTTCCTGTTATGCTTTTTCTGTAAATTCTGCAGCCTGCATAATCTGCATCTGAATAACCAGTTAGATCAAAACCAGAATCTCAAGGATACCAAATGCCAAGTTTTGGTGTTCCCTTGAGATATCTGAAAATTCTCTTAATAGCTATCAAGTGAGACTCTCTAGGATCAGCCTGAAATCTAGCACATAAACATGTAGCAAACATTATATCTGACCTACTAGCTGTTAAGTACAGAAGTGAGCCAACCATGCCTCTATAGCTTGAAATATCCACAGACTTTTCAGTAGTGTTTAGTTCAAGCTTAGTTGCAGTGGCCATGGGAATTTTTGCAGATGTGCAATCCATTAGATCAAACTTCTTTAAAAGATCAAAAATATATTTAGTTTGACTAATGAATATTCCATCACTAACTTGTTTAACTTGTAAACCAAGAAAGTAAGTTAGTTCTCCCATCATACTCATTTCATACTTACTTTGCATCAGTTTGGCAAACTTTTTGCAAAGTTTCTCATCTGTAGAGCCAAAAATAATATCATCTACATAAATTTGAACAAGTATGCTAGAGCCACTAACATTTCTGAAAAATAAAGTTTTATCTACAGTACCTCTTGTGAAGTGATTTTCCAAAAGGAACTTTGATAAAGTGTCATACCAGGCTCTAGGTGCTTGCTTCAGTCCATAAAGTGCTTTCAGGAGATAATAGACATACTCTGGAAAATTTGGATCTTCAAAGCCAGGAGGTTGACTAACATACACTTCTTCCTCCAAATCTCCATTCAGAAAGGCACTTTTGACATCCATTTGATAGACCTTGAAATTGGCATGGGCTGCATAGGCTAAGAAGATTCTGATGGCTTCAAGTCTTGCAACAGGAGCAAATGTTTCATCAAAATCTATTCCTTCTTGCTGGCAATAGCCTTTAGCAACCTGTAACACCCCCAAATCCGGGGTCGGGGATCCGGGTTGTCACGAGTTCCATTTCCCTTAATAACACCCAATCTTAATAAATAATCAACTACTCTGTACTGTGACCCCACAATAAATACACACACCACAAGTTATAGTCTCAGAGATGAACACTCAAAAATAACACAAGTCCTTATATTCCACAATTATAAACAGTTACACCTTAAAAAGGTTCTGAATAAATTTACATATTCCTTGCCATTATTACAATTCATATTATACATAAGTCTGGTTCATCAATAGTTGAAAACCTAGCCTATTGGTAGCTCCTACCTCAGCTACGGCGGCATCAACGCTTTCAGAAGACTGCGGAACGTTTTCTAACCGCTTGCGAATCGGGAGCTTGGTCCTGTTCATCTTTTCTATCTGTTGTTGTGTGATGAAAGAAGAAAGCAAGGGTGAGCAGCAAGCCCACCAAAATAATATGTATAATGATTAACAATATATGAGCCTTCTCATAGTACTCATGAAAGTCTTGGTCAAAAGAAATGAACCAAGTTTGATATCTTGATGCGATGAAGTCGCAAAATATTCAGTATATATACATATATACTTTTCAAAATCTTAGAAGTCCTCTTCCATGCATAATATACACAGAGTTCCAGTTTATAACTGTATAAAAATATCGTTGCAAGGTGATCTCATATATCTACCCTTGTCTCAACGTTTTTCTGAAAATCTTTGATATGCATAAGATAATCATTAACTAGATATAAGTTTAAAAGATGAAGTTACAAGATACTCTAATATACTTATATCTTTTCCAAATACTACTTGAACTACCACCGTTCAAGTTATAATCAGTTCAAAAGTTCATCACATAGATGAGACTACAAGACAAGATTTGAATAGATTCAATCTTTGAATATCATTATAAATAATGAAGTTACGAGATACTTCATTAAATCCCGATATATATATACACCTATATATATACATTTCTTACACTCCTTGAAAACCTCTGTTATGAAAATTATAAACAGAGTTGCAATATCCAATGAATTTGGAAAGGAGAAAACCTTGGCATAAACCTGATATCTTGCTGATCAGGCAAAGATACCAATAAGTAACCTTTTCTACTAGTAGATGGACGAATTCCCCACTGGTCATCACCCTGGCCGCAATAGGACCTTATGCTGGACTGCCACTCAGCCACTTACGCATTTGATGGACTCCCACTGAGCCACTTACACTTTCATGGATGCCCACTGAGCCCATGTTGCTTATGCCGACTCAAATAGATGAACTTACTTCCCGAACGATGGGCAAGTAATCAAGATGTTTTCTCAAAACAACAACCTTGTTGCGAATGTAAAATACACCACTGAGCCGGATCCCTCAAGTTTTGAACGAGTATTTAAATCCCCTTTAAAAGGAAGATCTTAAATATAAAAATGAGTTTTGGGATCCGCTCTAACTTTTAAAAATCATTTTGAAGACTCGAAAACACTTTAAAGAGTGTTTGGAGTAATGCTGATTTAATGAAATAAATCAGTCCCAATATATTAGAAAATATCTGAATATTATTATTTAAATAATATTCCCATAAAGAATAATCTTTATAAAAATAATTGAAGTAGAAGTTTTAAAACTTATACTTGAAATGAGTATTAAATAACCAAAGATATACTTATACGAAAGTACTATCTTTATTTGAATAATCAAAGATAAGTTTGATTATCGACACGTTATTCTTTAATAAAATAAAGAACATATCTCAGCAAATAATCGGAGTCATAGATCCTCAAATGAATATTCAAATAATATTCATTAAATAATATAAACTGAGTCATAAGCCCTCGAATGAATATTAAAATAATATTCAATAAATAATATAAAAGAGTCATAAGCCCTCGAATGAATATTCAAATAATATTCAAATAATAAAATAAAAGGAGTCATAAGTCCTCGAATGAATATTCAAAATAATATTCATTTAATAAAATAAAGAAGTCATAAGCCCTCGAATGAATATTCGTAATAATATTCATTAAATAAAATAAAGTTATCGAATAAACCTTATTCGATTAATAGTTTTAAAAACTATATCAATATATATATATATATATAAATATATATTATACTCGGGAGCCTCGCCTCCCGGTTTTAGAAAAAGTTCACCTTTTGATCCCCTATACTAAGGGTATACACAAATACCGCTTATCTCTAGCATAGGTATTATGCAACGAATAAGCATTTGAACCAACAGATATATAAATCAAGAATACGAAACAGGCATGCATATATACCATATCACATGCTACAATATATCGCAAGAATTTGCTAATAACAAATATGCATTTATCACAAGATCATGCATATACACATATACATCACAACAACAGTATAACGGGTAGAAAACTTGCCTGAGCGACTGGGGGTTACAAATGGCTCGAGACGAGTCTGGTAACCTATAAACAACAAGTTGGAATTAAACCAAAGTCACTTGTAAATCTATACTTTAACCAACTTAGACCCTAACGCTTGCTTTGCGCTTATTGATTCTCTTAAGTCACTCGAGTACCCTCGGCTCCATCATTTTTAATAATTTAACCATTACGAGTTTTAAGGCAATTCCTTCGCGAGTGTCTTACCAACTGCCTAACACACTTAACATAATTGTCTCATACACTAATTAACCCTTTAAGGTCCTTAACCAAGGTTTCAAAGTAAGGCGAGGGGTAATGGTTCGGTCGCGAAACGCCATTACTTAAAACGGTCGTTTCTCCTAAACCGTACATCGGAATCAAACGAACTACATATCAAAACGAAGCTCGTAACATGAACTATCTAAACATGGAAATGGTCAAAACCTAGCAGGGAGTTCTCGGGTCCTAATGTTATGAACAAAAGCAGTCTAAAGTAAATCGGACATTACGACGGCTATGTTTACGCGATTTCCCAAATTTTTACCATTCCAAATCATATCAATCCAACTACCAATCAACAACAACTCAATAAACACATCAATGCTACTGATTTTAGTCATAATAAGCTCAAGGATCTCAATCCAATCATATATTATAACATCTCCAAATTCAACTAAACTACTTAACAATTAAGCTCGAATCATGCTTATCATTCAAATTACTACTCATCCATCCAAACCATCTCCAAACTTCAACATTCAAACTTATTACTAAAGGGTGTGAAGATTTATACCTTCCTTGGGAGGTGTTAAGTTGCTAGGAAGCCTTAGGTAGCCTCCTACAAGCTTGATCTTTCCAAAGAAATCAAGAACATAAAGTTAGGCTTTGAAGTTTCTAAAAGTCCGATTTAAAGAACTGTAAAAATGAGGGTCTTACCATACTTATTTGGAAGAGACTTGTGAACAAGAGTTGTAGGACATCTCAATACCTTTCCAACGAGCTATAGAACATAACTTTTGAGTGAGTATTGAAGGAGATATGGCAGTTTGAAGTTGCTGGGTTTGTTTTAGCCGAGAGCTTTCTTCTTGAAATGGGAAAGTCAACTTCTAATTTTTGTGTTTTATGATATTTGCTTGGTTTCTTCTCCTTTTTGGCCTTGGAAAATGTTTTAGCTTTTTACCATGGTAAATTTTACATGGCCCAAAATCAACCAACAAAACAAAATCCCTTGTCATGCTTATGTCATCTTGCACATGTCATAATGCTTCCACTTGTCCACACCTTGTTGGTTTGATGACATCATCATCCCTAACCTCCTTGATTAACTCCTAATTGCTTGCCTAATGACCGCTGATCTGTTATACGGTTCGCTTAACTTTCATTTTCGTTTATCGTTTGAGGGATCATACCCGGGATCTTATTACTTAGGTTTCTTTAACCTTTCTCAATACATTATATTCCTTTCATGATCCTCTCTTATAATCCTTGAATTTAAATCCTTTTTATTCTGTTATCTTATACTCAATTCTTTCTGTATCTGGTAGATTTTCGGGAAAAATCAAAGTGTTCGAAATTGGATTCTGACGATCTTTACATACACTTATATACCATATAGATACTAATAAAATCTCAGAATATCCATAACAGAACCCCTACATAGTGTGGCATGAAAAGTTTTCTCATTCAGCAAAAATACTATTCATAAGGGTTTCAAAAATTTCCAAAAATTGGGGTTATTACAGTCTCTCCTCCTTAAAAGGATTCCGTCCCGGAATCAAATAGAAAATGAATAGGGATACTCTCTTAGCATTGTACTTTCTAACTCTCGAGTAAATTTTCCCACATTGTGGTTCTACCATCAAACTCTGACTAGTTTGATAACCCTTTTCCTAAGAAATTATTCCTTTTCACTTTATAACCCTTCCTGGCTGCTCCATATAGGTTACGTCTGGTTGCATGTCTATGCGCTCATATGCCCCTATTTATCTGGCATCCGAATTACACTTCCTTAACATTGATACGTAAAACACGTTATGACTTGCTACATGTTCTGAGGTAAGGCTAGCTCATATGCTAACTTCCCAATACTTCTTAATATATCCAAGGGTCCGACAAATTGTGAACTTAGCTTTTCTTTCTTTCCGAATCTCATCAATCCTTTCTAAGAATTTCCAAGGGGATACATTTAACAACATTAGGTCTCCTACTTCCTATTCTTTGTCCTTTCATGTCAAATCAACATATTTATCATGTCCATCTTGGGCTACTACCAGCCGTCCTCTGATTAGATCTATCATATCCTTGGTCCTTTGGACTACTGCGGGTCCGAGCATCTTGCGCTCTACAACTTCATCCTAACATAAGGGAGATCGACATTGTCTTCCCTCAAGGATCTCATAAGGCGACAACTCGATAATGACATAAGATCTATTGTCGTAAGAAAACTCAATCCGTGTTAAGTGATCATTCCAATTTCTTTCAAGTCTATTGCACAGACTCTCATTATAGCTTTTAGCATTAGAGCTTTTGCTTCTCAATACCCATTCTTTTCCAGTTCATAATCGCTACTACCTTCCGTTCCTAATATTATACTGGTTATACTTTTGCTCGTTAGCGTTCTATAACCTTTTAATAACCTCGTCAACCTTAGTATCATGAATGTGTTTCCATTCCGCATACCACCACAACTTTACTACTCCTTTTTCAGCTGCTTCTATCTTTGAAAGCTTAGTCCTTCATATAGAAGTAAAAGAATTTATTGAGAGATCACTATGATCATGAACACTTGTTATATTGCATAGTTAGTATAGAAGGTGGCAGCCTTTAGTACTTGACAAGCAATTAAACAATATATGGTATCCTACTCGGCTTCTATCACACAGATAGATAGTCATTCGGCAATACCTCCCCTTCTGGAAGGGTTGTTCTTCTCAGCTTATATGAAATGAAAAGAAGAGAAAAGAACGAATTGAAGAGAATTGTATATGTGAAAAAAAAAATATACTGCCACCAAATATCTGGCTTGGAACCTACCTCTGAACTATAGAGGTTTGATATAGGAGAACAAAACATATATGTATTTCTATCAACATCAAGTATTATAGCATCGTATTTCACATGCCTAAATATTTTTTCTATTCCGTCCATCATTCTATGGACCCATGCTCTTCCTCGAGCTTATACACAATCACCTTTGAAACTCCCTCGATATCGAAAATCGAATCTGGGATCTCATTCTAGATATCATCGTTACTAGAATTCTATGCTTGCATCGTAACCTTCCTCATATAGTAATACGACTCTCTATTGATAAGAAGGAATAAGTATTCAATAGGTAGATAATCGACTTAATTAGTCTATCAATGATAACTTATACACTACCACGGCCCGTTTAGTGGTACTCAATCTCAACATCCATTCCAATACAACTCTCACGGTTGTAACCAGCTCATTACTCGCAGAATCATTGCTGCATTACTATGGTCCACTACTGACCTACTGTCGTCATTCACGTTCCATGAAATCTTAATATCTAACCATACGGAGTCCATACATGTCGTATCAAATCCTTCTAAGGAGGTAACATAATCACCATTCCTGATTCATGAAGAACACTCCTGATCCTGACATACATACATGACATGAAGCAGATAAAATTGCAGAAGAGTTTCAATCAAAGCAACGATAGCAGGTTAATATCATTCTAAATCATATGCCTTAAATAGAAGACTTACTCAAAGGTTCGTCTAGTCCTTTTTGAAACATGGTCCTGGCTTATCTCAAGATAGGACCTTCTAAGATAGATAGCCCGTTCATGGCGATTACACGAATTAAACCTTTACCAACTACTATTACGGTTGGGTATTGCACAGTCATCAGAAGGAATGTCAATCTTCCAAACCATAATACAACCTTCACAGCTTTAACCATCATCACTGTATTCTTTTGGCACAAGCGCCTACAATTATCCTCTTACCTTTAAAGTGTCGGCCACCTCTTTGGCCTTTCCTGATAGTAAAATTTCCTTACAGTCAATGTCATTTTAACCACCTCCAAATAATTTTCTACCTCATTTCAATCACAGCTTATGTGAAGATGTTTTCCTTAAAATCTGATAAGTAAAAAAAAATATCACCGTTTTTCCATAAGTTATTGCCTCAGTCTTTAGAGGTTAATCACTATCACGACTGACTCTCAATCATACTTAGAACATCTTTTATCTTAAGTCCTAATTGCCCTGAACAATTTCGACCATTACTGGTTCGATCCATACTTTCTCGTGGTGTAACACGTGCCCCACTTGGCATCATTATAATTACGTCACATTTCCTTTATCAACATTTCTATTCTTGAGAATTTTCAATATTACCTTTCTCCTTGTAAAACCTCTAAGGTTATCCTTGAATCGTTCCTCCTGTATTCCCTAGATATAGGGCATATCAAGATACCATTTATTAATACCAGAATCATTGTCTATATACTTCTGAAAAAATTTCTCCACTGATTCTTAAAGGTTGTTATTACCTTAATCCTTTCCAATTCATACTGTCAAAACTCATACTATCCCTATTAAGGGTGAAATGCCAACCTTTATGCATTCCCCTAGGATTCGTTTTAAGTTACCGATGTTCTATCCTTAATTCCACCTTTAAAAAGGTACATGCATCCTTCCATGGATAAATCAAGTCATATATCCCTGATAAGGGTATCTTATTCAATCATTCCCACCTCGATAGTATATGCCTAATTTCACAATAACATCTGTATTCAAAATGAGGTCAATCAATTATGGCCTCTAAAAGATAACGGCGGTTATCCGCTTTTCTTTCCTAATTTGGTAACGATAACAAGGATGTTCTGGAAGATATTGGTCGTGTTCAATGCGAACTTCTTCTTAATAATTCCTTATTTACTTTTGTTGTTTATCTCAACAGTCATCTCAATGTTGGGATATCTTTCATACCCGGCGTCTCCCTTTCTGGGTATCAAGCCACCGGTCTTACACTTCACATTCTTGAAGGTCACTTCCTTCATCCAATTTTTCCTAATTTCTTACTTTCTTGTCTCCTCAGTCTATCCGTGTCTCAATATTTATCCTTCGAACTATCTCAAGGTTTCCTCAAATCCTCCCAACTTACAGGGGATAAAATATATGTATCTCTTATTCCTTCAACCATCAATTTAACTCATGGTGAATCACCCTCATCCTGCCGATTACATACTTTTCTATTTCTATTGCTACGAGTCTTTAGGGTTTCCTCATACCCAACTTCCTTATCATTCCTCAAACTCTATTGCCTTTATATTCCTTTCCACTTCAGTTTCTTTTTTCTTTTTTTTCCTTTCTCTTATCATTATTTCATGAACCAACCCAACATAAGCATCAATTTCAAACATCCCGTCATTCTGGATTCGTGTCCTCAGAACGAATCTTGACAACTTTTACAACTTAGATTCATAATTCATCATACTCGTCTGCCTTTGTTCTGGCTCTAAAGCTTTTACACTATCCATATAACCTTGGGAAGTACTTTCCTGAAAATAATTGACTGAACTTAAATCAGTTTATTATAATCTCTTGCTCCGTGCCTTCCTTGGTCTTTCACCAGCGGGTGGTCTCCCTCTTAGGAGGGTAAGTGACAAAAACAGTCTTTTGTGGTTCGTCAATCATTCAGAATCTCAAATGATTCCTCTATTTCCTTTAGCCAGGCTCTTGCCTCGACTAGGTCAACCTGTTCCTTGGAACTCTGAGAGCTTAGAGACTTAAAGGTCCTGAAAGAATTTCCTATCGCATTGTTTCCTCAAGGTGGTGGTTGGGGATAATAGTCTAAGTTCTGTCTAGACAGGTCCATAAATTACCGTATAGGAGTACCGTCTCGGGTCTCCTTTCCTTACTCGACTTTCTGCTTCCTTAGTATGAAATGTTTCAACCTTCTACCATAATCGGGGTTATCTTATACATTAAAAACCTTGTTTTCCACTATATTATGTTATGGGTTCTTTCGATCTTGATGGCGACCTCCCTGACTATCACGTTCAGGGTTTGCTCTAAATCTTATTCCTCAAACTAGCTTTCATCTAAGATCTCATCTTTAAGCTCTTGAACATTTGGAACTCAAATTCTGTAGGAATACCTCATTATTCCCTTATCATTTTTCTCGATATTAATCTTTTATCTAATTGTTGGCTCTCTGCCTTCATTCATTACTTTTTCTGGCACAATATGTTCTTTTCCAAAAATTCGGTCTGTATTGCAATCTCAAACAGCTTTTCGGTACCGGCTCCGGTTACCTTCACTTCTATTTCCATTTTCTCAAAATCTCTTATAAACTCTCCCAAAGACATTATTATCTTGAGTCTCTCCTTTTTACTAAGGGCATCAGCCACCACATTGGCTTTCCCTGAATGATAAAGAATCTCCCAATCATAATTCTTGATTAGCTCTAACCACCTAATTTGGCGCATGTTGAGCTCTTTCTGGGTGAAAATGTACTAGAGCTCCTATGGTTTGTGTAAATCTTGCACTTCTCTCCTTACAAGTAGTGCCTCTAATCTTTAGGGCAAAACTATTGCCATGAGCCCAAGCTCATGGGTGGGGATATCGAATTTTATATTCCCTTAATTGTCTTGACGCGTACGCGATTACCTTGCTGTGCTGTATAAGAAGCACCCTAATTCCTTATGCGAAGCGTCACTACACTTCACAAAATCTCATTTTCCATCCGGCAACGCCAACATAGGGAACGTCACCAACCTTTGCTTCGGTTCTTAAAAGTTGTTCTCGCATTTCTCTGTCCATTCGAACTTCTCAGTCTTACGAGTAAGCCGCGTTAAAGGGGCTACTATCTTTACAAACTTGAACGAACCTCTGGTAGTGACCGGCCAATCCTACCTCTGGGAGTTGCCCTAACCATGGTCATCAATTCCTCAGTGGTCCTTTATTCATTCTTGTCAGGATCCTTCACGGGATCTTCCTCAGCAACAATCCCTTCTAGGACAACATCCTCAACCGTTACATCCTCAATATCAACATCATCCGGTCCTGCGTTAGGACGCTCTATCGGATCCACAATCCGATCTCCAATTAGTAATAAAACATCATCGCGCTGTTACTCCTCAACCTCAGGGTTCGGAGTCCCGCTACCATATACGATAACGAACTACGCTTCTATCACGATATTTAGAAGGGTTCCCATAA